>NW_016690198.1:3796532-4051378 GCF_001604755.1 Lepidothrix coronata
TATATATATATATATACACCAACCCCCCCTCCCCCAGTTAAGTTGAAGTTTTATGATCAGTTTGCTGCAGAAGGGTTTCTGAAAGCAGAAATCCCATGATGCTGGAGGCATCCCACTTGCCTGCCTGTCCCTTGGCAGCTGGCTGTGCTGTGAGCATCTGGGCAGTGTCAAGGGCAGGGTGGGAGCTGTGTGGCACATGGGGCTGGTGTGAACTGCTGGTTCAGCCGGGGCACAGCCCATCACCTGCAGGTGGAACACACGTCACCAGAGAAGGCAGTGAGGTGCTCTGCAGCCATCCCGCTGGACCAACCCATGGCCCTTGCCCCCTGGGGCAGCACTTTGCTTTTCTTCCTTCTCTTGCACCAGCAGCTTCTCTTTTGTTCTTCTTCCACCCTATGGGAAGGTTCAGTTTTATTCCTGGTTCTTTTTGCTTGAAACAGGAATACCTGTGTGCCTGCCCTATTTAGAATTTCTTGAAAAAGAGAATTCTTTTCTATTCAAACCCTTTTCCTTTTTTTGTCTGTTTCTGCCACTAAACTCTGTGGGCTTCTGGGTTGTGCTTTTCTTCAAACCTGCCAGTTAAACTGTGCAATTCAGAGGAGAATGTGTATGACAGTGACCTGGGAATCTGTGACTGCCCTTGTCCTTACTGCAGGTTTGAAGGTAGCCTGGTACAAAATGGCTTCAGTCCTCACTTTCCTTGCTCTTAAAATGGGTCATCCAGCCTTTTCTCCTGCATCTAAGTGGTCCCAGTTGGGCAGGTAGAAAGATAAGAGGGAAAAGAGAGAGAAAAGAAAGATTTAAAAAGGAACACAAACCCATTTTTAAATACATGGAGGTTCCCTGCATTCTCCAAATCAGATTGAATTACCTGTGGATGCACACAGACTTCTGGGCTGGAAGGGAGCAAGGGCTACTTTTGTGCAGTCACCACAGCGGACTGGGAGTATCCTTGCCACTGTCTCATCCTTGCAGTCTATACCCCTTCCTGCAGCACTCACTGCACCTGTGTTTTGCAGTGCCAGCCACAGGAACAGCAGTGACTCTCAGGCATTCCCCATCCCACAGACATGCCAAATCCATCTAAAGCGCTGCCTGGATAATCAGTGCTAATGGGACAGTTTTTAATTTCAATTTTTAAAGCAATCGGGAAAGGCCACATACATATTTATCTAGGTCAGGGGAGAGTTTGTCCTTTCTCTTATATGAGGCAGTCACAGAATCAAAAGATGGCAAATTGGTTTTTATTGCTTTTAGACCAACTCTGAGTAAAGTCCTTCCTAGCATTTATAACAGCTAATAGTTCAATCTTCAGGTAGACTTGCTTTTCCTACTTGCATTAAAAAATTTCGGTGAACAAAAAAACCCTACTGAGTTGCATTTGTTATACAAATGGCATGTTCATCTAAAAGCATATACTCTGGAGACTATTTAGTTTTCTGTCTGTCAGACTAATGGAGTTTATATTCTGTGTATCAGATAAGATCTTATATGATCTGTGATTACGGGTGAGACTGGACAGTCTAAATCACCTATGTGTTGAGCTGGTTATGCTGGGAGACAGATGCAAAACCCTGGCATTGCAAACTGTCCAACTCATGACTCTTCCATTTCAGAAAGCCCCTGTCTGAAAGTCAGGTTTCCCTGCATTGACTAATATTTGGTATAACTCGTACTGGTAAATGTGTTTGTCTGTACAGAGGTTTTATGTGGCAATGGATTTGCCATATGCAGGATGGAAAAACTCCTGTCAGAGATGGATTGGTGAGGAAAACAGCTCAAACATTATAGAGACAGAAGTTTTTACTGTGGTTTAAACATGTTTCAAAATGGCTTTTTGTATTTTCTGCAGTGTCACTGTCTCCTTCTTCCCGACACCCCCTGTGAAGCTATTGTCTCACACAAGGTGTTCTGGGAAGGTGTCCTGAGATGTTTCTCACTGGTCCTTTGTTAACCCCTTTTTCTATTGGTTGTTGACCCTTTACCTGATGGTTTTTTCTGTGTGACCCTGACCTTGTGATTGGTCCCCTTTTGACCCTCCTAAAAGCCTTATAAACCCCAACCCCACAATAAACTTCCTCTTTCGTCCGTCCCTCCCTGGTGGTCTGTGTGTGCTCCTTGCGGGGTCGCCGGGCGACGTGCAGGGGTGGGGGGAAGAGCATTCACCTCGCAGGTTATGGGGCCAGCAGCCTAAGGCCTGGAAGTCTTCCCAAATCCCACTAATCCGCCATAGTTTTAAACTCTAAATGCAGACGTACTACAGTTAGGAGATATTTAAACATACAAATTACACTAAAGGAGAGCTATTGAATGTAGGTGTGAATTATTTAAATCTTCAGTAACTGGGCACTCTGAATAAAGTGTTTTGGACAGTGAGGAAGTAGGATGCATTTCTACTCAGACAGTGTTTATATAAATGTAATGCATCGACATGGGCTTAATTACTTGCTAATTTTAAAGATGAAATTTCAGTTAAATGCATTTTAATCCTCATAGTACAGCAGAGCCAGTACAGCAGAGGATGAAAAAACAGTGTTACAGGCTGCAACAGCCAAGCCCTATTCCTTTATCCTTGGTGCTTCACCCGTGCCCATAAGGACAGCTCCTGGGTGCCACACAGACTAACCAATATGTTCACAGAGTTAGCGGGACCAGAAGAGTGGAAGCAAGTCCCGAGTTTGTAATTTACCTTCATTGGCATGGAACTGCTTTATGCCCGTTCAGCTTTGTCAGGTAACTCCTTTAGGTTTACAGGCTTGGAAGGCAGTTGTTTTGATGGAGGATGAATGGCTGTCTGCCCTAGGTTAGTTTGGAAGAAGCTCAGCACCATTCTTAATGTGGTTGGCATATTTTCTTCAGGAGGCACCCTGTGGCCCTGCCCAGAAAAGCGGTTGTTCTGGCCCGGTTTTAAAACAGGAAGCTCAGTGGATGAAATTGTGCTTTAAGTTAATGGTTTCCCTAGGTCAGCATCTTTGTTGCCAGCAGGAATGCACTCCAGGTCTTTCAGAGTGCACATCTGCATCCAAATGCCACTTTCTTCATTACCTGACAAATTCAGTAGTTCCCCAAAACTCACATTCTGCACTGACAGTAAATGTCAGCCCTTATCGTGCCTGTTGCTTGGTCTATGCTGTGCTTATAAAGATGAGCTAACCTCTCAGGACTTTGTTCTGTGAGTTTTTCCTCATTTATCAGTTACCTGCAGCACAGAAATGCTCCAGGGACCTTTCCCAGCACCAGATCCAGACACATCACCATACACATTTCAGCTTGCCACTGTCCCAGAGTCTGCTCGAGGCACAAAGGACCATCTGCTGCAACAAGGTTGTAAAATTTAGTGACTGGGATGGGGAGATAGCACTAGGGATCAGTGCATCAGGCGTGTGCTTCTCAAAGAGACAGTCTGGTTAACTCAGGGAGGTTTGCTGGCTGAGGTAGCCGGAGACAGCCAGTGCTGCCTCTGTCATCTATGAATGACATTTTGCTTAAACTGAGTGCAACTACTTCTGAAATACCTGCTTGCCCTTTCTCCAAACCAGGCAAAGGGAGTCCTAGGACCTAATTCATACCCCCAGCCCTGTTCAAAGCTTTTATCCAGTGATGGTCCCTTGCAAAGTAATTTCTTGTAAAATACCCTGCACGAAATGAAGCGTCTTTGCCACTTGCCATGCTTGGGCAGGCAAAGGGCTTGGGCCCTGTCAGTCTGGCTCTGCTGGCTTGTATGCACTATCCTAGCGCTTCTGCACTTGGGCCAGCATGCTTTTGTAATTGGACATAGTGCTGGGCAGAATTGCATGGATCTGAGTGCCCAGGATGCAGCTGGGAGGATAACAGACACCTTACAGCACTGCATGAGGTCATGTATTGTCTAGCTAGGGACTTCAGCATATTGAGGTCTTGAGAATAGTGACGTCTGGGGAAAAGGGTTTTATATATCAATATTTCTGCAGTCTTTAACATGTGTAGTAAGTGCACCTAATGCTATGTCACTATTAGCATCTATGAGAGTAGTATGACTAATGAAAGGGCATGCAGTCGGGTAAATTCAGACATAGTTACCTCTTGTTAGGATAAACAGCTGAATCGTCCCAGTTAGGAATTTTGCATTTTTGGGGACACACTGCTTGCACATAGGGAAGGGCAAAGTGCTTGTCTCAAATGGGCAGATTATTAGCCTTTAATTAAGAGGAGGATCTGGACATGTGTCTGATCTTCCTGTACCACACATGTCTAGACCTCTGATTAGCACTGCAGGCTGTTAATTTCTGCTTTAATAGTACTGATTTATGTTGTCTAATATAGGCTACACACATATGACAAAATACACTGGGTCAGGACTGTCTGAAACCTGAAATTTGTCTCTGAGTATTTTCAGTCATTGTTTTTTCCTTACTCTGAAACCACAGTGCTACAGATGAAAAGACTTGGTTTCTATCAACATTTTTCTTTTCTGTTTAGAGATTTGATTATCAAAGAGGAAAATGTCCCTCAGATTGTGGGTTGCTGTGGTACAGGCTTATTCTGTTCTTGTGATACCATCAAAAGGTAAAACTGGCCAGTGATACCATACACCACACCAAGAAAAAAAAAAAAGAGGGTCAGGAGAAACACACACTCACACACACAAGTCCTTGAACTTGCACGAAGAGATATCATGTTACACTTTGCAGTGTTTCCTAGGAAACCAGTTTAGTGTAAAAGGAACTCTTTGTCTCCTGCTCTTTGTAAAATTGTTTGAACCACCATATCTCATAAGGAGGTTGTTTCACAGACAATTATGCATTTAATAAAAGCTCAATCTGTAGTTTGCTGCACTATCAGAAGCAATATCTTTATCAGCAGTCTGAATACTTTAGACTGTATTTGTTGAGAATTGATAAGTTTATGTCATAATTTCCAAAAATCAGAGAATATTCTAGTTTTCATTTTTTTTCTGACATGGAATCTCTTTCTCTACTAGTATAGAAAAAGAAAAAAAAAAAAAACACAACACCAAAAAAACCCCAAAGGGCTTTTTTTGCTTTGTGAAGCTCTTGGAAAGTGCTTTGGGAAGTTCTTATCAGCACCGTTTTACTAGCATGTTGGCTGAAGCAAAAGTACATTTTGCTTTGTTTCCCTTTGAACACAGAAGAGGTGGAACAGGATTTCCGCAATCATTGCTCCAACTCCCTGGTGTTGCGGTGCCCATGTGCTTGTGGGTGCGACCTGCCCAAATCCAGAAGGCTGGAACAAAGCACTCATCTGCGCTGAACTATCTGTGGCTTTCACTCCTGCAGGCTGAGTCCCTTGGCTGTGCAAAGTGCTTCCCCAAAACAGGGCAGTTTCCTAGCTGATGCTTGTAGGGGGTTTTTCTGTGCAGCCTGATTGCTCTGGAGGGTGCAACCACCTCAGTCCTGCTCTGCAGACAGGCGTGGAAGTCCTGAATACTAGGGCAGGGCTTGCAGGCCAGAGAAAGATAAGGGTTTCCACTGAGCTCTTTTCCGTTATTTATCACCTTCCTTTAAATGCAGCACTCGATGTCTGCTATTTCGTTTTAAGGAGGATGAATGTGAGGGCTCACAGGGCCTCCACTGCTGCCAACAGGCTGTCCTGTGCTTCCCCTGCACTTTGCGTAAAGAGCTGACCTAATGAGTTTTGTTCCCTCCTGTAGTCCCTGTCATTTACAGTTGCTATAATTTCCTGTCATAGCTACTTTTTTCCTCCCCCACCTCCTTGTGATATTACAAGATTCATCTATAAGGCTGATGTGCTCTGACTGCAGCATGGTAGATTTGTCTTTGTCTTAATATATTATTTATGATGCTATTATTCCTTTCAGTGGACTGCCAGCCACGGACTGCATACAGTTGCTGGTCTTCCAAATGCATCATGGCCAGCAAAGGAAAACACTGATCTAATTGAATTAACAGTGGTTCTGTTAGCCTTAATAGAGTTTGTCATGGAACACTAAGCAGATGTGACAAAGATCTTGGTTAGTCATATTTTTGTCTCTACTCCTAGACATGGTAACTGTTAGGCAGATCAGTGGAAAGGATAATTCTCCTTTGCTGATCAGTAATTGTGCTTACCTAGACATGTGGCAATCACTTAGAACTGATGGCTGAAATAAGCCATGGACTTGAATAGCAGAAAGTTTTATATTCTGACAATAAACTTGGCTAATTAAAACGAGATGCAGATGGTACTGCCACCTAGCAATTTTCACCTCACTTACTCTGACTCCAATTATAGCCTTTCCCTACTGACTTACACTGTTTAAATTACAGTCAGGGGGTAGATGACTATTTACCTATTTCTATTCATACAAAGAAGTCTAACACATCATGGTTCTCCTGAACAAGGCATGTGAAGATGGGCTTAGTACTCATTCTGAAAAGTATCTCCACTATTCAAAAGAAAGGAAAAAAAGTAATAAAAAGACTACTTAGAGACTCATTAGCAGACACATGCATCAGCAGGAAGCATATGAATATTACACACACAGTGTGTCTCTCTAACACTTGTTCATTGGAGCAGGTGCCATACTTCTGGGAAATTAACTTTAATTGGATAAATTAAAAACTGGCTTTAACTAAGCCAGTCCATCCCACTTTCTTAGCTTATTATTTTCTTTACTCCCTGAAATGCCTGATGTTAATCCCTTGGGTGACTTTCACTTCTTCTTGGGGTAAAATATGTTTAGAAGGAGAGGTTAGACAATCAGCCATCACGAATGGATTAGGTTTGCTTGATCCTTCCTCAGTGCAGTGGGGTGGATAAGACTACCACTTGAGGTCCTTGATGTTGCTTTAAACAAGCTTTATCAGCAAACATCAGGGAGCAAGAATCCACGCCCAGCCCTGGGAGAGAACATAGAGCAATCCTACAAATTCCATGGCAGAAGAATGATATGAAATTGCATCCCAGAAATTGCTCTGGCCATCACTGTGTTGCTCTTAGTGTCAATGCATTACTCTTATGGCACTTCATTCTGGCACCCCCTTTCATGCAAAACCAGCCCTGTGTACTGCCATCCTGCTGGCAGTAAAATGCACTGAACTGTGCATGCTTTTCCTGATTGCCTAATTGTTTTTCACATGAGGAGCTTTCAGGTGCAAAATATTCCCTGCTGTAGAAGGTACAGTGGGGCACGAGTCGCAGTTATCTTTGAAATTATACTCTTGGGTAGTTTGAAAATATATATCTGTTGGAGGGAGATGGGAGGAACAGGGCAGTGGACCAGGATATATTTACAGAGGCCTATTGTTCTGAGTAATTCAGCTGGGTTCCATTTTGTGTAAAAACATGTATGCAAATTAATGCTGATTGGAAAGGAACTTCCATGCATCATTAATGACATGCTAAATAAGGTCAACATGAGTACCATTAATGCGATAAATAAGATGACACTAACTTGACAGAAGTGCTCAAAGCATCCTTGCTTTCTCTTGGGTTTCTTGTTTGCCCTGTTCAGCTTCAGGGAGCTTCTTCAGTGTGGCACTAGCAGTCCCTGTAGGGGACAGATCTCATGATTCAAATAGACAGCATGTAGCTCAGTGGTCTCCTCCCCTGTCAAAAGCCAGCATACTGCAGGCTGAAGGCACTGCCTCTTTTGGGGTGGGGAGCTGTGGGTGCTCAGTTGAAGAACTATTCCTTAGCAGGGTGCTGCTGTGGGTGCCTGCACTCTGCTTGGCTGCCAAGACCCCACCAGGGCAGTAGTTCCTTCAGTTCCTCTCCCAGTCATTCCCGCACAGCAGGAAGGTAAGACAAGTCTCTGTCAGAGACTGTTGTTCATGCCATCTCAGAAGTGTACCTTTGGGGAGGTGTTGCGAAGGAATAATTCTTTAAGGGGCTAGGTTCACACTTTCCCTTTGGCAGCAGGTTTTGGACACATAAGCAGAGCAGTTATCCCAAATGGCTTGTGCATCAGGGCACCTTCTTGCCCTCTCTCCTTTAAATGGACCCATGCCCATGCTTTAAATGGACCTTCCTTTTCCAGGCAAGACATGGAGGAGCTATGCAAAAGGAGTCATCCAGCACCACTACTAGAGGCGTTCCTGGGCCTGTCCCCCAGGTAGTAGCTTGCAATTGTTTATAGAGGAATATTTATATTAATGTTAAAATAGAGGTATATTAATTTTGAATAGCTTCTGCAGGCGTTGCTCATATGAAGCATTTCAAACATTTATAGACAAAGGATTGGCTGCAGGACTGAAAATGATACAGGTCCCTAAGCACCCAGAGAGCTTTCACTTTCCCATTTACTGCAGCTCTGGGAGCGTGCAGGTCAAATGCAGCAGAGCATGGAGCACTGTGTGACTGTACAGTGCTTTCAGTCCCCAGACCAGCAGGTCCTTTAGCATTACTTGGGGCACACCCCGGTCCTGGAAGACATCCTCCCTGCATCCACACCACATATC
Source organism: Lepidothrix coronata (assembly GCF_001604755.1). NCBI lineage: Eukaryota > Metazoa > Chordata > Aves > Passeriformes > Pipridae > Lepidothrix > Lepidothrix coronata. The sequence goes on from NW_016690198.1 coordinate 3,804,932, forward strand.
TGCATGCTAGTGTGCCCAGCTTGAAAGGAGCCTGAACTGAGAAAAAAAAAAGGTGAATATGTGGGGAAGGCACTGAAAAATGGTATTAGTAATGCTCTGCATTTGCATGTCACATATGTGGCACATATCAGGAGGGCTCTAGATCCAGAACAGGGTGTACTGGCAGGGCAGAAAAGCCCAAACATGATCAGAGAAAGGGTAGATTACTGGATTAGATCCCTTGTTTCTAAGGGATCACACTCTCACATTGCCTGTTCCTCTCACAAAACAAACCCACTAAGTCCAGTTACAAACATAACCAAGCGTTTCTCTGTACTGTTGGTAATGGTTGTGCATAAGTGATCCCCATTTACACAAAATAAATATGGAGAATGCAGCTATGTTTTAGTGACTCCCAGGACTAGGGTGATTTTACACTCTTTTTTTGTTATCTGTTTTCTACTATTTTCTTGCAGAATTAGTCTCAGGCATCATCCTTTAAATCAGCCCTATGAAGCACAACAGATTTATGCAGCTAAAAGAAAATACAGGCTCCTCCGTTATTAATATGTAAAGTCTGGAGATGAAGTCACATCTGTATGATGATCTATTTTGGTGGACCACGTGTGCTTAAATCCCAGGCTTGATCTTTCAAACTATTAAGTCTGCCATAAATATTTGACAATGAACAAGCTTATAAAAAGAAAAGGCAAAATATGAATAGAGGGAGAGCAAATGTGTGATTCAAATTTTAATTATCAGCACCACTACATTCAAGTTCATCTTCTTTAAGAGGCAGAAAGTAACAAATTTCTTTCTCACTATAACCTAAATGATCAGCATTGCATTTGTTTGTATTTTTAAAGGAAAAGGATAAATCATTGTAGAAACAACAGAAGCTGGAAACAAGAAACAAAGTAGAACAGTCTGGTTTTATTACCATATGTAATCAAGAGCTTTTATTTCCCATTTCTCCTCCTTTTTTGTTTTTCTTTCTTGCCTTTTTTTTTACAACCGACATTAAGTTGTGAATCATATGTTAGGGGGAAGTGGAAATGAAGGGAAACTGGTGACATCACAATACTTTACAACTTTACAACAAATGAGAGTCTGAATTTGTTGCATCTAACAGTGTATAGCAAGGGTGGAAAGCAAAGGCACACATAGGTTCATGAACCCCTCAAAACAAGAGGGTGGAAGGGAACTGGGGGTGGGAAAGGATGAACACAGAAGACCCACCGAGTACGAAATGCACATTTCAAGGTCAACTCATTAACTGTGGTGTACACTGCGAAGGCAGATCTCTGCACAAGCTGTTGCCGTGATTATTCATCTCTATGTTTTGGGAGAATGCTTTGAGGGATAATATCAAGGGAACCTGCGTGTTTGGTGCTTCAGGGGTTTGGAGCTTGGTAAAAAGGTTGTGAGTTGGTTCTTTTAAAAAAAATTACCTTGCTACCTACTGTTTTCAAAGGGTTTTCTGTTTGTTTTTATTAAAACAACAACATTGCTTTGGATACAGATCTATCTACTCCAGTCTGCATAGTTCACTACGGGTGAACAAAACTGTTTCATAAAAGAAGCCATGATGAATTGAAAGAACATGCAAGCACCCTTGTTACACACTTTGGTGTAGACTATCCAGACTTTATATATACCATCTATAAACTAACGGACTTAAAATCAATCTTTTCAATCATTCAGAAACAAAACCAAAACCCTGAAAAACAAATGGAAGTATAAAATTTTAAAAAACAAATTGAAACAGAAACAACCACCTTACTCAAACATACTGTTCAGTAGAGATATATATATATATATATATAAAAAGCTTAGAAGCGATCCCCATCATTTTTCTACAGTATGTTGACACAGTTATTGTAACAGATTAAAAACACAACTACGTTTTTGCATAAACTGAAAGACTGGAAAGGAACTTACACACCTGCGCGCACACACACACACACGCACACACCTGGGCGCGCACACACTCCCACACTAGCTACATGCACAGTCACACAAAAGAAACAAAGGAAAAAAACCCCGCGTTTTTCCCCAAAGAAGTATATGCAGCATCCTTCTGGAGCAGCAGGTAGCTACAGCAGGAGCCTGCCTGCCTGTCCTAGCTCCATGTGCCCTGCAGGCAGCAGGATGTGCGGCTGGGCTTTCGGCAGGGCTTGGCCCCTCTCACCGGTGCTCATCCCTGGCCAGGGGACATACCAGCTCCGTGGACATCATTAGTCATTTCCCTGCTGCCCAGTGAGAATGATCTCCATGCTGTAAAAGGGGAGCGGGAGGCGGGGCAAGGCAGAACCCCCAGCATGGTGCATTGGGAGCATCACCACTTGTGGGTGGTTTTGAGAGAGGACTTGGCACAGCTAGAAAGTCAAACTGCAGTGGAGGGTATGGTGCTAGCCTAGTTTCTTTAGGGATGTGGGGTTATGACAATAACCACCACGTTCTTTCAATGTCTTTACTCCAGTTTTTGAAGGGGCTTGGTGGAGGAGGAAGGATCAATAAATATTTGCATTACTCAAAGGGGAAAAAGAAAAAGGTTTTACATACTACAACTCACAAATATACACAACTGAGGGTGTAAGGCACAAATTTACATGTGGAAGAAAACAGGCTATTCACAGATATATTCCCACGAAAAACCCGTGTGATAAGACCATAATTTATGCATGGTAACAGCCGGCATATTAGCTAGTTCACACTGTTTGAGGATTTTGTTTGCCGTCTCACATGCAAGGTGAAATGAGATGGCACATCACAAGCTGGTGCCTTCACAGAAAGTATTAGCTACTGACAAAGCCATGTTGATAGCAATGGTGCACAGATGTGCAGCTTTTAAGTTTCTCTTGCAGTTGCTTTAGAAGTTATGAACTTGCAGTATTTGTTGCTGTCTTAGGTCAGAGGCCCAGCCAGCTAATTAGCTGAGAGACTTAAATAGATATCCCCTTTTTTTTTCAGCTAACCAGGCAGTCCAGGCACAAAGTTCAGAATTCCAGCTCCAACTTATCTAACTCAGTAAATTTCTTGGAAAAATAAAAGAGTTCTAATTACTCCAGTTAATGAGATTCACGTTAAATAGGTGTAATTTTCAAGGTACTTCTCTGAAAAGCTGCTCACAGGATGATATGCAGGTCAGTTCTTTAGGAAAAACAAAAGTTGAACAATAAATAAGAGGAGTTACTTGTGTTAACAGTCAAGTGTTATTTATTAAAAGAGAAGAGTAGAGGAAATCTATGACATAGTTTGCCCAACCCGGCATTTAACTGTTGTGACCGAATGGGTGTTAACACTGATGGGCATCATTTCACAGTACCTGCAAGTAGTAAACTTCTGCCATTGTTAAGTCAGAGTTAGCTTTATCAATTGATTTTTTTTCTTTTTTTTCCTTCTTTTTTTTTTTCCCCCGTTTGTTTGTTTTTTACATTTGTTTTGCTTTTCAGAGCACTCTTTCCCAGTTCAGGAATGCACTGTGCAGTTGGGGCTAGGGGGTGAAATGTCACAGTCATCTTTCACCTGTGTGCTTTTGGCTCAGTGTTTGTGATGGAGGATTAGTCTTTTGAGCAAAGAACTGGCAGGTTGTGGGGGTGAGTCCTGCAATTGAAACCTTCAACCATGGGTCATATGGCTCGGGTTTAAAAAAATATTCCACTTTTCCCAGAGAGCAGAAATCCAACACATTTTTAGCTTGCAACCACCATCTTCTCAGAGGAGCGAGTGATGACAGTTGCAGAACACTGGCTTTCAAGGGCAACTTCTGCTTAATTGCTGTCCTTGCCCCGCTCCCCCCCCACTCTGATTATGTACATGCATCGTTCGGCTTCATGGATGTGGAAAGAGGAGCAAAGGAAGGTTTGGGAGGTACGTCTGGCTTTAGCGAGGGCGTGCGTTTCAAACCTGACCTCGTCAGTGAGTTGTAGGTGGTGAGACTTGGCTGCCGAGATACAGTCACAGCCTGTGCCTGAGCAGCGTGGACTTGTATCGAGTCCACTCGCTGCGGGGCTGGTGGTGGGTTGTCACCCCGGCCGAAGCTCTGATTGCGGGAGAGGTGGGATGAGTTGGAGGAGTTAGTGTTGTTTCTTTTGAGAGTCGATGCCTGGTGACTTCTTGTGAGTGAGTTTGTAGGGTAGCTTCTCTTGTAGTCCACGTTGTAAGCAGAAGAGTGCATCTCCAGCCGCTTGCTCAGGCCACTCTGTGACAGCGAGGCCCCTGGGGGCCCGAGGGAAGCTTCCCGCTGGGGTACTTTTGGTGGCATGCTGTCAAGATTTTCCACCAGGTTAACCCCATGGCTGGGGCTTTTGCTACTGAGGTGGTCCTTGATAGTTTTGTACTCAAGAGTGGCATTCTGGTCCTCTGCAGACATCTGAGCCCCATCGCTCATTTTTGGCTGGTCAATGTACTCATGCTGGTAGCCTTGCTGGGCTATGGGCAGGACCACAACACTGGGGATGTGGCTGGGAGAAGCTCTGAGCGGCAGGTCAGTTGGGATCACTGGTGAGGCCATTGGGGGGATATCTTTTGTGCAGGCATTGATGAGGTTCTGGTTTCTCTCCCATTCCCTGCTGCCTCGGCTGGGCTTTCTCTTCTGTTGCAGGGTTGGGGTGGACTCAGGGGTTGGCAGGGCAGCCAAGTCCAGATGGTGCTGGTCAGCTTTGATTAGCATCTTGGCAGTGCTGCCTGGGGTAGCCAGCTTGCCATTGTGCATCAGAGGCGTGAGGATAGCTTCAGGCTTTGGCTCCTTGGACTGAGCATCCCCAAAGAGGCCACTGAGCTTGGTAACGCTGCTCATGGAGCCACGTCGGGAGTGGGTCAGCTCCTTTTCCTTCCTCTGCACAACAGCCATGTCTCTGCGGCGATGGTCGCAAATGCAGTACACTATGATTCCCGAAAACACGGCCCCCATGACAAAAGCGAGAATAACAGCAATGGCCAACAGGGTGACTGGCACCAGCTGATCATGACCCTTCAGGTAACTCTCTCGAATCACTCCTGCAATAAACAGCATACAGTGATTAAACAAATTAAGGACAAAGGAGGAGCAGGGAGGTGGGGGAAGCAACTTATCATTAACTACTTCATTTAAAGGCATGCCTCTGGGAGGTTAGTTTTTGTTTTGCAAGGTGATTTTGTTTATCAGGTTGCCCAAATTTGGAGACATACTGTACCTGTCAGCCACATCTTGCATGTGCAGCCTTGACTTTTCAGAACAGCTGGAGACTACAAAGTTCGGGAAGGGAGACGGCAAGTGCAATTGGTTTGAAATCCTGGCCCTGGGCAACTCACACTAACTTCAGCAGATCAGAGCTATTAGCTCTGCTCCTCTGACATACGGCTCATTCCTCGCCTCCCTCTTTCTGATATCTCCTTGTCTAATACTCTCTTATTTTTACTATGGTAAGCCATTCACATTGAAAAACCTCTAAAAGGAGGAGAGGAGAGAGAATCTCTGCAAATACCAGAGAGGTCCATCCCACATTGTTTAAGGCTTCGTTCTCTGCTCTTCCTTCTGTTATCTTTGTCATATGTTTTTTAAGTCAGTGTCACATGCCTGAGCTTCAGGAGGATGCTTAAGTAACTATGAAGGATAGAGCACAGTGTTGAAATTTATTGAGCCTGCTAGATGACTGTCCTTGCTATTTTAATTTTAAAAGCTGTCTCCTTTCTAAACACATGAATAGGCTGACCTCTGTGCTGAAGCCTATGCTTTCTCATCTGAGTGCCTCATCTTGAGGTCCTGTGCTGTGGTCAGGTCATTGTCAAATCTTACTTGGCCCTCTGAGCACCTGCTGTCTGAGAAGGCGTCTTTGGCAGAGCGCATCTCCTCCATCTGAAGTCCCTAATGCAGCATAAATGAATACTCTGAATTTCTGAAGAAAGTAGTTTGTTATCTTTTTTTTTTTTTCTGATATGGTTGGGCACGAAGCCAGCAGCACTAATGAAACACAAGCGCAAAGCCTATAGTTTGCTTTTTTTTCATTTCTGGTTTTGTTCTTACTGCTTAACACAGAGCAGCCACAGTCTGACAAGCAACTGAAGGAACATCTCTCCCACCTCTTTCACCAGAGAGGACCTAAGTGCCAGGGCATTAAAACTCCACTTGCTCAGCAAGAGACAACAAGACAGAAAATATACCTCCAAGGCTCTCCTGAGACTTCATGAAGATACAAAACTTTCATGTTGTAAATCAACTTCTTCTAAAATAATGTCTTTTCATGTATTTGGTACAGAAGGTATTTGCAGCCCAGAATTAGAACCAAAATGCTCCTCAGCAAACTATGTTAAAAGAGCATTGAAAAGCTGCCTCTACCCCACAGGTAGATATAGTATTATTCTCTCTCTATATATTGTTCTATATATATTCTGGCTAGATATAGTATTGTTCCTATTTTTCTGTCCCAAATTAATTGCAGCATTTAGGTGGACAAGGGATATTTGCTTACAAGACAGGAACTTTATATTTAAAAGCAAAGCTCTTGAAATCATAAGCACCTGCATGAGACATCACAGCTGGTTGCCACAGACATTATTGTGCTATGACAATATAGAGGATTATGATTTTGCAAGGTGAATAATTATCAAGAGTGGATGATCACTTAAGAAAATAAGATCCGGCATCCATATAAATATCTTAATAGTAAAAATGTAAGGGCAGGAAAGTAAATCTCAGAAAACAATATATAATTAGAAACAATCTTCAAATTAAGTGTTTCTAAGAGAACCCTCTTTTAAAGCCCAGCAGCTTCTTAAGAGGCAGATTTTTCTATTCTTTGTCATCAGTGCTTAACAAGCAGCAGCAAAACTTAGCTCTGTAATTTAAATCCATGTACAAAATTGCTGTATGTAGAAGCCCAGACTAGTGGTTACAGCACAGTCAGCAAAAACAATATTTCACTGCAAATGTGTTGGTCTCCTGTGGACTTTCACCTGCTGATATTTACGTGCTAGACCCTGCAGCATTTTGAGACCAAATTTATTTACACTGGTAAAACTGCAGTCATTAACTGGAGAATCAGTTACAGATACAGATACTTAAAAAGCCTAATTTCATGGACACCTTTCATGTACAAACTTCTCAGATATGCCCCTTTGGGCACTTAAGTCCAATGTTTTTTGCACGAAAAAGATTCAAAACCCCCACTCAGGGTGTTGGAAATGATATAATGGTCTAACTTTTAATAGCTTTAATTAACCTTTTGATTACTTGTATTAATTAACCATAGATGCCGTGTTAGGTCTTAAATCACTTCAAGCCAGCATTCAGCAAGAAGTTGTCATAAGCTACTTTTGTGGGAACATAGCTTGGGAAAAATACTGAAACTGTAAGTTTTGTTAAAGGTTAACCTTGATAAGCTTCAGTGAACAAAGCTAAGGAGAGAGAAAGATGTATTGTTGAAGCTGGACATCTGGAACCCAAGATTTATGAACTGCAAGGACTTTTTGCAGAAATCAGCAGATAAAGAAGGCGGCTAACAAAGACTCAATATATGTGATGGAAAGTCCTTTCCAAGACAAAGACACTAAAAGGACTAAAGATGTGACCTAATTATTATAAAAAGCAAAAAATTAATAACTAATAGGAAGTAAATACTAACTAATGAAAGAGAATTGTGTAATTAAGAACTAAGGAAAATTAATTTAACTATTTGCTAAAAATGTATAAATGGGTAGATAAATTATGTATTGGGGTCTATGTGGGATTGACTGAACTCTGCTAGCCTTACACACACACCTCTGGCCAGAATTAAGGTAATGCCTTGCTTTCTAATGCTAAAATGATGGTGTTAGAGAGTTTTATTTATCCCAGCAATTTCAGAGTATTTGGCAACAAGTGCCCACCTAATGGTGCAAGCACCTACAGTCAAAGCCAGCATGGGATCATGAAGGGAGAAGTCATATCTTAGTAACTTAATATTCTTCACTGAAAGGGTGGTCAGTCATTGGAACAAGCTGCCCAGAGAAGTGGCAGAATTATCATCCCTGGAATTGTTTGAAAAGTGTGTGTCACTGCTGTCACATGCCACTTGAGGACATGGTTTAACAGAGACCATGGTGGTGCTAGGTTAATGGCAGCACTCAGTGATCTCAGAGGTTTTTCCAACCTAAATGATTCTATGATGCTGTTATTCTAATATCCTGTTATTAAAGACTTTACAGTATAGACTGTGAACAAGAGGCTGAAGTGCAGCCCTGTGGGAAGGGAAATGGCAGTTTTGATTGATGGTAAACTCAATGAGTCAACAACATGTCCTGGTAGATAAAAGGGCCAGCTGTATAAAAATACTGGAATGTGTCCAAAGGAGTGAAAAGACTACAGGGCATCACTCATGAGGAGTGGATGAAGATATTGGATTTGTTCAGCTTAGAGGAGACCTCAGAATCACAGAATATTCTGAGTTGAAAGGGACCCACAAAGATCACCGAGTCCAGCTCTTAAGTGAATGGCCCATACAGGAATCAAACCCATGACCAGTAGTACCATGTTCTAATCAACTGAGCTACTCTCAGGGTCAACCACATGGCTGTGTACAACTTCCTCATGGTGGAGAGGGGAGAGGAAAAGTGCTGTTCTCTCTCTCAGGTATCTGGTGATAGGATGCAATGAAATAGCTTAAAACTCATGTTCGTGCCTTACACTTCCTACTGGATAAGACAAACTTCAAGTTCTACACTCTCAGCCTTCTGCTTTAGGCTAAGTCCTACTCTGCAAGTGATAAGCCTTAAACAGAAACATTCATCACTGCATGCAACACGAAATCTTCAGTTTTAGGTTACCAACAGATTTCAAATCATTAGCACTCACGTTACAAAATTATCACACAGTCCAGACTGAATAACCATTTGTGTTCATGGGAGGGGTAGCTGGAATGAGACTGTGCATGCTGCAGGTGTTTTATCTGGATAAATTTATGATGGTCTTAAAACAGCCTGATTCCAGCTAGTTCCGCTGGAACTCAAACCTTCCTGATGTTTATTATGTTTTCTATACTACAGGATATTTAACATTAGTGGTTTTGCTCTAGGCAGGTGGATCTTCTCTGGACACAATGCCAGGTTAATGATATAATTTATTTTTTATCAGGGATGACATCCATGTATCTTTAGTTACGCAAGCAATCCCACTAACTTCAATGTAAATAAAATAAAATGGGTGAGATTTGACCCTGCATTAGTGTTTATGGAATAGATAAATAATGAAAAAGTAGGAAAAATGTTCAGCATTCTACTGCCATGACCACAGGGCGGGTGGGGGGTGAGGAGTTGGAATTTAATACAAAATGGGCTGATAATTGTGGTTATTGTCTATCAGTATCTCAAGCCCCTAACATCAGTAGTAACTGCCTTCACAGACTGGGATGAATAAGCAGGTGTGTGATCCCAAACAAGCCAGTTTGAAGCAAACAGATAGGACAGTGTTCATGCTGCTTTACAAACTGCACTGCATGTGCTTTTACCTATCCCACAGTTCTTAAAGAACAAGACAGACCCCACCGCTCATTCATTTGCACTCATTATTCAAGGAATTAAAATTAATGGAGAAAGTAATCAGAAAAATGTAGGGCTTACATTTTTGAAAGTTAAGTAAAGTATTCAGACTCTCACTTTTGAGGAAATACCTGCTATTAAAAAAATCTTACAGTTATATGTTATCTGACATACTTCTAAGACATCATGTACTGCAAAACAGACTGGGCTGGCTGCATAAAATATAATGGAATGGGACTGTAAAATATGTTTGATATAATTATCACCACATTATTTTATCTTATTTAATAATAAAACTATTATTCTAAATTAAATACTTTTAAAGTGTTATGTCTAGCACTTTCCTGTTTGCAAGGTATCATTTTTAAAAGTGAAAATACATTGCTTACTTCATACTCCTAACTGTTTTCTGTAGTGAGACATCACTAGGGATAACAACAAGCTATTCTTTGGAAAGGGACAGTGTTGACAGAGTTACCTGTATTAACATCATACTCGGGAGATGTGTGGTGGTAAAGATGATAACAGTAAAACTGAAAATGTTACAAAGATGCAGATGACATTAAATATTTGCACCTTCAAGAATCAGACCTTACATGTCACTAATGCCACAAACATGCTGGCATTTACTGACCTCCCTGAAGTCTTCCATTTAAATCAAGCTCTCTTCCTTACAAGTCACAGCTGGGCTTATAAGTTCAGGGTCTTCCTACAAGTGATGCATTATTATTTCTAGCTACTAAAACAGCCAGTCTAGTCACCTGATATTCTCCCCTTTTCATGGCCATTCTGATTCTCACAGACAACCTGATCCTTCCTCCTCCACTAACTTTCTGTAATTTCATCCTGTGTCTTTTTGTCTGCATCTCCTAACCTCACCATTCATTTTCTTTATACCTGGTACTGTAACAGTCTGGAACGTGCAAAATCACCTCTTCTTACTCATCTAATGAGAGAGAAGACCTGATATGGTATTGCATTGTTCTGCTATACATAATTCATTCCTTCTTCCGCAGAGCTGGTAGGTAAGGTAAACTGTTTTGGCTAGCTGGTTGGTAAGAGGACATTAAGAAAAATATTTCCAAACCTTAAGGGTGATTAAATTCTAAAATGAGCTAGTGCTTGGATGAATCACATGAAGAGCATTGATCTAGCTTGTTCACTAAAGGTAACTGGGGAAAAAGCAAGGAGACATTACATTTTATGTCAGTAATACATATACTTTTTCTAAAGTTCTGGAAAAGAAGCAGACTTGTGGCATGTCTCTGGGTAAAAATAAGACAGAAAAGACCAGAGGTTATACAATGATATAGATCTCCTGTATACTAGATTATCATAAGCTGGAAGGTGAAGCTGCTTCTTAACAAAAAGTAAGGCTTTTCTTAACAAAAGTATTAAGGGCTAGGACAGTATATATGCTAAAAAAACCAAAAAATTAAAAAGCAAGATGTGCACAGGGCTGAAAACATTACTGTATGAAAATGCTGATGAAGCTATTCTGGGCATGCTCTTCTCCAACTAATTCTAATAGGAAAGAAATTCCAAGGGCAGAAATGTAATTAGGATGAAATAATCACAAAGGAATAGAGTTCATCCTTCTAAAGAATATATGGCATAAGCAGAGCTGAAAAAGAATAATGAATATCAACACAAAAATCTTCAATAAAGGATAGATAAGGCAAGACATGGAGACTTAATTATTTACTCCTTTTCCTGCTTCACTTTTCAACAAAATTCCCCACTCTGATCTGTGATCAGAAATGTAACAAAGTCAGGGAATAAGTGTTGACCATGATAGAGAGAAAAAAGGAAACATATTTAGATAATGTCGACATTTCAAATTGTCTAAAGGAATCTGTCCCCAGCAGCTTAAGGAGCTAGCCAAAGCAATTTCTAGACATTGTACAGTATCTTGGACAACACTGCAGGTAATCTAAGTAAGAAGAGCTCTGGAAAAGGACAAGCATACTATCTGCCTTTGAGAAGAGCCAAAGGGAAGACCTAACAAAACACAGACGTGCTAGTACAATTTTAGAATGGGGATGACAATAGAACAAGTGATAAAACAATCAATTTTATGAGCATTCAAAGGATGATAAAGTAATTAAAAAAAAAAGCCAGAGCAAATTTTTCAGTAATAAATTACATTAAACCAGACAAACTTCCTTTCATGAAAACAAAAAAGGTTTACTTTTTCTTTGACTTCTCTAAAGTCTTTGACTTATCTTCTCAGAAGTATATGAAAGTGAGTTAAACCTGCTGAAAAGTTGCAGCTGAAAAGTACTGATCAAAGTTCTACCTGGAAAGAGATCTGAAGTAAGGTGCATGTCTCAAGAGAACAGCAATTAACAGGCATCTGCAGAAAGGAAGACCTCAACTCCAGAGGCCTAGCAAAAGAGCTGTGTCCTTTTATACTGTACAGTTTAAAAAGAAACAGGTCACGATGAAGCCTATATTTCCTTGTCTCACCTGTGATCCTTGTGTGACAAGAATGGCAGAACATCAAGAAAAACCCCATAGTAGCTTCTTTTAAGTCTAGCTTCTTCCCAGTTTGAATAGCTTAATGTGAGGCTGTTTTAGTGATACAATAGCTTAGATGCTGCCTTCTTCCACAACCAAGCTGAAGTTGGTGAGGAAAACTCACAGGACAGACAGCAATACCTGGTCCGATCACTACAAGATCCCCTGTATGAACACCTTTCAGTTCGAGCACTACAGTTAGCTGTAGTGTGGAGACAAAGACACCTTTGTCCCTGAAATGATTTATGGCTGCAAGAGGTGTACCCTGGACAATGGGAAGACCACATCCCATGTGCACCAGGATCACTCTGTAATCAGCTCTGCAGGAAGCTGTCATTGCTCAGCTTTTCAAAGTTGCCTGCAAGAGTTCGTAAAGTAATAACCCAAAATGGTGGCACACAAAGCTGAAACATGGAAGTGGGAAATGAATAATGATGTTTTGGAAGGGAAGTGAGGGAATAACTATCAGGAAATCAGGTAATATTTATCTCTAGAGCACACATTAACAGCAATTAGGAAGGGAGTGTCATTGCTGCCTTAAACTTCACCTCTCTAGCTAAATGGGAATGTGCCTACTTCCATCTACAACACCTACAAAATCACTCGAGATTTTCTACAGAACAAGTCATTGTTCCAGAAAGACACAATGATTTCTTCACTGTTATTATTTAAAGGGAAAACTTTGCAGATAATTTCACTCTTCAATGCAAGCTTCTCTGTCTGTTGTACATCTTCTTCTCCTTAGGCTTGTAAGAAACACTGGTAAAAACCCATTATGAATTAAGACTTTTATGGGCTTCAGAATATATTTTTTAAATACCACTGAATAGGTTTTCAACATGTGTCTCCAGGTGCTAGAACTACGTTTACAGGCAGTCTCATGCTGCTAAAAGACTATTTCAGACTGGAAAATCCCTACAGGTACAAACAAGCTTTCTACCTCTTTTTAAACTAGTAATAAAAAGGCTGACAAATTTAGATTGGACAGCCAGGTTTAAAGTGATAGAAAATTCAGGAATGATCAGAGTCTACCATGGATTTCTGAGATCTGATCTCATGTTTTCCTGAAGGAATAATTTCAAGATTTGACATAAACAAAACACATTATAATCCAAATGATTTGGTGTTTGACACTTTAATGGAATTGCTTTCTTGAAAACAATAAGTAAGCTTTTTTCCTTCATCTTTGTTCCAGCTCCAAGAACTCATTCTGCTGATTCAGGGCAATACAACCCAGTACCCATTTTTCTGGACTCTCAGTGTCACCAGCCAGAAAAAAAATCAACTCAAACATTTGTAGTTAAACTTGCTGGCAAATGCTTTTCCCCCTCCTCTCGCAGAAAAGCTGTATTGTTGACTTGTAAAGGTCTGCAACTCTAAGTTTTGCATGACTGTGCTGAGAACAGTAATCCATCTCCCCTCAGATTCCACCCTAGGGCTCTCAAAGCCAGTTGCCTGAGCTAGTAGTCTGAGATACCCAACAAAGTGGATGCCTACACTTGTAGAGAATAATGAAGGTGGTAAAGAAAAAAACTTCAGTTACAAGAGACCGGATGATCATTGGAGGCATAAGGAGAAATCATAGTTCAGAACTGTGAAAACAAAATCAATATATAATGTGACTGAAATAATAGATAACAAACCCTTGAAAAGTATCTAAGCAATCAGATCAGCCTTTGTTAGGGTTTTCTCTCCCTTTATTCGACCTATTTCAGAAACAATCCCTCGAGGATAGGTTCATCAATTGATCTCTAATAGCGGTTTTATTTCTCCTTTTGACTGGTTCAAATTACATCACTGCACTTTTCACGACAGACTGCCAACATGACTCTCCATAGAAAAAAAGATGGTTGTAACTTACAAAAGGAGGAGAGATGAACATGTCCATATGAGATAACTTGTGACTCTCCTGAAGTAATATTTTCAGAATGGATTTAAGTTATCTGTTTTTAGTTTGATAATGAGCCTGCAACATAATTTTTCTGCATGTCACAGTGGCCACACAAAACCCACACCATAGCCTTGCGAACTCACACTTATGAAATTTGAGAGATAAGAAACAATGGATTATAATAGATGGAAATGACAAGATCTAAACCAGAAAGTTCATGCTCAGACAACTCTCACACCCACTGAAGCGAAGGGGAGGTAGACCTGAAAAGACTGGAACAGCAAGCTCTTAAAGCTTTTTTAATGGTGTTACTTCTGAGTAGTATCTCTGTAAATAAACCAGTTTATTAAGTTTGCAGGTATGGGAGAAGGGTTGTTTGACACAACCTCCTGCATATGTAATATAATAATGAAAGTCATTACAGTCCTGAAGCCAGCTCAATTTTGTTTGTCCCAGAGGCTAAGCTCAGGGCCAGCTCCTGCACTAGAAAGCATTTGACAACCTTTGTCCCACTGGCAGGTGGTATGCAGTGACTGATCACTTTGAACTCTCCTGATTTCAGTACTTTCCTTCACCTCTCACCCTTTCCCAGTGAGTGATGATAATTTTAGATGCCTGTGTTATGGCAAAAAGCAGACATAGCATGTCCTTTACAAAAAAGTAAAACACGGGCATTCACAGTAGTTAAAAACAAGAAGTATAAAATTCAAATGTCAAGGAAAATTAATTCTTTTGTAGTTTGTCTCGGCAGAGACAAACTTTATGCTGCTTTGCTTCTTAAAACACAAATTTCCTTTAAAGTCTGCAGCATTTCCTCTAGTGACGTAAAAAAAGCTTAGTATACATTCTGGGACCTTTCTACTATGCCTGGGATGAGCTTAAACATATCCAGCTGCTCTTTATTAGCTTACTTCGGGGGATCTTTCACAGCTGGGTTAAAACAGATTTACATATGTTTGGCTGAATATGCATGATTTCAGGACTCTAGAGAAGTTGTTGTAGCTTGCAAAGTGAATTTCTCATCTTCACAGTTCCCATTTCACTGCATGGAGCTCCTCTGATGGTGCAGAACAAATGCTGGGTGGTTTTTTTCCTTTTTTTTTTCTTTTTTCTTTTTCTATTCCTGATGTGAGCATTTTGTATTCTGGACAGCCCAGTGCCTTTCTGGAAGACGTTTTTATGAACAGTGTCAAGGAAAGAGAAGCTGTCACTGAGAAATTCTGTGGCTTTTCCTCTCCTTTTATACAGCCTGTTTTGAACTATGGCCTTTCTGCACAACAGGGAAAAGTGAAGTTTGCAGAATGTCAACATTAGCAGCTCTGCTTAGCAGGCTGAAGCTCAAAGCAGCTTTAAGGAAGAATTCGGGTTAAATTTCAAATACTGCATATGACCTAAAAGTGAAAATTGTTTCCTCATCAGCTCTGATCTTCTTTAAAGGCTCAAAAATATAAATGCTAATTTTAAGCTACTCGTGTAACTGAACACATCACAGCTGAACTAACAAAGGAGTTATCTATTATACATTCAACACATTTAAATAAGACATTACTTTATATTTCCTATTCCCTGAGGTCCCTGGAAATTATTATTAAACTGTTGAACAACTATGTGACCAAGCCAACAATGTTTATTCATGCACATAGACTGTATTTCTTAGGGATAGTCCTGCTGCCCACAGCTGGGTTGCTGATGCATGTTAGAATATGGCTGGACCAGGTCTGCTTTTATACAGAGAAAGGATGAAACCTCTTCTGTCATTAAAATGCTACCACTGTATATTGCAAACATTGTGGATTAACTCTTCATTTCTCCTACACTCGTGAACACAGCAGGTGTAGTTAAAAGACCTGGACTTAAGAATTAAAACATGCCCCCATCACTCGTCAGTAAAAGACAAGACTTCTTCCAGAAATATTTGCAGGGCTGGTGACGTAGGTGAAAAATAGCTTATACATATCTGATATTAGGTTTATATTGCAATCCCATAGCCTCATCTGCCTATGGATACATTAAGTGGCTGAGGAATTGTGATGAGTTTGAAACACTGGCTGTAACAGTCAGCAAGACTCATTTTACTGCTAGTTCTTCATCGACATCTCACTATTCTTCAAATATAAATATCAGCACACTTCTTTCTCTGTTACATAAATTTGAAACTACACTTCTTGCCCTGGTGCTGCTATGATCTTAATTTTCTGTCTTCAGTAGTGATTTGCATTTTTCTGTATGTCAGACTTATAGTTCTTTGCTTTTTTTTAACCGAATTTTTTTAGCACCTCTCCACCTTGCAGGCAATTCATGTACATTTATACTTTGATGCCAGAACTTCATGGACGTTTCCTTTGTGCATTTTTTTAACATGCTCAGTAATTACTAGGGCCGGTCTGCTTCCCTGGATGAGGTGAACCTGTAGCTTAATCTGAGAAGACATA
Organism: Lepidothrix coronata; assembly: GCF_001604755.1. NCBI lineage: Eukaryota > Metazoa > Chordata > Aves > Passeriformes > Pipridae > Lepidothrix > Lepidothrix coronata. The sequence goes on from NW_016690198.1 coordinate 3,821,249, forward strand.
CTTTGGCAAGTAGGTATCTGTCCCAGCTCCAATAAAGCTGCCCTGGGGCCAGCAGTAATCTAACCACAGTTGTGTGGGCAAGCCAGTGTCCTCTCCAATATATATTTAAATCCCATCCAGACACCCTCTTGACTGTCCAGCATACCTCTGTGTTTGCTTTACCAAATATCTCACAAACAGCAGTGTTGCTGCAAACATCAACTCCCCCAGCCTTCCAATCAGTTCTGGTTCTGGATCAAATTTCACTTTTCTGGATTTACTGTAGTTGTTTGTTTCTGCTCATGCTCTTTAACACAGCATTTTCCAATGCTGCAGGAAAAACAGGAAGTTTGCACAGCTAGTTAATGAACACGAATGTAGGTGCTATAACAAGGAACGTGACTGGCTTTTTCACATTTGTAGACTAGCTCTCAAGATACGTTTACTGATCTACAGATATACAAACTTCTAAGTGGGAGGTTAAAGCCTCATTTTTTCCTAGTATTGGAACCCTAGAAAATTTCATCACAATCTCTTTTCCCTCAGTGACCTATATTTACTACCTCTCCTCTTTTCTAAACACAGTGTAGGTGAGACCAAACCTTTCAGGGAAGCACAGCTGATGTTATCAACTTGTCTTGCTATGAGCAACTAGAGATAAACTTTGTCTTTCCAGGTCTTGATTCTGGGTATATGAAAGTAGCTGCTGATTTGATATTAGTAATTTAGTTCAATGACTGTAAGTGCACACTGAGATATACGAATCCCCCTGCGTACACAAAATTAATTGGTCTTACTGGATGACTACCTCAAGACATTGCCTGTAGCTGATCATATTTAGACAAAAAACATAAAATGCTGCAGGACTGTAAGACTTCTTTAAGACACTGAATAGAGTCTACTGTTTTGTAAAGATAAAGTTGAATGCTCCCTCCAAAAAAAGAGCAGTGCTCTTTATGCTCCTTGTTATGAGCCCTGATTGTCCAAATCCCTGGGCAGGCTGTGGTGAATGCAAGAGGTTCAGTGCAGAGAGCAGGCAGAAGAAGGGACAGAGGGCACTCCTGCTCTGTGCCCTTCTTTGAGAAGCACTGACTGGGACTCATTCAGCAATGAATACACATCGAGAATTGTTGAACTGTTTGATGGGGGCTATAAGCTTGTAGCAGAAACTCAATTTCTCCAGTGCTGGCCACAGGCTCAACGAAACTACCGATGGCCTTTTCTGCACCACATGATAAGACCACCTCTGTTAGTGTCTTTAAAAAAAAATGGTACTTAGTGTTCACCCAGCACTGTAGCTTCTGTCTCACACATCCTTCTTTCTTCCAAACAGGAACTCAGTATAATTTTCTGACTTAAAGAATAAGGAAACACTAGGAACATATGTGCTTCTCAAAAGACTTTTGGAATTATTTTAGTGAAGGCTTTGGTGTAGTGCTGGTCAGGTGTTTCTGCACACCCTTAAATACCTTGTCTGTGCTGGTACTGTTTGTGTTCAGTAAATGCAGATCTTTCAGGCTCTCCAAAAATACCCCTCTGTTTCTTTCTACAAGAACATGATAGTGAATAGCAGTAGCTTTGTAGGGCTTCAAAAATGTGCCTGCTTACCCCCCTCCCTGTTTTTTTTTTTTAATAACAGCTGTTCTTTTATTTTCTATCACAATTGTGTGTAAAATGGGATAGAACATGAACAAGATGGCATGTTATTGACAGCATGCAGCTGGCGTTATTTTCCAATTAAAAAAATCCTTGTTGGGCATTTGAAAGAACTGTCTAGTTTATGCCCAGTTGTGACAATGCTATCAAGCTGCACCTTCAGCTGAGGTTTTATTTCACAGAAGATAGCAATCTTTGGTTGCTGGTAGAAGACAGTTTAATATCCTGGCCAACACAAAGTTGGTGATGAATGTGTTGTTAGCCATTTCCAAATGTTTGCTGCATTGTATACCTGTGCCAGAAATGCCTCTTAATGCTTCCTGAGCAACTACTCTATAAACTGCCCTAAGCTCTTCTAATGCCAGTGGAGCTGTTAAAATCTACTTCAGCAGGGACTCTAACTTATTCTGCTCTGCTGGGGCAGTGAGAGCTGTCAGACTATCAGATGGTGGTTTAGGAACACCTCAGAGTTGTTTGTGTATTTAGTTGCCTTATTGTGATGAGTCTCTTCTGGGCATGAGGGAATGAGATTTAAAAAAAAAACTTACAGCTTGGTCAACAAAACTCTTTTCTCCCTCATGGGCATGTCAGGATGCACATTTTTGATACAATAGTAAATTCACACTATTTGCTGAAAAACTTCTCAATAAAATGCCTAAGACTCTTTTTTGTGTAATGTGAGAATAACAACATATTTTTTCCCTATCCTCTCTCTCAGCTACTGGCACAATCTTGGAACACATGACTGAAGTCTAGCAAAAGTAATAGCAATGGTAATCAGATACAAGAGACTACAGTGTCTCACTAAATGACTATTAAAAAGTTCGAAGTAACACGTACCTGAACACCTGACTAAACTAAGGAAATTCATAGGAACGACTGTTTTCCAAACACAATGACATTTGTTATCTCTATTTAATGTTCAATAAAATCACAATTTCGAAATCTCAATTATGCCCTCTCCAAGTTTTTCATTTTTTAATTAACTACATGCTGTTGATCAGTGAGCACCAGCCCATGCTGACACAAAGAATTAAGTGTGCCTTTTTTACAGTCTTAAAGAACACTAAGAAAAATGGAAAAGAGTTATTTGGGATCCTTCCTACATTCTAAGAGGGATGTTGATACCATTAACTAAAAGACAATCTATATTAAAAAATGTAGGTGGTGTTTTGTACATGGCATGTAATTAAAATACAGATCGTATTAAAAGTGCTCTGAACCAGGACTGTAGGTGTTTAGGTCATTGTAAAATTACTACAGGACATCTTACTGGTTAATTAATACAATATTTGAAACTAGGCACATCTTATATGAGGAAAATGAATCACTCAAATATCTTTAACAGCACATTGACATTTTAATAGTATACTGGCATTAAGAACCCTAAAAGGTGCTTTATATGTCTTTCAGCTACAAGATTGTCAATTTTCGAATTTCAAAGCAATTTTAGAAATCTCTTGTTTAAAGGGCTATGCTGCCCTTTCAATTCATCATCTTTGTATGTCATGACATCTCCCTATAATCAATATAAACATCACAAAAAAGAAACTGGGTGTTACTCAACATCCTGTCCACCAGTTATGCTTTGCTATTTCCAGATAGAGTAGTGGCCCTGTGGGGCAAGCACATCCTACAGTGAATTCACAGCTCTTGATAAATATGTCAGTGCTACAAGGGTCAAACAAGAGCATGAGGCAGTCTGTTCCTCCACCGAGCTGTCCTCACTGGGTGACTGTGGATGAATGTAGCTGGGGATCTAGTCCATCACACAATAGCTCTAATGCCCTGAACCCTGAGCAGCTGCCTTGACAAATTAGACATGGCCTCTTTTATTGAAAAAGCAGATCAAGGTCCTGGGGCAATGACAGTTTTTCTCTGTTTTAGTAAGACAAGCTTCTACTGCTCATTGCAGCCTGGAAATGGATAGCCTGACTTGAAATCTATGCAGGTGGACAATTACGGGTCAAGGATACCTGCTGTTTCCTGAAGCCACATTTGACATTTGATGTTACCTATTTTAAACTTCACCATTCTTTTATTTGTAGGATCCAGTAATTTGGGAGCATAAGAGCTCTGTTTCCATAACTAGAGGTTGCAAATTGATACAACCTCTTCTATTACCAGTGATGTCTTTTTTTTTTTTTTTTTTGGCTACTTAACAGCAAATGGCTCTGGGTTCTAATCTTACTACTCACGCTTTGACTTGTGCTAGTTAAATCTGAAATCTGTACTGCTAGTGAAATGTAGAAACATTTTCAGTTCTGAAAATGTTAAGTGAGTGCCAGTGCTGAAGTATAGGCATTTCTTTAAGTGTGGCACAGGCAGCTGGCATGTGTTGGAATATTGCCCCTCCATTATTTTGATTTACTTATCCTTGCCTATTTTTTGCAGGTAAATTTGTTCATTTCCTTACACTTTCAAATGGCTACAATAGAAAATCTGTTACTAAATGAGCTGGAGCTTTTTTTTAACGTAAGGTTTGAAATGAAGACTTAGTCACAGAGAAGGCACTCTAAATCACTGCCCTATACTCTATTATAATGCTCATGTTAGACTAAAATTGGCTTAAGGATGTGGCCCTGCTCAGGGATTTAGTTCCTGACATCTTTGCTGAACGCTTTGTCTCCACACTCTCTCTATTCTTGTTCTCATAGAAACTTACAAAAACACAATGAAAACAAGTTTGAAGAAAGTCTGTTGTCAGAAGCATCCTTCCAGCATTCCTCTTTCATGAATTTTATATAAAATTTCCATTTTATTAATTAGTATCTTGTGTTCTACTGCCACTGTTTGAACTTGAGGATGTAATCTGAGATGACTAGTTGTCTGTAGCCCTGGGAGCAGACAGCTCATACATGCAAGACAGACAGAGGAAGGATCAGTGTCATTTCTCTGGACAAGTCTGGTGTGTTCCCTTAATCCTGGCTGTATAGCCCTCTGGTGCATGTCACAGGATACCAGTAATTCCAGTGTGGTGAAGTCATCAATCTTCTGGCATGTTTGCTAGTTATTAGCCTGGTTTAGTGACACAGGTATCTGGCCACTAAAAACTACGCTGTACAATTTGGTCCCATTTAACTGCTAATAGTGGCTTTCTGGTATTCATCTGATACAGAGGTTAAAATGGTGCTCCACAGTAGGTACGCTGTGATTAGTCTATGAAACATTTCTTTCCTGGACAAGTTGCTCATTAGAGCCATTTTAGGCAAATATAGGGTTGTTTGTTCTAAAAAAGTGGTTTCTTTAGTATTTCAACCAAGCAACTAGTATATGTGACAAACATAAATAAGGCCTCCCTCTAGAAACATGGATGTTTACAGTAAGCTGATGCTAATTTACCTAAGAACATTTCTGAAAAAAAATCTATAGGTCTCTGTTTATCATAGACTCATTCAACCAACCTCTGTTTAAATCCTAGTGGAAAAAGTAAGTCACCTTGTCTTGTCTAGGTAAAATCCCTTTGTGAAGCACTGCAGCTCTGAGTAACCACACCTCTCACTCCAAATCTCAGCCAAATACTATGTAATCAGAGACAGAGTCAGGGCGAATTCTCCACTCTCTTTCTCACAACATTCTTTGACTAGACTGTGGGCAAAAGACTTAAAAGTGTAGTAAATGAATGATCTGGTCTGATTCAATCTTCATTATTTCCTCAGAACTCAAAACATAGTGATCTGCAAAGTACTTGCAATATGTTTTGTTTGTGTGTACAATGGCTTGAGATATGGGAAAGAATAGCAATGTTTGCCTAGTTTTCTCCCAGGTGCACGTGCTTTGAGTTTACATCTCTTCCCAAGGCCCCCTATGCAGAACCGACCATGGTGCAAATCCTTCTGCCATTAGCCTTACACTTTTCTTAGGATCAGTCAGTTCCTTCTGACAGTGCCAGGATGATGATACTGATGAAGTCCAAGCCCTTCTACTCAGACCTGCAAACACTGATTCAAAAGCTAAGTTTTCACAAATTTTGTGCCACTTTAATTCCTCATCTGAATTATTACATAATGCCAGCAAGATAATAACAACGTTCCTCTGCTTTCTCTGATTAAAACCACTTTGAATCTTTAAGATCCGTGTACATATTAGCATATAACAATATTTTTGTGTAAAAACATACTCTGCAAATGTACTTCTGGTGCAAAACTCAGCTCTCCCATGGTGAACAACAGATGCTTAATTTATGCAAAAAAAAAGAGTCTGAAGCTTTGTTCTGCCATGGATTTTTTTCCCTCTCATTTCAAGTCTACTTGTAAAGTATCTTGTTATATCAGCACTTTATGTTCTTTATCATAACTGTACCTGAAGTTTCATATAATTCTGTCTCACTGCAACAGAATCTGCTTGAACATTTGCAGACTCTCCAGAGACAAGCATTGTCAGCACTTGGCAAATCTTTCAAGTAGTGATAATCACAGTAAAATTTAGTAACACTGCCACTTGTGTACAATATAAAAATCTTCTTGAGGCAGGTTTTGAAAGGAACAGCTCTTGGGCTCCCCAAGAGCACAGTCCTCTCCAAATAAAGGAGTTGACTATTGCTAATCATGCCCAATTTTGTATCAGAGGAAGAGCTGCAGTTACTACTACTACTAATATAGATTCGACAATCTATATAGATACTGTCTCTAAAGGATCACTGTTGATATTCAAATATCAACTCCTAACAGCAACTCCTAACTCTGTAAACTGTTCATCACATGCTGCTTTTAATCAGCTTTTTTACTATTGCTACATGGATATCGACAAAAGGTTTGTTAAGGAAAGGAGATACCACCTCATAATCTTCACCTAATGAGTGCTGAGACAAGAAGGAATACAAACATTAAAGCCCACTAACAGCAACACTACACCTTTGTCATTCAGTGCCCAGCTCAGGCCACTCCACCTGAATGCTGTGGAGAAGCTGTAGCAGAGCCATTAAATCGTAAGCTGAATTTGAAACCAATTTATCAAAACTGTGATTAAAAGGCGGGTTCCAGGCAATTAGGGAGCAAGTGAGAAAGCTGGGCTGTTGGCTACATTTGCGCTAACGAACCCAGGATTTTAAAGCATGAGGCGTTTCTGAAGGGAGGGCAGGAAGGACAGGAGGCAGCAGAGAAGGGCAGCAGAGTAATGAGGGACAAGGCCAGCTACTCTTGAAGGAAATCACTTTGTTTTCTTCATGGAGGCCTGTTGCAGAGCTGTACATCTCTACTCCCTCCTTCGTTAGTAGGACAACTACAGAGAGATACAGCACTACAGCACTACTGGGGTGTAGAGGGTAAAGCCTTGGAGTGCTCCACAGGAGGAGCTTCATGACTGTGACTGCAAAGGGAGGAAGACCAAGTACAATGGCAGCAGGGGGGAAGGTTAGACAATGAGGTTAGGGAAACTGTTTCAACAAAGGTGAGAAACACACAATTAAATCAACACTAAAACACAGCAAGGAAAGAAAAAAAAAGGTAAACATACTCTAGAACATGTATTTTGGGGATTTTTGTGGGTTTGTTTTTGTTTGTTTTTTTTTTTTTTGTTAGTTTGTTTTTGTTTGCTGGGGAAGAATGGGAGTAGAAGAGGAAAGGGGGGTGCAGTCTGCCCAATCAGAGATGTTTTTTTGTTTGCATTGTTTTGTTTGGTTGATTTTGTTTGTTTTCTTTTGTTTTTTGTTTGTTTGGTTTTTTTTTCTGCAATAGAAAGGGCAGATTCCTTAATGGCCAAAATGAAAATGCCAATGGGATGGCAACGCATAATTCCCACCCTATGGGCTGCACTACACATTTTCATCTTGGCAAGAAATGTGATGTAGCTCCAAAACAACAGTCCCAGAGTATATTTAGCTACCAAAGCTGTGGCACACAAATGTCACATTCCCATGAGTCAACCCTTTTAAAGAACCCCTTTTCACACCCCCCCAGATCTTCCCCAAGATGCCTGCACTGAATTAAAAGTGAAGCATATGGATGGATGTGACATCATCAAAGCAACCATGTTACAGAAAGAAAGCAGTAAGTGGATTCTATACAATTAGTACAATCAGTAAGGAGCCATTTGTGAGCACAGAAAAGGAAAGAAAACACTGTTCAAAGAATCTGACAAAACCAATGAAGAACAACACAAAGCACCTTGCAAAATCAGGAGAAAATGTTAATTTTTTTTTCTTTGTGAATGTGTGAAAGCAAAAGAAATCACAGCAAAAGTGAAAATAAAATTTTGATAAAGGGATAGTAAGCGTAACATTTCCTGATTTGATTTTGTGTAAGAACTCCTTCCTTTGCCCTGTTAAAACAACAACTCAATAGCAATTTGGGAGCCAACTGGCTCTGACTGGGCAAGGCAAGAAGTAACAACACACAAGTAGATGGTAATGGTAAACAACCATGCGGTCACCTCTGCCGCCATTGTTTTCATTGGTGTAGACTGCTTCCAGCTTTGTCAATATTCATAATTAGGCACCAAAGAATGTGTAATATTTAAATGACCCTGTCAAGTGTTTATAAGGCTCTTTGGTAACCATCCCTCCCTGGGGAGGGAAGTATGGAATGTAAGCCACCTCATCAGTCAGTGAATTGAAGCGAAAATGATTAAATCCAATAGCTATACATTTATTAATATTGTCACTGCATGTGCTTCTGAAAGCTGCTACTCGCATACAGGATGCTTTTTAAGAGCTAGCTTTCCATCTATTAAGCATTGCTTTGCAAAAGACTTGTGAAGCAGGGACCCACACATAACAAATAGTGCCATTAAAATGCATACACATCTCTGCATTCCTTTGGGTACGTAAAGGGCCAGATTTTCCACTGTTGGTTTCTGACAGCGCTCTCCTGTCTGACACTAGCAGAAGAGCTGGGTTTAAGGATCCCTCCCTTCCTTCCTTCCTCCGTCCCTCCCTCCCTCCCTTCCTTCCATCCATCCATCCTTCCTTCAGTCCTTCACTCCTTCTTAAATCTGCTTAATGACATTTGCCCCTTTCAGGGTGGATGAGAGAAAGATACCACTTACTTTCAGAAGAGGGAACACTAGATTTTCTAAGAAATGTCCTCTCACCTGAAGCATTTTGAATGACAAGTGTTACTAGCAGACTGGACAGAGAAAGAAAAGAGCCTTATTTTTTGGCTGTCAGCATTCTCAGTGATTTATTGCTGAGATGAAAGAGGAGAGCTAGTTAAATCACATACATCTTTAGGAGGGCATGCAAGTTTATCTGCCTTCTCTCCTCTCTACACAAGTGATACCCAGAAACCGCTTTTTTTCAGTTGTCCTTTCACAGCTGAAGAGAGAGGGATGAGGAATTAAAAAAAGTGAGGATAATATCTCAAACTGGGTTTAAATAGGAATTAGGAGTCTGAGCTTTCATCTTCAGCACCATAAGTCACTTGCACCCAAAGTTACAGTTTTGAGTTTAAGTATTGCAGCTGCCTGAAATTCTTCATCTGCCAAGGCTTAGCAGCCCACAGGTGTGCAGAGTGCAAAGAGGCTCTGTGCTTAAACACACAGAGAAGTCTGATCAGGTTCTAGAAATTCTCTTTTTTGGTTTAGATTTGCAGTTATTCTCCCAGAATGTCTACAGGATCAAGCTCTGAAAAAAAAAATTGTTCAAACGGGGGCAGTTTTCCCCTTTTTATAGGAAAAGCTAATTAGCTGGGAGGTAGGGGACAAGTTCATATCTTTGCCTGAGGGAATCGAAATCTTCATATTCCATTTCCTGCCAACAAGCCTAAAAGCCAAAGCTACTAGATTAATGTTTGCCATGGTATCTCAAGAAATTTTAGTGAATCCCCTGCCTAATTTGACTGGCCTCCTCAACTGGAAAAATGCTTAAGGCTTTGTCTCTGCTAGGCCAGCCAGGTGATGCCCATTGCCTTTATGGTTACAAACTGTGAAGGCTCTTTGAGGTCAGTCCTGGGGAGTTCAGTGAGAAATCCCGGATATCCCAGGACTGTGGGAGGCATCCTGTATCTGGGGCTGTTGTGAATAACAGGCATTGAGGTCACAGTTTGGGTCCAGACCACCAGCAGCTGTTCATGCAGCTCTGAAGACTGTTCTGAGATGTTAATGTGCTCATCACCCCCTGCTGAAAGCCTCCTCAGCCAATGCAGAGAATTCAAGATTCACTGGGTCAGATGGAGGGGAAGGAGTATGATTTAGTAATCTACTAGTTTGGGCAGACAACGCAAAGCATGAGGTCTAGCATGCCAGTAGCTTCTCCAGGAACAGATGATGCTTTTGACTAATGAGTTTTTCATGTAAAATGCATGAACAATAGAGACTGGAATCCACATTTCAATTAATATTTTAAGTGTTTTATATCAAGTATTCATAGCAGAAAGGATTGAAGCTCATGTGTGTTCCTGCCCCTGGTGAGTGCCCTAACCACTCAGCAAGTGAGTTTTACTCATACCCATCTTCCTTCTGACCCACTGAGTACTTAATTAGTCCACACAGAGCAAAACATCTTCAACAGAGCAGAGATTGAAAAAAGAGATCTAAGAACACCCTGGAGAAGAATAACAAGGACTCACATCTCTCTAGCAGTGGAGCTATTTGAACCTAACTCCTCTGTTTACAAGGAACAATTTTAAACTCTTTGTGATACAGATTAAAAGGAGTTGGGAGAGTGATGAGGGTCAAGATGCAATGAGGGGCATCACCATCCTTACCGAGGAGAAAAGGTTCTTTTTCTCTGGGTATGTTCTAGTGGCAAATTTAGGCAATTCTCTGCCTAATTCTCTGTATGTATCACAAAGGGAGACCGGAGGCCAAAGGGCTTGTATTAGACCTAGCAGGTCCAAGATGGAAGAGCTAGTGATCCCCAGGTGAAAGAAACTGGGCGAGAAAGGCAAGAGACTGGCATGGTTGTGTCACGATCTGCTGAACAAACTATAGGGCAAGAAGGAAATGTGTCAATGGTGGAAGTAGGCACAAGTATTCTGGGAAGAGTACAGGAACACCGTCTGGACCTGATGAGATGCATCCCAAAGTCCTGAGGGCATTGCCTGATGTAATTGCTAAGCCACTTCCATGACATTTGAAAAGTGTGGCAGTTAGGTGAAGTTCTAGGCGACTAGCAAAAAGGGAAACTTGTACCCATCTTTACAAAGAGTACAAAGGAGGACCCTGGGAACTACTGACCTGTCAGCTTCACCTCTGTGCCTGGGAAGATCATGGAGCAGATCCTCCTAGAAGCTCTGCTAAGCCACATGGAGGACAGGGAGGTGATTTGAGACAGCCAGCACAGCTCACAGCTTAACCAAAGGAAAGTGCTTAACCAAAGACAAGTCTTCTACAATGAAGAGACTCCATCAATGGACAAGGAAGTGGCTACTGACATAATTTATCTGGACTTCCATAAGACCTTTGACACACCCTCCAAAATCCCTCTTTCTAAATTGGAAAGAGATGGATTTGATGGGTGGACAGTTCGAAGGACAAGGAATTGGTTGGACAGTCGCATCCAGAGGATAGTGGTCAATGGCTCAGCGTTCGGATGGAGATTAGCGACAAGTGGTTCCCTCAGGGGTCCGTACTGGGACCAGTGCTAATCAATTACTTCAGCAATGACATAGCGGCATTGAGTGCACCCTCAGCAAGCTTGCAGGTGACACCAAGCTCAGTGGTGCGATTGACACACCTGAAGATGGGATGCCATCCAGAGGGACCTGGACAAGCTTGAGAAGTGGCCCCATGAGAACCTGAAGAGGTTTAACAAAGCCCAGCACAAGGGACTGCACTGGAGTCAGGGCAACTCCCAGTATGAATACAGGTTGGGGGTTGAATGGATTGAGAGCAGCCCTGCTGAGAAGCACCTGAGGGTGCTGGTGGATGAGAGGCTGGACATGACCCAGCAATGTGCACTTGCAGCCCAGAAAGCCAATTGCATCCTGGGCTGCATCAAAAGCAGCGTGGCCAGCAGGCTGAAGGAGGTAATTCTGCCCCTCTAAACTGCTCTGGTGAGACCTCACCTGCAGTGCTGCATCCAGCTCTGGGGCCCTCAGCACAGGAAAGACCTGTGGGAAGCACCTGTTGGAACAAGTCCAGATGAGGGCCACAAAGATGACTAGAAGGATGGAACACCTCTCCTATGAAGACAGGCTGAGAGAGCTGCGGTTGTTCAGGCTGGGAAAGAGAAGGCTCTGGGGAGACCCTACAGCAGCCTTCCAGTACCTAAAGGGGTTTACAAAAGAGCTGAAGAGGAACTTTTTACAAGGGCAAGTAGAGATAAAACAAGGGTGAATGACATTAAACTGAAAGAGGGCAGGTTTAGATTAGATATATGGAGGAAGTTCTTTACTGTGAGGGTGGTGAGGCACTAGTACAGGTTGCCCAAAGAAGCTGCTGATGTTCCATCCCTGAAGGGGTTCAAAGCCAGGTTGGATGGGGCTTGGAGCAACCTGGTCTAGTGGAAGGTGTCTCTGGTCATGGCAGGGGGGTTGGAATGAGATGATCTTTGGGGGTCTCTTCCAACTCAAATCATTTCATGGTTCTATGATTCTACAGTTGTTGAGAGAAGGAAATAATGTTAAATTAGCTGAGATCTGCTAGGAATTCAGACAAAGGCAACATAAAAGTGCACCCTTAAGAGCAATGAGAAGCCTGCATCTTGCTCTTTCAGAGAACAAATCAAATTTAAAGAGGGCTAAATCCCCACTATTTCCCTTCCTTTCATACATAAGACACTCTGTAAAGGCATGCACTTCTGTTTGTTTTGTGTGGTTTCCTCAGGCAGTGAATTATCTAGGACTGAGTCTAAGATTGGCTGTTTAGTTTCAGGCTTTACGATAAGCTTTTAAATATAGCACAAGAGTTTCATTACATGTTACTCCAAGCCAGCTGGAAGCAGTTACACTTTAGTCCTCCTCCCCCTCCCTCCTCACCACAGGACATCATTTCCAAGGCCTTACCCTTCTTGTCTTGATGATTATGGGATGAAACTGCCACATATGGATCTGTATTTTCAGATGAACCAAGCGGATCCTTCCAATCCAGCAAGCGTCCCCTAGCATCATAACCCTGTCGAGCGCGAGAGTCAGAAGTGGTGGTGCTTGGGACTAGGGAACTGGAGTGTCCTGTTTACATTATAAATACAGGTAGGGAAGACAAGTCTCATTAGTCACTTACCACTCTACCTCCCCATGCTCAGGAACACACGGACTGCTTTGCTTCCATGATGGGTGAACATCTTGCCTTAGGCTGAGCAAAACTCCTTCAAAACATAGCCCCAAGAAAGAGGAGATTTGAACCTTTCAGATCAGGGTGCTAAGAGGTGCTGCCACTGAGCTCGCAGTTCTTTGCTTTAACTCAACAGAGCTAAACACGTGCGAAAGAGGGTAAGCACACTTCATTCAACTCAAGTATCCTTTGGCTGGATTCAGTACACAGCCTGACTGAAACTGAAGTGTCAGCCCATACTGTCATGGTACTGGCTTAGTTAAAAAGAATTTAAAACAGAAAAACTTCTAAAATGGCCAAAACTGAATGGGAATGCCAGAACTACAAAATGGCAACATCAGTGGGACTCTGCCTCATGCCCCCAGGGGAATGAAGGACAGCCAAGCACCAGTGTGCTCACACTGTGGCATCCCTCTCCAGATGGGATATGTCCAGGGCCAGCTGCTCGCACCCGCTTGCACCATCACTATTGGTCCCATCTGAGCTGATGGTCCAAAATGACTCTGAAATAAGCACAAAACTGAATATGGTTTCTGCTCAGAGTGACAGTTAAGACAATGTCTCACTATGTGGATCTGCCCAAGAACCCATGACTCCAGCAGCAGCTGGACTGAGGTCTCAGGTGCCTTTTATCCATTACAAATGCTCTAAACATTATTACTGCTGTCCTGAATAAGGCTGATTGGCTCTTTGCATATCAAACACCCCAACCAACAGCACATTCACAGAATGTGCCCCGCTGGAAACATGGAACAATTTTAAAGGTGGATTGGCTCAGGCAGAGACGTAGCACCCAAAATGTTTGAGATGCTTGGAGTCTACTGTCTCTGGAAGATGGTCAGCTGCTTTGGGGAGGAAGTACCAAAAACTATCCACACTACACCATTTTGACCTCAAAACCACTCTGAAAGTTTCCTTTCAGCACGAGTGCCAAAGTGAGTTATTTTGAGCAGGACCCAAGGAGTTCTGGGCCTCCTTAATTTGAGGTGGAGTAAGTATATTACCCCTTGCCTACTTTTCTGAGACAGCCTATCGAAAGAGGTGTTTGTGACACATGCTCAAACACAAACTAACAGAATTGGATTATTCACAGACAGAATGGTGCTTTTTCTTCAGATAACACTAGATAGACTGACAGGAGCCCTTCTCCTTTTGAACAGCCCAGCAAACTAATTTTCCTTCCTTAGATGAATCTCCCCTGGAGAAGAGTCCAATCATCAGGCTACAGACTGCCCTAGCAGGGACCCTTTCCCTGCTCCTTCCCTTGATCTTGCTTCACTGCTTGGAAGAATAACTTGAGACTCACTGGGGCAGAGACAGATCAACACAAGGAGCTGAAATTTAAATCCTCCCAGAGAAGGCTTCTGTAGTTTATTTTAAACAGTCACTGGATAAGCACAAAGCTTTTGGAAGCTGCATCTCAAAAAAGCTGTTTAAATGCCTTCTAAAGCCATCCAGCCCCAACTCTCAGAGAGAAGAAAGAGATGATGAACCGAGATCCTCAATTCCACTCAGCAACCAAAATCTAAATGTTGGCCACCAATGTCCTCAGGCTTTTTGAAGTACCCATGTGTTTCATTTTATCCAGCCCTTTCACCAGCTTCATGGCGTTGAGCTACTGAGGAAGTCAGCAAAATACTGCAACTGCATCTATTAAGATGCTGTTATGAAGTCCTGCCGAATATTAATGAGGAAAAAAATGTCTGTGCTCCTCTGTATGTTTTCAAGGAGCCCTTCTGATTTCCTGCACAGGATTATAGGTGGAAACAGTTTGGACTGTGTTTAGCACAGGACATGGACACAATGAACTCCTGTAACTTGTATGCTTAGAAAAGAAAGCTGGTCAAATTCACAGCAACACAATTTAGCTCTGGACTTCAGTCTGAAGGCTTATACTGACAAAGGCACTGGATTATTTTTTACCCACTCATGGTAGAAAGTCTGGTTTCTCCCAGTCATCTTTCTTTAACACGGCAAATTAAAGGCTGTATTTTGTTAAGAGAGAGCTTTTAACGTCACTCAAATAGAAAAGAGAAGCCAAAACATTATTGTCTTTTAAAAGGTTTCCATAAGCCACAGCATGGCTGGGAACATTGGTAACACACAGTTAGATAATGATGGACTCTGATCCAAATGTGCTGCCTGCTCCACAGCAGTCCTGCAGCAGGTCTGCTTTTTTCCAAAAGGACAGGTAGAAGTCCAGTGATTGAAAGCACACACATATTCTCTTGAAGTAAGAATATGTTGGAGCATAAAAGGGTTCACTCAACACCATTTTACGCTTGTCAGTTCCTGTGCTCATCCCCAACAAATTAGACAAATAACATGCTAGAAAATGGAAATTATGGGATTTTTATATTTTCCTTTCCCTAAGGACTAATCCACAGTTGCAGCATTCATGGTGTTCCAGACTCCGAGTTAATACCTCATTCAGCAACCACAATAATGTGTACAGTATTTGGTCAGCTTACAAATAGTGCTGCACTCAACATAAGAAAGCAATTAGTCATTGCTTGATAAGGAGGTAGAAGAAAATTTTGCCAAGTAGCAATCATGGTTTTGCCTGTGTTTGATACGCGTTTATATACCCATATCTCTGTCCAGACACTTGCACTTTTAAGTGTGTTTAAAGGGGGAATTCTAAGGAAAAGCTATAAGTAAAGTCAAAGAAAAACATGTCATAATACAGTAATCTAGAGGAAGTATATGCCTAAGGGACACATTTTCTGGGGAAAAAAAAAATATTTCCTGAACCATATGTTGCCAATACACAGAGAACTTCCTTGTAATGGAAAGCTAAGGCTTTGTGAAGATATTAATGTGTACCAGATGGTCACTAGGTGGAGAGGGGTTTTATACAAAAGAAAGAAATCAGTCCATTCTCTCTGTTACTAATGTGTTAGTCAAGTACACACTAAGAAGCAAGCTTCCACAGCTAATTGAGATAAACTTTCTTCCATTTGATTTTGAGGAAGCAGGGCAGGAGCAGATTAAACCTTAGCCTGTCCCAGTTGTGCTAGAGCAGTATTCTGCAAACACTTACTACTGGGCAGTGATACTGCTCCCTTAAGCAGTATCACAGTGCCCTGTAAGTGTCTGAATAGCCAGTCCCACTGGGTGAATTTCAGTTCTGAGCAGAGTGGCACCACAAATGTGTGAGCTACTTAAGTTTCTCTCATAAACAGAAAAGACTGAAGTGGCAGGCAACCCAGTCCTGGCCCTCTCACACACAGCCATTATTAAACCTTTACAATGTGTTGTATAGTTTGCAGCACATAGTGGGCCTTTTTTTCCCATTACACCATTTTTACCACTCTGACTGTGCAAATAGGCTTTGCTGAAATTTAAAGAGGCCTTTGCACATCTGAGATGTGGCCAGTACCTCTGTGTTAATAATGGTTAATACAAAATCATCTGAAAAACCAATTCTGCTTTTGTTTTAAAGCAAAGAGTCCAAATAACTGCACACATAGTGCTTTTCAAATGTCTTTGTTTAAAGCAAACACGTAAAAATCAAACAGACACACTTTTAAAAAATCTGGTTTAGGTGCTTCCATTATTTGCAAAAACTTTTCATTTGGAGTGCTGTAATCAAGTAACAGAGGCAGAGTAAAAGCACTTAGTGTCTACAAGCACAGATAATGATTCAGAAAGGCTGCACTTCTGTAACTAGAGCTTGTTCTGAAGTGCACTTGTAAAACGTAAGCAGAATTTTTCAGGTTTAAAACAAAGACAGAGATTCAATACGTATTTGATAGTTGCTCTAATATGCACAAGTCATTAGGATCTCAGAGGTTAAGATGTCTGTGTGCTATCCTATTAACAGCTATAGCAACCTAATTAGACAATTAGAGGGAAAAGCTAAATCAATACTACAGAGGGAGAAAGGACTATAGCTAGAGGGTTAAATAAGGGCCCAATTCACTAAGAATTGATGTCTCCAAAGGTAATTGAAGCTGCTTAGAATTTTGCAGAGGAATCTAGCCTAATCTCTTTGTTTAAATATGTAGCTCTTGCATAATTTCTCTCTGACCTTCTGCAGCCAGACCTTTAGTCTGCTATCCTCTCCTTGGGTGTCACTTGAATAGTCACCTGTGTGGACTTTGCACTTTACTTGTAAGCACTTGATCATGTAAGACTGCCCTAGAAAGAAGCCCACTTGCCAAACTCATGAGAAGTTTGGTGCCAAGAACAAAGATTAAGGGCTTGATTCTCCTTTCATTCACACCGCTACAGATTGGCAGTAAGTCTGTTGAAGGAGGGTGATTTATAGTGGAGAAAATCAAGAGAATCAGGCCTTAAGACTTCTTTTGTCTTAGTTTCAGATGCTTTTGGATATATTTGCCCCCTGAATCAAAAAAAACCCTGAGCACTCACTTGGTTGGTATTCTGGTTTATTCCAGTGTTCTGAGGCTTAATCTATTACAACATGCCATTTACTTATGCATTAAACTGTACTCAGTAACATTAAAATAGATAATTCATAAAATTTTCATTTTCTCAAGAAAAAAAATTACTCAGATCAGTTACTACAGTTAGCAAACATGAACATGTTTACTAAGACTGGTTTACTACCTCATCCTAGGATTTTTGCACTTCTGATGTGGAAGATCAGTAGAGGTGACTAGTGCATTTTGCCATGATAGGTGAAAAGAAAGACTGACTGCAATCATATCAGAATGGATACTTTAACTAAACTCATAAAAGGAAGAACTGACTTGCCTACCAGCCTTGTTATCAGGGTGTACCTGAGAAGGGCCAATGAAATAACCTGTGAAAGACATGAATGGGAATCCATGTTAATGCTGGGTCAGTATTTCTCCAGTGCATCTGTCTGTAGGGTTCTGCTTTAAAAGCTTGGTTAATTTACGGAGTCTGTCTTTGGGCTTGACAGTAAAATGAAGCCCTTTTTTTTTAACCCTACTCTTTTGGATTCCAGCTTTTTTCACTCTGCTGCTCACTTGAAACACTCTTCTGCTTTTTTAGTCATATCAGTTTATACCAAAGTTCCTACTAATACTGTAGTTAGCAGGATCCAGAACCACAATCTCACAGCTATAACTTTGTAGCCTATGAATTCACTTAGAAACAGCAAATCTAGAACATTTCTGGCACATCAGCACTATGTCCAAAACCATTTTCTTATCTTTACACTCAGCAGTATGGATTTTGTTATTACTCTTTTTCAATTGTTGCTCTATGCATTGGAAATACAGCAATTTTATAATGAAAGAAAGTACAAACTGTATATGCAAATGAAACTGCGAGTCTTCCATATATTACAAAGTCTTAACTTCCCTTTGATTTAGTACACTCCCTTCACTGGTTTTCATTATCATATTTTCAAACAAGTTTCACCTGCACATTTTTCATTTCCTGGTAATAAACAACAAGGGGAATTTGATTTTAGTTTTACAAATGTTGAACAGCACTATTGTGCCTCCAGTTATTTATATGCTGCTGTACTGAGCTGTCATTGCTTCTGTTTTACACCTACATATTCTGCAGGCATGAGATGAAAGGATCAATTAAAAGTTCATCTCAACTTCACATTAACCTATCTCTTGCTATGTTCAGTCAAATATATGGTGAATTTGACCTAGCCTTGCTGAACTGCTAGTCTTGTACATCCTGAAAGCAACACCACAAGGAAGCTCTGACCCCATATGGAAATTTCCCACTGACTTCACTGGGAGCAATACCACATATCCTCAGCTTGTGAGAACTTATCTTTGTTCAGAATGTCTATTAAGAAAAACTATTGCAATGTATGCCTAGGTTTGAATTTAAAGTGATTATTTATTCTGCAATGATTCCTCATGAAGATATTTGTTCTTCACTCTTGCATAATCCACTTCCAAATATGCAGAACAAAGTGATGGAAAGCACTGTGAGCACACTTTAACAGCTGCCTCATGGGAAACTGGTACTGTAGGCTTGCAGAAATGATCCTCTTCAGCTCAGGTAATTTAATTTGCTATATGAATTTCTTTTATTCTTTTTTACAGACTGGGACTCATTCAGGTAATAAGATACTGCAAGAATGGACAACATACATGACTCACCCTAGAAGCAACAAGAACCTTCAGGAATTGACATATAATCCAGTCTCAACTCACATGGCTAGTTTTCCTTACGAGAGATATTCCTACCCAAGGGTAGTTCCCCTCCTTTCCCTAAGGTATCTCTGACTGGCTGCTGCAGCAGTAATGACACCAGCCTGGACGGCTCATGAGTGGGATGTGAGCTGCTATATTGTTTTTCCTGGTGAACAGGTAAGATGCATCACTGTACCCAAGTGTTCCTTTGAGTGTTCAGATGAAGTATACTCTTAATCATGTCTGCTGGCATGCCATTAAAATAGGCCTTATCTGACTTTATTTCAGTGGAGACAGTTTTGAGGGAGGACAAGAAAGGAGGGATTGAAAATCAAGAGGTATGACTTAATCCTAATTGTGATTAGTGAATCGGGCCCTAAAAACCAACATAAAACAAGTAAAAAAGGGTAACAGCTATGTGAGTACAGGAACTACTAACTAACATCAGGATCTGGGGAGAATTTTTAAAAACACTCATAAACTGACCATACAGTGTGTCGTAAGACATTTCATGATCAGGTGAAGCAGTTGAAATGTCTATGAAAATAAATTGGGAAGAAACATTTAATACAACAGAAGTATGAAAATACTTAAAAGTTTAGTAAAAAGTGATTCCTCCAAAATGTATTTGCTGTCAGTAAATAAGGAAACTAAGAACTTCCTTACCATTCAGGGCTACGAAGGAATCTGAAAGACAAATAACAAGGGAAAAATCATTATTTCTCACTTGTTTTTTCTTTTAAATAGTTTCCTGCTAGCAACCATTTATGTTTCAGCTGACATTTATAAGTATGTCGTTAGTACACTAAGGACCCAGGCAACACTAATATTCAGACATACCCAAAAACAATGTTGGGCTTTGAAAGTGCTCATGATCAGTACAAGGAGTAGCAAGTGGGAAGGCCAGTGTCCTCCCTGCCATGGCTTTCCTTACAAGTCCTAATCTAATGCAAGGCATTGCAAGGGATGCAGCCAGCAATAAGGACAAAACTCAGATAACCCATGACCACATGAAGTAATAAGATCAGCTGGCTTAGCAGGGAATGAAATCTACCCCTGTGCAGTGTCAAGGTTCAACGCATCATTCAGGGCTAAAGAGGGATTTAAGCAGGGCATGGGCTTTGTTGCTTTCTGCACAGAAGCAGATCTCTCTGCAAGAGCACAATGTGGTGTTCCTGAATAATTTCCTATCCCTTCTTTTATATGTAACAGATATCAGGTACACTCCACTCCTGCCTAACCTATTTGCCCAAGGAGAGCAGAACTGGCTGAAAAGGGCAAAGATGGACCAGCTGGGAACTGACCTGATTTTGGTTCTAACTCATTTTACAGGGAACAGAGAGCAGAGTATGTGTACACCTCCTTCGAAAATCTTTTGAGACAGCCTACACTACCCTGTCTTAGGGCAGAGGCTGAAATCCTTGCACTCCTTCAAACACAGTGATCACAGTAATTAACAGCTCTTGAATAAGGATGCACAAGGCATGAGAAAGCTCTGGCTTTCTACAAAGCAGCTGGCCCACACTGTATCCCATGGCACACTCCAGCCCTCCATTATTTTGCTCTGTATTACAGCAGTAATGACTCTCTAACTGTACATTAATTCCTCAGCTTCATCAGTTTTATTGCATCTACAGGCATCAGTGCAAATTGCACTGAAAAGAATGTGTCTTGATTTCATGAGGTTCATAAATAATATTTGGGGCTCAGAATTAAACCAACTTTGGAGAGAACATTTGGAACAAGAGCTGTCCTGAACACAGATTTTGGTATTCCTGAAGGCTCACAAATCAGCATGCAAGGCTCCTCTGCATGTAGTGCAAGCTATGCACTTTTACGCATTTCAGTGCAAAACCGTAAATGTTTAAAGACTGTGTTTAAGCTTTCAACTCTTGGTGTCAGTACCTAAGGTTTACTATTGAAATTTCTTAGGCAGAGTCAGTGGAACATAACCCTTAATACCACTAAGTTGTCCAGACTGTGTATAAAATCCTCTAAGCTTCACAAACTAAGCAGTTGTCACTTCTTGATTCAGATCCAAAACTGAAGATATATTTCACTGTCTCCCTGTGCTGCATGGGAATGTAGTCCACATCACAGACTACACTAAGAAACCAAGCCACTTCTGTACATAAACAATCCAACCACCATGGCTAATAAAGACAGTGAATACCAATTCATTATGTCATTGCTGTAATCAATATCCTCTAGAGCTGAGCTTTTCTCACTATGTAAGTGCTTTGAAGTCTGATGTTTGTATAAATTACACAAACAGGGCTATTTTCCTCAAACACATTTAAACAACAGTTCCTCTTCTGAACCTGCATAGTTAGCTGCAGTTGCTGTCCCTGTTGGGGCTTACACTGCTACAAAAGAATGCCTGACAGGTAATGGCATTCTGAGGCATCCTTCTGAGGCATTCAGAAGGATACTGTGACACATGGTAAAGAGAGGGTAAAAGCTTTGCTTACTTTGGCAGTCACCCAGGCCATCTGTATTGCCATGTTCTATGTCCTGTTCAAACGCCAGTCTGAATAAATAATACAAAGAAACAAAACAGTATGAATAACAACAGTCACAGGCATAACCAGAAAAAAATTATCAAATATGCAACTGAAACTGGCCATTTCTTTGGAAATTCCACACAAAGACTGAAAAATTTTAATACAGACATTTGAGTTATTCATCATTGCTTAATGATTTCTTGGCTTCTGATGATGCTCTGTCTTTATATTATTACCTCTAAAAAATCCACTGCATGCTTCACTACCAAGGGAGGAAAAGAGATTTGTGTTTTTTAAACTGTTAAATATGTGATATTATTGGGAGCAACTATAATGCAACTTTAACTTCTTCACAGAGTGGACCAGGTGCACTGATACTTTGGTGTGAGAAGGAAGCTAACCAACTGGGCAGGTACTGTGCTGGGGGAAGACAATCTGCATTCCAATCATTTAGGTACTATGACGGATGAGACTGCAAGGCATATGGTCCAGCCCACAGAATGTATTCCCTTCAACTCAAGGTGCTCTACTGAAAAACACTCACAGGCTTTTCTGACATCCTCAGTTTACGCTCCCAACCTCTGCCTGTGATTTTGGATAACTAGTGAAGCTGTTCTTCCAACTTCCTGTAAGGTCAAAAGTGAACAACAAGAACCTTGAAAAACTTCCAACACAAGCCCTTGTCTACATTAGTTAGGATCCTGCCCTTGAGGTATAATTACCCTTGCAGAAAACTCATTCTCCACTCCTGGTCAACCACCACCTGCTCCAGGAGAGCAGCTCACATCTCTGCCTCCTGGTGGCTATCTTAGAAGTCCACCAGACATCTCCACAGCTGCTCTGGACCCCTTTCTAATCACTGGACAGAGCATGAGGTGCCTTGCTCACTTCTGGACTTCACCACTGCACGCTGCACTGCCTGTGTCTTGATGGATCTACTGATGAATGCGGAAGCTGCATTCTGTAAGGTACGGAAGTCCCATAGAGTTTGCCATGGAAGTTCAAAAGGACTCAAACACTTTTGGAATGCTGAAAAAAACTGATACGGGCAAAGGTGCATTTTAATATTATTCTACCAAATGTCCAGTCAGGAACGGCCCACACTTTTGTAGTAAAGCATATACAGACACATATATTAGAAAGAATTTCTTTACAGAGAGGGTGGTCAGACATTTGAATGGGCTGCCCAGAGAAGTAGCGGATTCTCCATCCCTGGAGATTTTTAAAAAGAGACTGGATGTGGCACTTAGTGCCATGGTCTAGTAACCGCAGCGGTAGTGGATCAAGGGTTGGACTTGATGATCTCAGAGGTCCCTTCCAACCCAGCTGATTCTATGATTATATGATTCTATACAGCTATAACTTCCCCAGTGGACAAAATAATTTTAATTGAAACAGCAAGCTAAGAACAAGACAGAAGCACAGGGATTATAACTTGTCCATTACATACCAAAGACCTGTACAGAAGCAGGGTTGAGTGGGGCCAGCTGTGGGGCTGTCAAGGCTATGGTTGCGATGTCTGTGCTACACTTCCACTACTACCTTGAGGAAGTATAGCTGTATACCTCAGAGTGAGCAATCATGAGGTGTGCCAGAAGTGGCCAAGAAATGTGAGCTCTGAAGTGGGTCTGCTCCCTGTAGCCTTCACAGACTTTCATTATTATAAAATAATGAAATTTTACTGTTAAGCAAGGGGAGACCCAGCACTTCTCTAAATCTGCTTTAAGCCCTTACTGTGCTCTGTGATTCCTCATAGTAAATTAGAAAGACTGGTTTTGTTTTCAGTGGACAAATTGCTTCAGTAATTTAATTTGGATTCTATTGCCTCTTTAATCAGCTGTGATGGCTCCAGTGTAGGCTGGTCCAGACATATCCATCCAGTTCGCTCCTTTCAGTAACACACGGACCTTAGTACAGCTCTTTCATTTTCTTCTTCCTCCTCTTTCAGCAGTTACCAATCAGCTGACACTTCACATCAAAAAAATTTGTGAGACATTTCAGAAGTGAATGCAAATAAGGTAGAAACAAACACTTCCCACATTTTTCCTTCCCTAAGAGCCCCATGTTTCAAATAGCTGTGCCCAAGACTGCCTGGCGCCACGGCCAGAGCTTTGCGTCCCATCCAGCCAGAGCTCTTACTCACTTGGAGCCAAGGACCAGCTGCGCGCACACCCCGCTCTCCTTCACCCATCCACAGTACGGGTCTCTGGACGCTATGCAGGCCCTTGAGAAAGAAGAGCACAAGGTGGCATTTGTGAGCGCTTCCGACTTCCTACACCTACTGTTCAGGCTTCCGACACCATCAGAAAACACCTACTTTTTGCATTTGCCATGACGCTCACAACGGCCCAAGGGAACCTTGATGACACAGGTGGAAAAGGCGATGTACAGGGCACTGCTGGGCTTGTCAAGCTGCATGCCCACGATCCGCTTGTCCTCCATACCATCATAGCTGCACCTGATAAGGAAAAAAGTGAGCTAAGGTTGCAGATTGGTTCTCCTGGGAAACCAGAGGAAACCTTAGTGATTCCTCAAGCTGAAAAAAAAAACCCACAAAAAACTCCCCCCAAAAACCCCTAAGAAAGATAGAATTGAACAAGTCGAGGAAAAAATCCTTACAATAGCCACTAAAAACACTGATAGACACATAAGCAAGTATTAAAAATGCATGGGACAGGGGAATAAGAATTGGAGAGAGACAGCACACCAGACAAGCTTCTGAGGGCCCTTCATTTTTTGTGTTTATTCTTCTCCAGTACTCAAAGTAGCTGAAATTTCTGCATGATTATGGCCCACTTCAAAGCCCCCTTAGGCATATTTCAGGAAGGCTGATGTGTGGAAAGCTTCCCTTTGAGAGCAGCTTCCTCGTTGTTGAATTATTTGGAGAGAAATCAGGGTTTTTTATGGGATTAGAAAATTAATCTTCCTTTGCAGAACTTCACTTTTAATTACCCATCAGCTGCTGCATAGGATGGGCTAGTTTCTACACATACTAAATAAAAAATCTTATTGCAATGTAGAGACTGATAAGCAGACATCCCTTCCCCAAACAATTTAAAATTACTGAAAATACTTGGCTTCTCTAACCACTTCCCTTTCTGTGGGACAAACTACTCTCTGGGAAATCAGAAGTTCAAAGTCACCCATACATGACTACAAAGAATCAGATACACACTTTTCAGGATTGTAAACACTGATCTCCTCCAGGAAAAGGCTGTCATTTAGGAAACCAGTGTTTCCTGTCCGTGCCAAGAACTTCAGGATGATTCCCTTCTCTGACCCCAAGAAAACCACGGTGTAGTTCTGATAAGGCCCAGCAGCAGAGTCCACAGCAATTTTGGTCAGTCGGTATCTAAAATAAAAATACAGCATTTTGCATCATTTGCGGTTAGACTGTAATCTTTAAATCACTTTTGCCACTTCAGTTAACTGCATTGCAGCCTTCTAGCAACTATATAACACATTGAAGCACTTTTCCTACCTGCCTATAAGTCAACACAGACTGTGCCAGTTTGGCTCCCCAGATGTTGGGGAATTTTCATGTGTTTGCATGTCCATATGACCAACAGCAAGCAGAATTGTCCACAGAAAGCTGAAGGGATGTTAAGAGTCTGAGGGCATTTAGGAATTATCGATCTGATCAAAAGGAAAAGCCTGGTAATTTCTTCAGGCGGGGAAAGAGAGTCAGCACAGTGAACTTCTTCAAAATTTCATGCTCTGTCACATTAAAAGCAGCAATGATAACTGAACGAGATTCAACTTTCTTTTGGTTAGGAAAAGCTGTGCCAGTACAATATTAAAATACTAAACACCATTTTACCTCACTAAAAATACAACCCCCACCAAGCGAATTCAGTAGTGGGGTGATATCGAATCTTGGGATGACTCAATTTATTGAAAATGAATATACTGGTAATTTGGTAGCAGTTAGCTGGTACTGGCTATCAAGGGGAAGCACTCGGCAGAGTTTGCTGCTCTCATCTTTGGTTGGAGGCATAAAACCTGACATAAAAACCTGACATAAAACACATTACTAAGGTCAGATTCTTCAGAGCTAAACACTGCCCAGCACAAAACTCCACCCTTGTTCAGAAGAAGAGAGGAAAATATGGCAAAAGTTAGTCATTTTATTCTGCTCACAGCTGGAAGGTAGATAAGTAGTATAGTGACCACAGTAAAGAGTGAGAATATATTATGATAGGAAAGTGATGGTGTATTTACCACTTGCTGATGTATGAGCCTTTGGTCAAATCTGTTATTATTTGTCTTTTTTGCCATAGAAAGGATACAGACTATGTGATTACTTACACCTTATACTTTTGCAAACATTAAAGCATACCAGTACATAACCTGACATACATCTACATATCCTGTGAACATATCCTGGCAGACATGTTTGTATCCTGTATACATATTCCTGAGTTGTCTGCTGATCCTTGCCCAAATTTTTCTACAGAGCTGTTCTCAAATACTGACATATAACCTGGCAGGTGGGTCAACCTTCCCTGCACAGCATTTCCTCCAAGATCCAGTTTAAGCATAGCGTGGTTGGAAAGGACTGAGGGTTTTTCCTATCTTGAAAGCTGCTCAGGGAATTCTGCAGCATCTGCTCAGCTCTGCCACCACTCCTTGCTGGATTCATGCCCAGCACACCAAGGACATTTACAGAGTTGGAGAGTACTTGGAACAAGGCTATTAGCACAACTTGACAGCTACAATGAGGACAAGAGTTCACTTAGTGGTACGTACCTGACCATTGTTCTCAGGAACCAGGGTCGATTAACAATTGAAGGTACAGCCTCATCCATCAGTGGATGTGTTTTGATGAAGTTCAGAGTATCATCTGGGAACTCATTAGATGTTACATATTTTTCTAATGATGCAGAGCCAGCACAGCAACCAGGCCTACATAAAACAAGAGAGTAAAACCAGAAAATTTATTTGACATCAAGAGCAAACTTCCTTTTGTTATGAGGCCCTCATTGAAATCTGATGTGCTTTACAAAAGTTTAAATGGAGGATTGAGAAGTCTAGTGGACTTGTTTAGCCCCTCAAAGTAAGCCTAAAATCTTGCTCTATCCTCCATTCAAAAGAATTTCACGTAAAAGCACAAAGGCATTTCTTCATCAGGAGTGTTACACAGAGCGTTTGTAGTTTATCCGCTCACATGGAACCTAATCACTGCATGCATGCAGTTGGCTTGATTCTGCCCACTGGCACAGGTACTTTCCTATTTGTAACTTGCCTAGTTGACTGCTCTTTCGTGGAATAAAAGCAGTCCCTATAATACAGAAGGAAGTTGATTTTTTTTAACAAGGTGTGAAGGAATGCCACTTTCAGTCCTGTCTGGTAGAAAGCAGAGTACCGGAGAAGACAACACAAATAGCATCCACGTAAACATTGGTTTTACCTTTCACTTAATTTGGATGAGATGATTTAAGAATGATAGCACTTTGAGGACTTTCACTGAAATGTTATCTATCATTCTTTGCATTTTAAATGCAAAATGGCTCACCTTATTTCTAAAATCTACCCTGATCCTAAGAGGTAGTTTAAATTTCGTGCCTGGACAAGCCATCTCTACAAAGGAAGCAGAAAAATGCTTTGTCTGTTGCTTGTATTTTGTGGGCCATTTTCTCTAACAAAAGGTGCATTTGCTGTCATTTTCTAGAGCACTATGACTCTTCAAATCCTTGAGCCACTGTGAGATGGGAAGATGAAAGATGGACCATTCACTCACAAACACACAGCAGCGTCCAATTCTCATCTACTTTTATGTGGATAGTCACTGACATCAATGGAGTAATGTCAACCTGAACAAAATACAACACTGGTCCTATCATATGTGTTGCTCAAATTCAGATAAATATTCAAACATTAGGTAAATAAATCTTATGTAGGAAGGTAGCATAGGACTGGAAGGAACCAGCTGCATTGACAACTCTGGTCCCATATGAGCTGAGGAATGAAAACTACATGCAGACACTGTGTCCTCTTGCCTCTTCATATCCAAAATATTTTGGTTGTCTTGTAACTGCATGTAGAACTAGCAAAAGAGGCAGAGAAGGAGAAACCAAGGGCATCACTAGTTTCCTAGGTCCCTGCAAGGACTCTGACTCATGAGGCAACATTCCCAGAGAACTCGAGGGAGCAGCCTACACCTTCTGGCACCGTGGTGCTTAGGCTTTCTGTATATCTAAGCTGGAGGCCTATTTACTCCTAAATCCTAATTGCATGATTGGATTAATCCTGTTTTAATCTCAAAACTGGTTTAATCCAGTAAACATAATGCCAAGTAAACCCTGCTGTTCGGCCAAACAGGGAAGCAAGGCCCCTGAAAGTCTCCAGTAGGTTTCTGAGAAATATTGGGATCAATAGGGGCAGAATTGCTTCTGTACCATTTTGAGATATTAAAAATGGCCTTATTTCAAAGGTGCCTCTCATGTACTTCAACATGAGTTAGAAGTAGTGATTATTTCTATTAAGCAGATTGATGGCCAAATGTTACATGAAATAGTGTTCAAAATTCACCTCACATTATCTCCTGCAGGCTTAAAAAGAGAAGTATTATCCCATCTTCTCATCTCAAACTCAACATGCAACTTTCTTATCTTCCTTCTCACTGAAAGAGATTTGTCCTTCTCCTTTCCCTCTTCCCTGACAATATTCACTATCTGAGTAAGTTCTAAACAAATGACCTCGGAGCTGTCGGGCAGCCTTGCAGTCCCATGGCAGCCTATCATGTCAACAACTTGCTGAAACACTGAAGAATGCAGAAAAAAAATCCAGCAACAGTGCTTGAAGGTGCCTTACCAAGTCTCAGACTGAAAACAAACACATAATTTGCCAGATTTCCCAGTCACCTCCAAGTTCTTCTTTTGAGAGACAACTTCAGAATAAAGACAGCACAGGAACGCTACACTTGGCAATTCCAAAACACGGTGGACCAAATTCAGATTAGGCAGAAGCTCAGTTGCCACCATAAAGCTTTGTAAAATCATAGAATCACACAGTATCCTGTTTTCCCTGTTTCCACTTCCTTCATGTTTCCATGTACCTCCTCTATTACACTCTCTTTGTACTTCCTGAAAGTACCCATTTCATACAAAATGCTGTTGACAGACAGTTGTTAACTCATTTACCAGTCTCATTTTGCTCTGAGCTATTGATATGCATGTAGATAAATAAAATTCATTTATCTCAGTTAAGCTCTATCACTTAAATGCACGTTTTACATTGCTTGTAATACCTTAATTAACTTTAAAAGAAAAACACATCTGGAGTACTCTCTGCAGTATTTAGTACCACAATATAAAAAGGATCTAAACCTATTAGAGACATCCAAAGGAGGACAACAAGGATGGTGAAGGGCCTTGAGGGGAAGCCATACAGGGAGTGACTGAGGTCTCTTGGTTTGTTCAGCCTGGAAAAGAGGAGTCTGAGGGGAGACCTCATTGCATTTACAACTTCCTTGTACGGAGAAGAGGAGGGGAAGGCACTGATCTCTTCTCTGTGGTGACCAGTGACAGGACCCAAGGGAAGGGCCTAAAGTTGTGTCAGGGGAGGCTTAGGTTGGAGATCAGGAAAAGGTTCTTCACCCAGAGGGTGGTTGGGCAGTGGAACAGGCTTCCCAGGGAAGTGGTCACAGCACCAAGCCTGAGAGAGTTCAGGAAGTGTTTCGACAACACTCTCAGGCACATGGTGGGATTCTTGGGGTGGTCCAGTGCAGGGCCAGGAAGTGGACTTCAGTGATCCTTGTGGATCACTTCCAGTTCAGAGCAAAATGAGACTGGTAAATGAGTTAACAACTGTCTGTCAACAGCATTTTGTATGAAATGGGTACTTTCAGGAAGTACAAAGAGAGTGTAATAGAGGAGGTACATGGAAACATGAAGGAAGTGGAAACAGGGAAAACAACTCATAGGAGGAATGAGGCAAACTGAATCTCCAGTTTGGCAGAATGCTCTTATTTTCTTTCCATAATGCATCCACTGTGGCACTTAAATTCAATGGTAATCATAGAACAGCAAACTACAGAACTGGTGCAGGCTTTGCAATAAGATATATCCATTACCGAACCAATTTGCAACAGGTGTGTAATTCACACCACTCTTAAGTGATTATTCTGACCAAGTGAATCTGATGCTGGCCTGATTTATGCTACACAAATCTTCTTTAAGTGGAAAAATTCTTGCTTGCATACTTTAGATCCAAATTCAACTGAAATTCTATTTTACTGTTGCAACATGTATAATTGTATCTGCACCTTACAAGGCTCTTCAAATTACCAAAAAATCTGCATGAAGGAACAGAACAATATCATCATACATGAAACGTACCTGGGCTTGGGCACTCGTTCATCAGGAACTGGTGTCCATGTGGAGTCTGGAGACTTTTGTTCTTTGAATCTCCCAGTAAATACATTGGCAACGTCAATCATGTCATAGGCACAGACTGCAGAGCCAGGGATGCTGCAAAGTAACATTTCCCAGAAATTGTTACTCATTCCACAGTTACGCATAAAACCTTGAGCAAAAAACATGCTCTGTAGGAGTCTTAGTGTCACAGGCTACTCCCTTCTGAACTCTGAATCCAGTATTGACAGGAAAAGCCAGCCCCCCATGGAAAAAGCCTGAAACATACCAATCAGCAGACACCTCCTGCCAGCAGAATTTATTTCAAAGCCTCTTTAGAAAGAGGTAATTGCAATGATCTTGAAGAAGGGAAAGAATCTGGGAAACTCTGGCTACCACTGGCAATGCATGAAGAGTAATGGCCAGTCTCATTCAAAGCCCATTATTTGGAAATCTACGTTCCTGTAAGTCATAACATCTCTCAGTACTAACTCTCACAGTCCCTGTCATGCCTCAAAAAATATACTGCAGACAGTTCAGAAGTTGGTGCTAATCAAACTGAAAGTGTGCTGCAATGTGCCATTGACCTGGTATTTACGTGTAATTACTCCATCCTCCCATGGCTTGACCTGCACAAAGTTTTCCCAATGGAAAGGAGTTAACTGTGCTCGGGAATTTGCTGTACTCAACAAGACGTAAAGAGCTTACAGAAGCAAATTCAATGTTGTTTTTAGATCATAATGTTGCAAATTTCAACTTTTTGAATATTTACATGCAACTGTACAACAGCATTGTCTAAACATAATTATATTCTTACCTACATAGTTTCTGAAAGTCTTAGGGGTTTCCCATGGTCAGTCACTTGGAAACATGAATTATTCATTTATCCACCTTTCCTTTTTTTAACACATGAACTACTCTTCTTTCCTTTTTTTATACATGAAATACTCTATTTGTGTCTGGCTTTCACCACTTGATTTTATTGTGTAAACAGCATGAACTCAGCTGGCTGAGGCTTTCAATCCTGCTTTTATCTAGTAGTTTATTATACCCAGAGACAAAATACAGTAACTATAATACTGTTACAGAGAATAAAACTAAACTCATAAAGGTATATAAATTGATAGAAAAGTAACAGTTTGCATATTAAAAGGTTTTAAAATGCGCATTACTAAAGAAAAAATAAGTAGGGGGACAGTATTATCTTACTTTGATATCCACAGATTGTGCTTTTACAGGGAAGGAAACTTCGAAGCTCTATATTAATGTGATACTACACAACAGAAGTTTAAAATGGAGGCAGTCCCATGTATGTTGATGTAAAACATGGTCAAGGGTATATGTGGCCACAGAGAGGCCCTCTCCCTAAAAGACACCTCAAAATCCACTCTAGCAATAAGATTTTGCATTTTGCTGAATTCAGTTGCAAAGAAAAAAACAACGAACCTAAAATCTTGGGGTATGTTTACAGAACTAAAAGTGCTGAGAATTGTGCTCAACAAGATGGAGGGATTGCTGTGGTTAGAGGATTGTAACATCCTTTACTATTAAGGATGGCAGTTTGCAGGTCTGTAGCACAATGAAGCGGTAAGGATGGAGTGCCGTGGGTTGCAGCCATGCCATCTCCGAGCCACTGGACTACAATCCATCACCAGCTTCTACCCTGAGTGACCTTAGACTAGACTGAGGAATCTCTTACAGTTCACTCTAGGGGGAAATTTTGTTCCAGAGACCAAAGGTATTTGTTGCAGCTTTTCCTTAGTGAAGGAGGAATGAAAGAGATACATCCACGTTAGAGATTTCACAGAATCATAGAATATGCTGAATTGGAAGTGACCCACAAGGACCACTGAAGTCCACTT
Organism: Lepidothrix coronata; assembly: GCF_001604755.1. Taxonomy (NCBI): domain Eukaryota; kingdom Metazoa; phylum Chordata; class Aves; order Passeriformes; family Pipridae; genus Lepidothrix; species Lepidothrix coronata. The sequence continues at coordinate 3,852,853 of NW_016690198.1, forward strand.
CCTCGTCCTGCACTGGACCACCCCAAGAATCCCACCATGTGCCTGAGAGTGTTGTCGAAACACTTCTTGAACTCTCTCAGGCTTGGTGCTATGACCACTTCCCTGGGAAGCCTGTTCCGCTGCCCAACCACCCTCTGGGTGAAGAACCTTTTCCTGATCTCCAACCTAAGCCTCCCCTGACACAACTTTAGGCCCTTCCCTTGGGTCCTGTCACTGGTCACCACAGAGAAGAGATCAGTGCTTGCCCCTCCCCTCAGTCTCCTCTTTTCCAGGCTGAACACACCAGGTGACCTCAGCTTTTCCTCATATGACTTCCCCTCAAGGCTCTTCACCATCTTCGTAGCCCTCCTTTGGATGCCCTCTAATAGTTTAGCATCCTTCTTACACTGTGGTGCCAAAAACTGCACACAATATTCAAGGTGAGGCTGCCCCAATGCAGAGCAGGGCAGGACAATCACCTCCCCTGACCAACTGGTGATGCTTTGCCTGATGCCCCCCCGGACATTGTTGGCCCTCCTGGCTGCCAGGTCTGCCTAACAGAGTGTCTCCAAGAATATATGCTTCCTGTCATCTTCAGTGTCTGGCAAAAACTGGGGCCTATAAAATAGTATATTGATTTTTACACCAAGAACTTAGATTTTAAAATGCAAGCTTTAAGGAAAAGAGTTATTCATGACACATCACAGGAAATACTAGCAGAATGGGAAGACAATCTTAATTTTGAGATAACTGCAATATACAATCTATTTTCTGATGTTGAATCTCTGTTTGTTCACTTGTTTTTATTAAGCCAGATTGCATGCAAAGAGATCATCTTAATTTAAGCTTGTATTCCCTACTGGTAGCATAATTATTCCATTGCAGTTCCTATTGTTTTGATGTCAAAAGCAGTGATTATACATTACAGGCTCAGGCTTACTCTCATTTGAAGTCAGTTCTGTGAATGACCTCATTGAGGTCAGGCTTTGACAAGAGGTAGCAAAACTAGATGTATAACTAGTGTATAGCAAAACTAGATGAATTTCACTAACGAAGCTCCCATTTTGCTCAAATGTTACTCTGTGAAACTGCAATATAGTTTTTAATTAGAATGTTACTATTTTATTTTAACTTCTCCGGCAGTCCTCAATAGTTGGATAAAACTTCTAATAAACTCCGGAGAAACACGTTATAATGTGTAACAGTAATAAAGTCTTTGCAGGTAAATGCACACTTTTGGATAAACACACGAACCATGAAATAGGTGGTCTGGGGATGCTTCTTCCCAGCCAGCAAGACAGCTTAGGACCTTGAATCTCCCAGGAGAGTCAAAGGTCAGTAGGGTCAATGCAGGGTCAAGGATCAATGCAAGAGTCAGCAGGGATGCAAGAAATAAAGGGAAGGAGATAATGTGGTTCTTGGCAGACCCAGTCCTTTGTTTGTGAGGAAAAAAAATGGTATTTTTCTCTTTGGAATAACATTCTGCAAGGTATATGCTGTAACACTTCTTGGTGGCTGGTGTGAATTATTCCCATGGATAGAAAAGTATGTCCAAGGAATGTGTCCCAATAGTTAATGGCTCAAGCTGCTTTTAGTCATCAGATATAAAATGCAATAAGCAACACCAGGGTTCCTTAAAATGAAACACAAACTATTGGTAAGTGCATGGCACATAAAAATTATAGTGTATGAGCAATCACTTCTTGTACCTTCATAAAGTGAAAAGAAACTGCACTGAAAAGCAAAACATAAAGGAAATAGAAGGTAAAAGGTTATTGTGCCTATTACCTATTATATGGAGTGGAGAATGTAGCTAAAACAACATCCCGGCCATTGAAATGGATAACATCTGTAACTGCCTGCAGTATGTTGAAGTAGAAGTGTGAATCACCAGGAACTGAGCAGTTCAACCGGGCCTTGAGAAAGGAAGTCCACTGTTTCTCCAGCACTCTCTGAGATCCTCCCATGTCATTTTTGCAAACCTGGGCCACCCTTGGGAAAACTACCTGGAAGGAATAGAGCAAAAATAATGGAGAAAATTAAATGACTGTTTGAACCAAAGATTTTGCTGGAATACTGCTTTTAAAACATTAGGAATAACACAGCAAGGTGTTTAATTTAATACCACATTTCTGTAATTTGTGACAAATAAGAAACAGAGAAAAATTAAGCTTTGGAACAGTGTGCTATGAAAGATAAGACTGTGGCATTTACTATACAGCCATAAATCCTTCAGGAGATCTGTTCTCAACCCATATAAAACTCATTTCCATACAGACTGCTTAGCTTTCTATTTCCCCAAACAAAAGCACATTTCATATTCACAATCCCTGCAACCCACACTGCCTGCTTTGACTCTTCTGTTTTCAGCACTTAAAAACTATGCAAATATTGCTGGGCTTTTATTCCTGCTCTCCACCTCTGTGACCTTGGTCAGCTTTTCTGACTGCTTAGTCAGAAAGCTATTGTGAAATTAGCAAAAATGCAAAAAGTGTTTAATTATTCTTTGCAGAATAGCAGAGCACAAAATTCCTACACCTGTTTACTCAGCACTCCAATTCATATTTCCTACAGAAAAATATTTCCCTTCTTTGGAATCCATTTTTAACAATTATCTACTATACTGAACTAACTACATTAGCGTTAAGCTTTTTATAATTTCAGAAAAACGACTCCAGCATAAACCATCACTGTAAGAAACCACAGTTTCCTTTCAAGACAGTGCAATGTTTCACTCCAACCAACCTTTTGGCTTGAGCAATAGGAATCCTCTCAAAAGGATGACCTTGTCATCATGATTTATAGTGCTCATTTCAAGGTCACTCCTAACAGCACTGGTCCAAGAATAGCATAAGTTTTCCTCCTCCTGAATCTGACAAAGTCATTCGAGGCAATGTTTTTGCCCTTACCTTTCCCATGCTGTTGTACTCCACTGCTATTTCCCGGAAGAAGAAGTATATGTAATTGCCATAGTCCACTGCCTGAACAAAGTATGGCTCTAGAAAGAAACAACCGAAGATATCCTATTTAGGCACCACATACAGCATATAGCATGCCAAGAGAAGCCAAATACATTCACACTTAATATCCAGAGGTGAAACATCTGCATTTAAAAAACTTGATCAGTTTTCAGAACTAACAACATCGCCACAGAAGAATCACTGTCTGGGGACAGGAGAACTGGGGACAAGTCTGTGCAACATCACTGCAAAGTCTTTGCCACTAATATGTCTGCCTGCAAGAGGAGAAGTAAACAGGCATTTATAACTGTATGCCTGAGGGGTCCAAGCAGTGCTCTTTATGGCATGCAGGCTGTGAGTGGAGTGAATAACAAACCAGGTAACTGTTTCTGCCCACATGTGTCTGTAGCATCAAGCAAAGTGGGACAGCTAAAACTGACATCTGGCAAAACATTTCTGCGTGCAGAAAAAGACTTCAAACTATGGCTTTGCTCACTCTAAAATGCTAACTTAAAATCACTACAAATGCTAACTATTCTTAACACCTACATAAAGCTAAACAGCACAGTTCTTAACAATGAGGGCATTTAGAGCACAGAAATTGCCTAATTTAATGACAGCAGTACAGTCCCTAAGAACTATAACAGAAAGGCTTTGTGCAATATTCCCATAATTTATTTTCATTAATGAATCTTAACATTACTGGATAAACCTTCTATATTTCATAAAGCCTTGACTGTTACCTAAAAGTCCTGTGGCAGGAATATTTTCAAACACAGCCAAAGCACACTGAGCCCTGCAAGTTCCAACCCAACAGATGTAAACTGGTGGATTTCAGCTTGGAAAGCTCACTGGAATACATATTCTGATCTACCTAGCTCACAGGTTCTGTCAGGTCCAGTAACTTGGGATCAGGAGAAGAGAGGAAGAGATAAACAGATCAGGGTAAGCAAGAGATGTAATCTCGTTCCTTCTTTCTGCCAGAAAGCACTGGTGAAATGACAAAGAGGTCTGTCAGGAATTCAAGTCTCTCATCAGAGATGCTGCTTTTTTCATCGTGTGTGTTTATCTACCTTTCAACCACTTGGAGTCATGTTTAACTGTTCGCAGAGTTGGGCTGTCTCCAAGGCTCCGGTATATGACTGCATCTATTGCAAGGAAGTCGGTCACTGTGGCAGAATACAACTTTCCCTCTGGAGAGTAAGGAAAGAAGAAACAAAGGGGAAGGAGCATTACAAATAATACAATTGCTTTCTATCACCAGTCAAATAAGATGGAGGACACAAAACCATCACAATCTCCTTAGGAATACTGGAGAGAAAAAAAAAATCCAGCTGGGTAAATGAGACTGAGTACTGAACAAAAGCAAGTCATTAGTTTGCAAAATAGTAATTTCAGAGGGATGCTGTAGGAGAAGAAACCTTATGGAATAATTCTTCTCCAGTTTAGGTATGTCATACTGAACTACCTTATCCAGTTTTTCTGCACAAGCCTCTGGTTCAATGCTCAGAAATCCTGCCTAAGTATGTGAGCAAAACAAATATAACAGAACTGTTCGTTTTAACTGGGAGTGCAAACCAGACAGGTCTTGGAGACTGTAGGCTAATTGACACTTACGAAAAATTCTCCTCTTGAGAGCACTTTTCCTCTGCCAAAGATCACTAGGAAAAAATTAAATAGCGTGCTGGGAGCCCTGCCGAAACAGCAATGCAAAGAGATGGAGGAGGATTGCCCGTCAACGCTTCTTTTCTAACATGCATTTTAGGCATGAATTATGCATTCCTCTCTCTTAAGAAGTGGAGGACTAGTGATAAGAAAGGGTCTATAAAATGGCACCCCAAAGACAACCAAAAGATGCAACACTATCAGGAGGTAAAACCACGAGATTTAGCAATATTTTTAAATTTTATTTGTTGCCTAATCTGTTTGCAGGTCATGGTAACTGTACAGGACTGTTTTCACGTTTGAGACAGATCTCGAAACACGATGTCTGGTACGCGCACAAGCATTGCAGCATGAGGACAGAAACTCGTGTCTCTGTTGCATTGCATAAAAACTAGAATTGCCTACATCTCCTTTGACAGAGATTATGTTGAAGGCAGCAGCACTGGGGACATACCCAGGACAAAGCACAGAGGCTTTTATTGGTCAAGGTCTCCTCATTGTACTTTCAGACATCATTTACTTTAAGACTGAGAGAGGATCTCATTAATGCATATAAAGATGTCAAAGGTCTGTGCCAAGAGGATGGTGCCAGACTCTTTTCAGTGGTGCCCAGCAACACGACAGGGAACATTGGCCATAAACTAAAACACAAGAAGTTCCACCTCTACATGAGGAAGAACTTCTTTACACTGAGGGTGGCAGAGCACTGGAACAGGCTTCCCAGGGAGGTCGTGGAGTCTCCCTCTCTGAAGACATTCAAAACCCACCTGGATGCATTGTGTAACCTTCCCTAGGTGACCCTGCCTTGGCAGGGGGGTTGGACTAGATGACCTCCAGAGGTCCCTTCTAACTCTAACAATCTCTGATTCTGTGAATTTCAGCTCCAGATTTAAAATTCAGACTGTTCTTCATTAGCAGAACTGTATGCCTTGTTCTGAGCCATGCAATTCTTGTCCTTATCTGGCTACTTCAAAATGAGCATTTTTATTTAGCAAAACAGAAAAAATAATTACAACATCCCCCTCTGCTGATACGAAACCCAAATTTAAAATAGAATAAAAAGCTGAATTGTTTAGATATGGATGTCTGAACTCCTGTTAATACAACCACGCATTTATTTTCTTTCCTGCCAAGTTCCTGAATACCATGTGACCAATTACAATTCCCACATATCAGCTGTAATAGCTACAGGCTGCAAGAAGAGCCATATTCACATAAGTGCACCCAGCAAACTCAGATGACCTGGATTAGTGCCCCAAACTGCTCTGAAGTGGCTTTTCACTGCACTCTGAAAAATTATCATGGGTATCAATATGTATGTCTTGTAAAACAGTGATTTTCTGAAGCTAGTAGATTTACAGGGTATATTCTAGAAGTATTTATTTGAACAGTATCAAATTTATTCTGAATCACCATGAAAGAGTATGACCATTTCTAAAAATATTCTCTTTATTTTCAAATGATACGAAGATTTCTTATTATGGCAAAGTGGGAGTCATCTTACCGAACTTCATCTGCATGCAAAGTGAATGTTTACAATAGGCTGGTCACAAATGCTTTCTTGGCCAATATAGTGAAAAAGGCCCTTCTGAAAGGTCATTCAGACTGCCCTGAGGGTAGGGAATCTGAGATACATGGGAAAATTATTTCTCTGAAGCTGTTTTTCTCTTTCCATGCTTTATGAATTACCTGCTTCAATTAGAGAATTTCTCCTGTATGTTCTTTTAAGTGTAATTAAGAAATTACAAACTACCACCATCATCATCACCATTATTCTTGAAACAAAAGGACTCATTTACTTACACTATAAAGAGTAAAAAAAAAAAACTTAAAAAAATGAAATCTGTTAAAGAAACTCTCCTTTGTGAGGCAGATGATGATACCTCAAACACAGTAGTGCTTAACAGAGTCCTTTGGCCACAGACTCAGTTGAGAGTGCTGAAATACTTTTGCACTCTTAAATCTTAAATATTTCCATGTGAGCACCCAGGCTCTGCTTTCTAGCATCACACCTGTTGAAGAGGACTGACATTATCCTGGATGACTTCTTTATTTTCTTCACCGCCTATTTTACAGCCAAATCTAAAAACAGATCACCAGGATTCATTTTAAGAGAAGTTCAATAAAGAAAAAATTTAATCAGGAATTCATGAAGAGACATACAAAAATACTACACAACCACAGCCAAAATTAACCCCATTATAAGCTCTCACTTTTTCTAACTATTTTCTAACTACTGTAGAAGAAATTAGAGCTAATTGTATTCTGCTGCATGCAGTATAAATCACCTCTAACCAACACACTTCTCTCCATTGCCTACAACAGCTAGTAAGACCATACTGAAATGTTTTCAGCTTTAAAATAAAATCAATTTTCATTGCCTTCTAGATCTAGAAAAGGGCACATCACAGCATTTTCCCTAACTTCTTTTTATTATGAATGTTAACTTAGGCTTAGAGTTGTTAAAGAGAACATCCTGCCCAATCCTCATTAAAGTTCACACAAGCTTTGACTTCCTCTGACTTTTACAGAAGCTGGATGCCACCAGAAATTGTGTCTCATTGGTCATATTATCAAGAATACAGGAAATACCGAAATACTGAATCAGGAAACTGAAGTTTCAGGCAATGTTTATGAGCAAGGAAGGGTTTTTTGCTAGGGATTTCCTTATGCCCGCTATTTTTAGTCATTGTTCACTCCCTTTGCCACCCTTTAGATTTAGGCATTCTGGACTCAAACAAGAAGCACAGTGTTATGGCAAGCCTGGGCTTCAGGACAGAAAGCAAAAGTTTATCTCCATGAATTTACCTGCAAACAACGCAACGTTGGCATGCTTTGCATCATAAGGGCACCTGGCCATTCCACTGAATTCATCTCCTAGGAACTCCAAGGTATCCATCTGAAAAACCAAAGGGAGCTCCTCAGATAGAGAAACAGAACTTCTTACCCAAAATGAGGCTTATGACAGTGTTCTTCTTTTCTGGGCAGGGAGGAAGGTCCTTTCTCTAACTCTGCTCCTAACTATGAAGTAAAAACCTGAGAAAAATCATGCTGTTAAATAAAATCAGTCTGAAGAAAGTGCTGTCCAGTAAGTCAGGCATTCTTTTGGAACTAATCATTCTTAACACAACATATTTTACAGAAGTCTTCAGTCTATATTCTATCTGTACACAAGCTTTGTTTTGAACTGTAGCAGCTATGTGGTCTATGGTTCTGGCAAGGCTTCAAAATTTATCCTCAACAGGGACCTAACAGAGACGCTCTTACACACACAAAAGACTGCAAACCACAGCAGTCAGAAGAAACAGCATTAGAACAATTATCTCTATGTGCATTTTCCTCCTCCAGGTTCGGAGATCCTTCTGCTCTACTCTCAACACTGATGCTCTCTTCCTTGATTTGCATACTCAGAAAGATGCTCTTCAAGCTTTACTATCAGTTGAGTCTGTCTCATGGAGAAATCCTCTTACCATCAGGCAAGAATTAATCTGTGCAGGAATTGTAAAATCTGAGGCTTATATGTAACTCTTGGGAAATAAATTCACCCTGGGCCCTGACAATGACACAAATATACAGACTGACTTTATGCTAAGTTCAAGAAGGTTTAATGAGCTAAGGAGTACACCTCTTACCTCCTTAAGATTCTTATACTACTGTATTTTTGGAATAAGGAATGCCTTTCTAGCATACTGAGGTAATTTGAGCAGCTCATACTGTATAAATCACATACAGTACAGATTCACGGAGCATGAAAAGTAACGCGCATGGCACCATCAACTACTTCAATCAACTTCTAGTTTGTATGTTACAGCTTCCACATACTCCACTGGATGATTTTTCATCATTTGTTTTCTGTTTACTCAACAGCTGAAAACATTTACTCAACATTTCATGTGATAGTGAGAGGAAAGGAGTTACAGTCCTGAGCGACTTTTCCTGCACCAAGCTCCACATGCTAGGCTCATCCCCACATCCACTGGCATGGCTGAGGGACAGCCCTGACTTCTGTTTAGCACATGTCTAGTTCTCTCTCTGTATAATGCAGGAATACATGCAGGAAGCCAGGGCAGGTGTTCAAGGGACCTTCTGCAGACTATCAGAGGGATCACTACCCAGTCCTGTGGCTCAGCAGCAGGTGAGGCAATCTGGAGAGGCTGTGCATCATGGGGAATGAAACACCTGGAGTAGGGTAAGGAGGGCCATTTATATCCCTCGCATCAGGATGGCAAAGAAATTTGTAGTTGTATTCAAAAGACAGCTTTCTATCAAGGGGACTGGTTGAGATTTGTTAGCCTCATTAATGACACTGAGAGTTTCCTTGAGTGGACAAGGAAAGAAGGAAAAAAAGAAACAGCAGTTAACAGAGCGGCTACCTGTACCTCACAGTTACCATGACAAAGGCTTGTATTTTTACTCCTCCACAGACTGAAAGAAAACATTATCCTGAACTTCTCTCCTGTGTTTTCTAGACTGCAGCCATCACAGTAGATAGACAAGGTAAAGCAGCACTGCACAAAAATTGAGGAAGAGCAGCAGTCACAGCAAACACCACTAAGAAAGTAGTTTTCCTGGATGTTAACATCATTATTTTGTTTTTTTTACAATAACTCTGAACCCAAAAAGTAAATGAGAATTGTGCTATGACTTTGTCAGAAGCAGTATTAACAAAGATTAATTTTCTTTTTCCAGAAGAAGAATGAGAAATGACCTGTGGGACTTAACAGTGCCTGGAAAAGCAGGGTCTGGCTATCAAGCACCTAAGTAAAATCATTCAGCTACTCCAGAACCATCCACTGTTGGGAGTTATATCAGAATATACTGGTGAAAGCCTGAGAAAATGGGAAATATTTCAATAAATGGGTCCTGTTGAAATGCAAGTAACAGAGACACACTATACCAAAGCACTGAATTGGGTTCAGGGCATTAATGTCAAGTATGCATGGACCAGCGCACTTTTCTTCACTGCTCTAGAAAATGTTTTGGCTTTGCACATCCCCAGCTAGTGCGGAATACATCACTGTCCTGCTGTATTGTTCCCTATGGAGATTTACTGTTCAATCACTTCCACAGCACACAATGCCGTAGGGTCTCCACAGCTTCCCTATCCGCTGGGTCCCCAACACTAAACTCAAGTTTTGCTGTCCTCAAGCAATGAGAGAATTCATTTTGGCATTGGGAACAGTATAACAGAGAATTTAAAACATGCTACTCCAGAAGTAACCCCCAGCATTAGTCTATGACTTGATCAGTGACAAGCTGAGGATCTTACTGAGGAGTGACTACATCCCCAAGCAGAGATCTGAAGGACTCTTGCACTTACTGAGGGCAATGCAAAGTGGCAATGCTCTTGATGGGGAGGAGTTGTAAAGAAGTAGGTAATCAATCTGAGAAATTCTCAGAAATCCAATCAACACTGAACTCGATAGTGCTGAAATAAGTCAGGAAAAATGCTTCAGAGTTGAATGGTGCATAGCTGAATGACAACCTCATGCTGCTGCCAGCAGAGTCACAATAAATCCAACCAAAAGACAAGGCATAAATGAAACTCCAAAAACATATCACATACCTTGTAGTTCCTGCAAGAAGGGTTAAATGCATTTGTTCCACAGATAAACAGTGTATCCTCACTTCTTTTTAGAAGAACCTTAATAAAGTTATGACATTCATCCTGAAGAAAAATAATAAAAACTATTTCAACTACTGCATCTTGGGTATCTGTATTTTTATACCATGATATTTCATTGTCAGGTTTAAAATTAAATTGGCTGGTAGCCACTGTGATTTTCTGACCTTTATTTTGTCTGTGTTAAACTGACAAGGAGCAAGTTGCAACTGATTTATATTCTAGTGGTTTAAAAATTACAAAGAACTGAAGATGCGACATTTATAGCTCATATTTTGCTATTGTTCACATAGGTGAATTTTTGTTTGAAAGATGTTGCTTTACTCAAAACTGAATATGATCTTCTCATCTGTGTTGCTGTCAGACAGTAGCATCACCACTACAATGTACTGGCATAAAGCATCTGTAACTATAAGGGGAACTAGATGTGCAGAATCTAAGAGTCTATGTTTAATTATGTTACTACTTGTGTTAGTCACAGGTTACAGCAAGGTGAAATTGGTGTGAAAAACAGTCCTTCTACAACCATACATTCATGCTTTCTGAATCTTTACACAAACGTCTCAGTAAATTCCTGCAGGGAGATGGACAGCAGCGTTAAAATAATGGTAAGTGAAATCAGTGCACTAAGCATTGAGTCCAAAACTCTCAAAGCTTTAAGCATTTCAGGATATTACTGTGGCTTCTGTCGTAATATTTTATCACATTTGAAGTGAATTATTTTTGCAAATTAAAGCCTTCAGTAAGTTGACGAAAAAAGCAATTACTGGCAAGAAGTGAATGGCATGATCCATTCCACATCACAGACAGCAGCCTGAGATAATACTGAAGCATCTAAACTAAAGTAGCAGATGCAGACAAAATGAAAATTGCCTACCTTATGTTTTCCCTTCATTCTGCATGTGTCTACATCAGCTTGTCTAGATTTCCATGTCAATTTCTGCAAGGATCAAGAAAGAAATCAATTAGAACTCAGAGGTATTTTGCATTTGATTTCAGAAGTAAAAGTCCCTTAGGAGGGACTAGCTGTTGAACATATATTTATTGAAAGTTTTCTACACTCTTTCTCCATGATTAATTCACCACAACAATGAAAGATCAGTGATGTGGTGCATCACTTAATTTTGTTTTGACATCATTAGACTGGAATCCTATCCCTCTTTTTTTAAGCCTAAATCAACAAAACTTAACAACAGGCCAACTTTGAGAAACGTGTACTTCTCTTAAAAGTACTAGATGCTCTCTTCTTTTAAACTTATATTGCTCTGCAAATCAGAATAAACATTTATGGACTATGAAGCTTTAATGGATTCTAAATGAAATATGTATTATGGAAGACAACATTTTAGATCAGCAAAGAAATCAAATTCAGGTCATTCTTATCAGTTCAGTTCAGCTGGCAGGCTCAGAAAGCCCTACCAAGACACTGCTGACTTTATCTGCTAACACTCTCTCTCCAGAATATTTGCAGGTGAATTCCACCCTGGATTTTTTTGCGATGAGTTTCAGGAATGGCCAAATGTGGAAGGTTCATTAATTATAATAAAACTTTGGTTAAAATCATATGGCCTAAGACACTATCACCTTAGACACTATTGCCACAGTAGTTCTGACAGTGTTTCTGATAAGTAAACTGACGCACTGTGTATTCATGAAGGGCTCCAAGATGAAAGAGTAACCATAAACATAAATGTTTATTTCAACTAAAAGCCTGTGCCCTCACTCTTTGATGAGTAATTGGGCATCAGTTCATCTTCAGCATCATTCATAGTTATAATGAAGCACTGTCCTCTTTCTACAGTGGAATTCATCCAGTGCCCAAATTTGTATGAGCTTCTGCTGGACCAAGGCTGTGTTTGGTACACATTACACAATATGACTGCAATGCAAAGGAGCTGAAGGGAGATTATTTTCAGTATGTTCATGTTAATATACAATATGGTAATGCAGACAAAGCTCTTCTTAGTTTGAATGTAACTTCCCATGGAGATAACGTGAACGCATCTACACAGTGATGTTACAATAAGATTTTATTTAGTCAGTATTTCCATGAGTAAAAAAATTTGTGTGCATGAAAACACATAACTTGCTTTTTATGATGAAAGTTTCTGTATACTTAATTGGGATAGTATAAATGTTATAGAAAGCTGCTGCATATAAATTAATAGATGTTTGACAGATGTTCCATCAGGGACCTCACTGTATTTCAGCACAGATTGCTTAACAGCCCAGATAAATCACTTATCAGAAATTCGCAGAGGACACGATTGCTTTTCTAGCTTTCTCCAGATATGATTAGCAATGCCATCTTACTTGCTTATTACAGTTTTTACAGCAGCACTGGCAAGTTCTTTGAAACAATGTCATCTTCCTATTTATTTGAAACTTGTCTAGTGCCCTTGGTTTCTGGATGACGATAAAAGCTACTTACTTTGCTAAAATAAATTTCTTCTGTATGTGATGTGTCCATATCAACAGTATAAATATGGTCCCTGTAAACAAAGGCAAACAAATACAAAGTCAAATGTAGTAGTCAGACAGTTCATTTTCTGTAAGAGAGCTATCTATTACAAGGTAATCCATAATACATTTTTAAAAAAATCACAGGTCTTACGAGGAAACATTACTGGCAGCATAGCCTCCTTCTCCCAGAAAAGCACTTTTGCATATAAACTGTTTGCCTTCGCATTAAGAAAAAAAAAAAAAAAAGAAAAATTACACCAAACTTCAAAGTAAGATTCTTTCCCAAAAGTAATTATTTGAACAAATGAGATTTGGGAAAGTAAATGAGTCTCATATGATTTCTCTTCTATCAGTCCTACAGCAGATGTCATAACCTAGCATGCAGATGTTTTCTGTATCCTGAAATCAGCTGCAATAGCTCTTGGGCAGCCTTTGCCAGATTCCTGTGCTAGCAGTCACTGCGTCACATTTAGCCATTCAGGGTTAAAAAGAGGTTAATGCTTCTTTCTTTCTTTTCTTCTTTTTTTTTTTCCTTTTTAATTATGTGTCTAACCTCAGCTGTTATAATTTGATTGACAATACGGTAGACAAAAGGCTGACAGCCACAAAACCATTCCCAGAAATCATTCTTCTCTTCACACACTGCTGGCCAAACTAAACTGTAAAATACTTTTCTGAAAAAAAGTTCATTTTTTTTTTCCTCACATTTACTGAGAACCTCTCCCTCTCTAAAATTAACCGCCAATCTCTTCTTGGAAAGAGGAAATAGACTCAGGTACTCAGGTAAAGAGATATTTTTAAGCATTCTCCTCCGTGTAAGCTGAGAACAAAGACAGCTCTGTATGGAAACCAAAATTTGAAAAAAACCCACCAACCCACAATGCTGTAGTAACCAGCACATCAAACTGGGACTAACCGTCTCATTTTTCCTTGAAATAACATTGGCTTTTTTCAACATGCGGGAAGCTGTGCAGCTGAAGCACGATCCGCAGCATTTGAGGGGTCTGCTGAAAGCAGGATACAGGCTGTTTCCATTTTAGAAATCCCTGCTCTCAAGGTTAGCTTTGTTTTATTGGGTTTTGAGGAAACAGTACTAGTCTCTTAAACAAAGCAAACACAAAATACTGCTGTAAGAGAAATAAGCAGAACTTCTCTCAGGTGGAGAAAGAGGCAGCACTGGTGTGGGGAACTGGTGTTTAAAAATTTGTCTGCTATGGACCTTGAGGTTTTTTGCTTTGTAAGATGCCAAATTGAAGAGTTGTGGGTTTTCTTCTCCTCCAGACTGTAAAACTAGAGCTGTCATTTTCTTCCAATATTGGTTTAATGCTTCAGTTTATTATTTACCTGACTTTAGTGACAGAGCAGTGGTCAGTGTTGGTGCTGGACTAAAATTACCTATTAGCATGATATCAGTTTCACAGATTACAGCACAGTTCTCTCTTTATGTACATTGCTTTCTGTTGCTGTCACCCCTGCTATATAAACAGTGGTGGAAAAAAATCTCTTGAATTGTAAATGAGGTGCTGGTGGACCTCTAAAAACCTTCTTCCAGCACAGCTCTTGATTTTAATCATCGGTCTTGCTTTTCAGCAGTTACAATCTTTTCATTTTCAACAAGACAATTAGAAAATACAGTGGTGGTACTCAAAAAGAGTAGAGTTATTTAGTTCCACTCTCAATAAAACAGCTTTCAGAGGACTTATTTCTGGTTCAAGAAACAGTTCAAAGAAAACTCAGATGCTAAGTTATGGGATTGAAAGAGGGTTAGCATCAAGAAAATGACATATAATTTTCTCATGCCGAATGTGAAACAGTTGCTGACAGTGTCAGGAGAGAGCGAAAGAGCTGTCAAATTCAGAGCAGGGCCAGCTAACCACAGACAATGTGGGATTGTTCTTGCCCTCCTTTTCCCACTGCCGCCCAACTCCTTCTATCTACTAGCTGTGGTATGTGTACAGCTTACTGCTAATTAAGTTATTCTAACACAAATTTACTTAATCCTAGAGCTTCCGTTTTTCCCACCTCCAGTGAGCAGAACCGAGTTTTGTTGCCATGGCATAATCTTGTTGAGGAAGGGAATTTAAATAATGCCACCGGCTGTGCTTGACCCTTGGCCACTCAGTGCATCGTCTGGAAACATGTAACTGCAAATGAGGAGGGAGCCATCCCATCCCAGTGCTCCGAGATCTGTTTTGTACATACACATGAGGGGTGGCAGATAACATGAACAAAAGCTGGCACTGCATGAGACAATGGGAGGAGGAGACACAGCAAACTTAGAAAAAGGGGTGTGGGCGTGGGAGTGAGCCAGCGCAAGTGAGATGGTGCGGGAGTACCCTTCCCACGAGAAAAAACGTTTGCAGACTGCAAGCCAGATATTCAAACAGTAAGGCTTCCTGGGCTTTGGCTGAGTTATTCTGATTTATATTGGTTGGGTATCTCTGCCCGATAACATGAAATAAAGCCTTTCTGAAGTGACACCAAATTTTACTTGGTAATAGCTAATACTGGAGTTACGTATCTCATACAACAAAATAAGCAACTGACAGAAATTTTGCTTTACATCAGCTGCTCACTAATAAAACGTTAGCAATTCTCAAATCTGAGTTAGCCTCTCTGGTGCACAGAAACTGTCTGCAAAAATCAACACTGGATTTTCTAAAACAAGCAAACAAAAAAACCCAACCTAAACACAACAGTCCTAAAATAAATACTCTCAATATTTAATCATTTGTTTTGATTGCTTTTCAGATAATTGAGTACAAATATAAACTTAGCATTGCTATATTTCAATGTCTAAAAAAACCATGAAAGCAACATCTGATATAACAGCCAAGAGATTTATGTTAGCTACAGTTTTCAATGAATCTTGTTACAAAACTCTTGGAGAAACACCTTTGACTGTGTACAATTTGCTTTCAGTCTCTACTACTGCCTCTGAAGGAGATGCGGTAGTTTGTTTGAATTACAAACTTTGAATCACAGTAGATACTGAAGGATGACTAATTTTCTGAAGTTTATTACTTAAAGATAAAAATGACCTTCGAATTTTAACTTGTATTGCATATACTTCTCAGCTCAAGAGGGACCTTATTCAGTTACACACAGATGGGGAAAAGAATACGTCAAAGGGTTTTTGAGTTACCAAAGGAAAAGAACTGTAAGAAGATTTTTTACATGCTTGTATAAGCACAAAACAGACAAGGTCTTTATTCTTTTTTGTAGGTCACAAGACCCTAGTAGTATATAAGAACCTCATTGTAGCAAGTTGTTTTATACAAATACAAAAAATGCATATTCATATACTAGTACACATGCTGTCCCCCAAATATTAGCATTCTTTATATAATTTGTGCACGCAGTGGTTTCATATCCCAAAACTGTTTATCTGGGTTTTCTCATTGTAATGCCAGTTGCTTGGGCACTGCAACACTCTAATTGTGTCAATCTCAGTCTGGGAATAAACTATGAAAACAGCAAAGTAAAATCCACAAAGCAGATTTACCACCATCTCACTGCAAATGATTTTCTAATTTAAAGGGAAACAAATAAGGAGAGCAAAGGGAGCTCAGCCATGAAAAGAAGGAAATCCTGCCACCACCTTTCAAATCTCTTTAGCCCTCTTCCCTGTCACACTCAATAATGACACTAAATGCAGCAAAAATACTGTCTCTGAGTTCTGGTAAAGCACAAGGCTTTGCCACTTGGTGCAGGGCTGTCCTCTCCTTGTGCCCTATAACCAACACCACCATAGCTCCTCTGCAAGGATACTTGCTCTTTGCCTGGGCTTGATGAGGATGTTTGGTGTGAGTGAGAACCCTGAGCTCTGCCACTCAAACCCTGTGCAAAGTGGCATATGAAAGAAGCCTGAAGAAACTGCAGTTAGGCCGCGGAGCTGCAATGGCTGAGTAGGGCAACAGTTAGAAGTGTATTCTTCCAGCAGCCAGGGACATGACTGAAAATGTCACTCAGTGACCGTACTGGTGTAACACAACTAATTACTTGGTGCTGGATGGAGATCCACAGGCAGATCTCCCCCACAAGATGCATCCGACCACCCAGAAGATGGGGAGTGGCTGCTTGAGAAGAAAGCCAGGCAGCTCCTGGAGGCTGCCAAGGGCTTTGAGGACAGGGCTGGTGGTGAGAGGCTGCCTGTTCAGCAGCTGTTCTCTCTCACCTCCTGGCCATCCCACCCATCGCTTCTCCCATCTGCAGCGACCGCCTGGCTCTCTGTGGCACATGCAGAAGGGTATGTATTTCTCCAATGGAGGACAAGAAAACAGGCAGGAAACGAGCTGCTACTGGAGAGGCAGCTTGCAGGGAGGTCTCAAACAGGATCTGGGTCCAAGAGCCCTTAACCTGGACTAACCACCCTTGCTACTCTGGACCCATCTTGCACTCATTCTGCATCCCTTGTGTAATTCCCACTCTAAAATCCCCTTTGCTAACAACAGGCAGGGAAATGAAGTGTTAATATGTGATCTGTGCCAGATTGGCAGCTGTATAATGGGTGTAGCTCCACTGAGGCTGATAGTGCCAAGCTGAGCTATGCAAACTGAATGAGTGGCTCTGTATGCAATTTTTATAGTAAGACGTGCTTGTGTCTGCACAGTATAGCTCTCAAAAAAAATCCAGACACTAAATTCAGTTAACCTTGCAGAAGCATGTTTGCTTCTTTTTTTTTGTCTTAAGACAAAAAATCATGCCTAAACCAGCAAAATTACATTTAATAAGACTTACCAAAAAGTGCATTTGTGCACCAGCAAAATCATTCTCTAAAATGATCATTATTGGTGAGCACAAGCAAAATAAAAGGATGAGGACAGACTTGCTCCTCCATGGGAGTGAGAAATTTCTCTGGCATCTTCCCTGTTGCAGGACTTAAGGGGAGGCAGAAGTCTGTAGTCTTCAAACACAGGTGTAGCTCGTCACAAAACTGAACTTTAGCAGACCAACTAACAAGGTTTCCAATCTGTCTTACTAATTACTTGGAAAGCTCTCTCTGAGTGTAAGAAAATCCTAAAAATAACGTGTCCATCAGAGAAGAACTCAGAACATTCCTCGTCTTCTCCTTCCTCCTCTTAAAGTAGTAAGAGTGGGGCATCAAAGCAGGAGACTACTGACCTAGCAGCAATGTAGAGGGTCCTGTTCATGACCATGACAAGCTGGATGTCCAGTCGGTGCCTCTGTGTGGTGTTCCGCCCTGGTTTGTGACCCACAAACACCGGATACTGTCTTGTATCTGTAGGAAGGAAAAAAAGTCAACAGGGTCAAAAGAGGATAACAAACTGAAATGTGCTAACATGGGTTATGGGGCCCAGCTATAGGAGAAATGTGTGGCTTCTGTTCTGTTCTGGAAACACAGCCTGGGGTTGGAAGGCAAGAGCATAGGGAGCTGGAGAGTTCTTCAAGGTTACAGTCTCTGCAGCTGCAAAGGAAAAAGTCATCACCTTTGTAGAAGCAAAAACTGTGAATTTTGTTTAAGGATAAAGCTGTTCTGGAGCTCTTGGCACACAGGTAATGGCACTCTCTCACAGTTTTTCTTTCACTGCTTGCAGAGCTCAAATGCTTGCTCCTGGCTGCCAAAGTGTGTCTAGCAGGACAAAGCTGTTCCACAGTGGCCCATCAATCACCACAATGACTGGATTGGTACTGGCTAAAGCAAAAGACTTGGCTCTCCTTGGTTCAGGCTGCCAGTTCCCTGGGTTTTCTACAGGACTGGACTGCCATCATACAACAGCTGCAGGGATTTCTGAGAAACAGTGAGAATTCACCACTTGAGTTTTATGAAGTGAAAGTCATTGCTTATTATTCTGGCAACCAGTCTGATACGCCAGTTCTTCTGGCAAGTAGACAACTTGAATACTTGAATACTGACTGGAAGGCCTATACTGAGCTTATGCTATCAACAAGTCAGCTTTCCCCCTCACTTTATCAGTCAACAAGAGCATTTATGGACTATTCCCATGATATTTTTTCATGAGTATTCGTCATACACAGAGTGTGCCATTGCTCCCCGATGATCAGTGTGTACAACCCATAACAACAGCGGCCACTTTACAGTTAGACCTATATGTATACATCTACATGCACAAACCAGGGAGTTAATTAAGTAAATAAAATGACAAAAGAAAGGAGGATAGTCCTCTGACAAGCATCATCATCAGTGCAGAACTGCTGCGTGTGTTATATAGAGCTGACTACCACCTAGCTATGCCTGAGCCTTTTTCCCATAAATATGCTCTCCCAAAAACCTGCATACATTTGAGGAAGACTATTTCTTCAGAAACTCACCCACTGCTTTAGTGTTCTCCGCTATTGTCTTCTAAAAGTATTCCACCTGTTAAGCTTGGTCAAAATACTGATTCACAGCATGGCCTCAGCTAAATACCTGGAAGTGCCATGTGTAAGAAAGCCCGTGATAAAACTGGACAGAAACAGGAACTTCTCTGCAAACCAGATGCTGAGAACTCCTGAAGAAACAAAGTAAAACACCAGGCAGGATTTATGTTCAGAAGCTTAATTCTTCTGAGCACGTCCTACATGCAAAATGCCAAGATTAACTGTCAGGCTGTTTTCTATCCAGTAATGTTTCCTCTGTAACTCAGGGATCTAGCATGAGCAGGGGGCCTGTATGTTCATGTGCACCTCAGCATGCCATGCTGCAGAGGACAAAGTTATCCCACGTTCCATTTTTCCAAGGATCAAGGCCGGCTATTTGTATGTTAGCATGAATGATTAGCACTACCCTTCTGGAGCGAGAAAATGTTGGTGCTGAAGACCCAGTGGTCAGTCTAGATACTAGGGGTTTCAGTGGGGCTTGCTTGAGAGTAGTTCTTCCCTGTTCTTCTATCCTAGATGTCTATTAGCATTTGCAGAACATCAGGTGTGCCCTGGAGTCTTGTCTTTCAGTTGGTGTCACACAAGTTTATGGGTGCCAAGGCCATCCCTGAGCACAGTAAACAAGGACAATCAAGATTCACTTTAAAGTCAAATTCCTGACCAAACTTAGGCCTAAACACAAGCCTGCTCTTGGTTGAGCTACTACTCCCCAGGATACTTTTAGAGGCCCAGATCCTAAAGACTTTCATTAAAAAGTATGAAACCTTGGGAATCAGTTAAGCTAGGCCTGATGTGCAATGTGAAATTCTGTGAAATGCACAGAAGGTTCTCCACCTGTTTAGCCAACAAATCTCAATATGACTTGCAGCTGTTGGTGTTACCCTATGTTTTGGAGAGTTTGCGAATCTCTGCTGGTAAGAAAGGAGGGAGAACCTGTGAAGGAGATACTTTGTCTTGATTTGGTTTTTAGCTACATTTCTAGCTTAGAAAAAAATGCCTAATGCTCAAGCAGAACTTAATGAAGTAAATTCAATTATTAGATCAACAAACAATAAGACTACGTGAAAGATCATGTTCCTATATTAGTATCTGAGAATTCAAATTGGCTGATCTGGCAGAAATCAAGAAAAACAGCTTTATTCACTGCAACTGTGATAAAATAATGTTGAAGTCCCCTGATAAGTATTATATGAAGTTCTCTGTCCCCTTATACTTACAGTTGCCATGCGAAATACTGATAGGCTCAGAATCTTCTGGGAAACCAGCCCCAGCAAAGTGTAGCAGTATGAAATATAGCAGCAAGGCTTCTGACCTCATAGTAGTTCAGCTGTGAGGCTTCACTTCTTCACTTCACCCTGTGGAAGACAAACAAGAATTTAAGCACCTTCTGTTGAATCAGTTTTAAAGAGTCAATGAAAAGTAGAGGGAGCTTTTCCTCTTCTTAAGCCTCTCACTGTACCTGAGGATGCATGTTGTGTTTCTAAGTGGAAACAGCCCTACTAGGTCAGTTCTTCTTTAGTCCATGCCCTAGGAGTGCCACATCTTACTCAAGGATAGACTTAAGTACCTATGTGTTGCAAAGAATTTGCAACCTCTGCTGCTTATATGCAATAAAGATACTTCATCCCCTGCACTGATTAACAGCTGACAAGAATTTTCCAAGAAATATTTTATTTCCCCCTTTGGTTTACAAAATTGGATGATGACATGATGACACACACCATAAATAAAAAACCCCACACTACATTATTCTGGTAAAAAGGAGATTAAGGGTTATACTATGGGACTCATTCATACCCTGCAGAGCTGTGAATCAAGTGAAGAAACATTGAGAGAACTTGATGGAGCATGCAGAACATGTCATTGGGTTTTACTATAAAAATATGTACCCATAAATTTAGGTGCTGCAAAACCAATATCGCAATTTGTGATAAGGGAGAAAAGAACCGTCCAAACCCAGCATTTTTTCCCCTGTGTTCCACTGATGCATTCATTCATTCACATTTCATGTACAAAAGTACCCCTAAATCTTGAAGATAAAAGGAACCACCGGGGCCTTTGGATACAGTGAAAGAAAACAGCACATAATACAGTAAATAGTTCATAATTCCCAGGCAAATTTCACAGAGACATTGATCTGCAGGGGAAATCAGTGCAAAAGTGGGGTTTTCTTTTCATCCCTTCCACAGTTTCAAACCTTTGATGCTGCCTGCCAAAGATTCCTTTTGAACAAAGCTATTTTACAGTAGTCTGTCAGTCATTCAAGATTTATGGGCAGAAAGTCAAACTTCATAACCTACATAGTCTTTGAAACTTAATTTGGCAAACAAAGTGCTAACTTGCCCTTCTGCAACACTATTTAATATTAGATACCTACGTCTCCTTTGCTGATGCCAAAAAAACCATTAACAAGTCTTGAGTGTTGGATTGTCATTTGTAATTTCACAGATATGGCTGATTCCTCATTTTTTAACCAATTGAAAAATGTCAAAATAATTAATTTGCCTCATCAGATATTTGCTTTCAAATAAAATTTCAGTTCCTATAAATGGATTGGAACAGGGGCTCTGTTGCAGGGTGGTAGAGTCCATAAGGACTAATGATTTATTATACCCTGTGTTAGCCTATTATTATTTCAACACACAAATTGGAAATCTGGCTGATTCTCTATTTCTATTAACAAAGTAACTGAGAGACAGAGTTAGACTGAGACTGGGGAAAAAAATGTAAGGCAATGACTGACATCTTAACTGAACAAAGTGTCAGATGGATAGCAAAGGATAAAAATAGCAAGAATAAATGCGACACAATGCAGACACTGTCTGTCTATTATACCTTATAGGAAAATGCATACTAGAAGATAGTACATACAAGCCCCAAGAGAACTATTTCAATCTAGCACTGGTTAGGCCAATAGCTGTGTATGATTACTGACACAGCTATGTCTGCCTGGAAACACCTTTCTCTACCTGATGCCTCCATTTGTCTCTTTAGTCACCTCTTACATTTTCTCTTGACTGCTAGCTCTCTGGGGTAGGAACTGTTTCTTTCTATTTGTTGTCATTTGGGGCCCTTAGGAATGCCCAAAGTAGAAATAAGCAGCAGAAGTAAATAGCACGCTTGGAAACACAGTTTCCCTCAAGAAGTGTTAATTAAAAGTAAGATATACACATTAAAGGGGTTTATTCCTTTAACTCTATGTAATGTTTCAAAATGTCACTTTGCTGCTCAAAACATTTTGCCCCTATAAGCACACTGCAAAGTGACAAAACGAACTACCTTAATACATAAATAGATTGAAATTCTTTTCTCCTTGAAATTCCTACAATCCAATGCAGAAATCTTTTCTGAAATGCACATGAGGAACAACTGTTTAATGGGAAGAACTTATCAAGCAATCCAAATCTTCCACTTTAACTGTATTCATGTACAGTATTAGTCTGCAGGCTGACAATTCAAACTGCTTGGCCCACAATGAGACTGGAGCATAAGAATAGTTGCTTTCTGTTACTCTCTATCAGCACATAATCCACTATCTAACAATGTGTATGTTGTGAGGAAAGCATCACAGTATTGCAGACATAACTCTGCCACCCCCCTTTAGAGCTTGAAAAACTTTTCCCATGGGTGAGTCTGCACCATCACTCCCTACTTCTCATTCAGACATGTGTACTGCTCTATGTAAATATGTATGGGAGACAGCTTCCAGGAAAATGAACAGTGCCCAGCACACTTACTTTGTGATTTCTTGTGCATGCTATTGGGCCAGATCTGTTTTCTTTTACCTGGCAAATGAACTGACATAACTTTGTAGGTTTTTAAGCACATGAAATTCTCTGTCATTTTTAAGGGGATTTTTCTGGGCGAGAAAAGAGGGAGAAGAGAGAAAAAACCGTAATTCTCTGTTGCTCTAGTGCCAACATAATTGTTCCAATTCACACAAAGTACATGCAAGATGTCTACTTTGATCTGTTAATGATTCGAGTAGATGACACATATTTATCAATGCCTGTGCCAATAAATTTACACTGAGGAGGAGGACTCAAGTTGCACCTAAAGGCAGCTTTTCACTCAGAGATAATTATTCAAACATATTGTTACTTTTGCAGTTCTTACGATGGTGGAACAAGCCATACTGGCTCAGTGGAATTTCAGAAAAGTGCTGATTCGAGAAGGTCACACTTATTTTTGGTACAATTTTCCCTCTGGTTGGGCCCCTGGGAGTGATGTAAATGTTCTCACTTGCAACTGCGCCGCAACTACTTTCTAATCAAAAGTGAACGCAGTGTCTGATGAAGCACGAGCAGTCAGGCAATGATGCAAAGCAAGTACAGGCACTGCCTCCAAATTAAAGTTTTGCAAACATCAATGGAGAACTCTCTACCTTCCAGGGAGAGATCTAAACTGCAGTTCAGTCTGGCCTGCATTAAGCCATACTGGCTGAGAGAGAACTGGCTCTGAGAACTCCAGTTCTCCCTGTTCAGAACATTACTACCAGTAATGTTCTAACATGGTTATTACTCTTCTTGAAAGAAGCTAGTGGTGACAAGAAGAGTGAGTTTTTTATGGTGGTCTTTTATGACCAAGCATGCTATCAAAATACAGCCATGCAAATGTTTAAGGGTATATTTTATAATCTATGTCTAATGCAATGACCTGTAGCCATTGAGTTGGCAGAGTAGATCGGATTTCTTCCAAGGTTCAAAAAAACCACAAATAAGCTGCTTTTTGCATTCCCACAACCAATGCAAATACAACTTTATGCTTTGGTGCTGGTGCTCTGTTCTCCTTTCTGAAGCTGATGGCTTCAAATACTTATATGACATCTTGTTTTGGCTACTTCTGTGCTTCCCTCCTTTTTTTCATATTATAGTTAATTATAAATAAACCATATGATCACAATGTGTATAGAAATCAAAGGTTTCTCCTTTTGTACACTTCAGCCCAAAGATGACCCACTTCTAAGTAGGATGTTTAGATACTAGTGCAATAAGTTGCTATTACTACTATTTTTACTTATTCAGAGTCTATGTATACATATACATATTCATATCCATTTATCATCCACATATAAATGCTGGATTTAGGGTCATCTAATTTTGTAAAATTCATGCTGTTGGCATGAAGGAGTTTCTGAAGCTAAGAAAGCAATGATCATTTCAAAACATGTAGAAAAGTCTGACATTTCTGTGCCAAGTGCTTTCCACTATGGCTATCCATGGCTATCCAAGCCAACAAGAAGCCATCATGATAAGCTCTGCTTTTTGCTGCCTGATATTTTTAGCATTTACAACAGTCTGGATGGAAGTACACATAGAATAGCTGCTTGGCCAAGGAATTCATTACGTGGCTTCTGCCTTAATACTGCAGTAACCAGGTTATTTTATCTATGTAATGGTTATACAAACCCAATGAAAAATCTAAATGGAAGAGCGAACTTCCTGGTAAACTCCATAAAAGTGCAAGGCCAGATTTGATCTTGAGATCAAATTTAACAGCAACAGCAATGACACACTTCTTCCATATTAGAAAATCTCCCGTGTTGTTGCTTTGGCCTCACTGTATGTTCAGCTAATCCCAGCGTAACTCCAAGCAAAATCAAAGTATGCAACCATGTCAGAATTTTCCCATGGCATAGTAAGCCTGCTCAGTAATGGACAGATCTTGTTATATTCACTTTTTACAAACCTTCTTTTCACCATGATGGGTTGTGTTCATACACAGCAGCTGCACTTTGATCCACAAATTATGAAGCTTAATGTGAGAATTACCAGATAAAATTTAATGGTTTGTGTTATGCATGAAGCAGGACCAGAAACCCTATCAGCCCTAAAAGTCCATGACTGCCTTAAACAAGCTCTTTTGTTTCTACAAACATGTTGAGTTAACTTATTCTTCAAAAGGACAGTCTAGTAAGAAGGAACAGCATTTAACCAAATAGTGAGGAAATTAAAAAGTAAAGCCAGATGAATTTGAACTCCTACATAAGGAAAAAATATGACTGGCAAAGCAGCAGCCTATGTGGACTGGTCCTGGAAACACTCAACAAATAGCCCTTAGAATCATATGCAGCAAAAACAAAAGTACCATTAACAAACGGGGAAGAAACCAATTTGAGTTGCATAATAGAGGTAAAAATATTGGAGATTCTCCTGTGGTAAGAGTTTTAAAGGCATATAAGTGATTTAGGAACCCAAGTCCTACTTAAGTGTCTCATCAAAAGAAACTTACAGAGCAAGATCTAC
This sequence comes from Lepidothrix coronata, assembly GCF_001604755.1. Taxonomy (NCBI): domain Eukaryota; kingdom Metazoa; phylum Chordata; class Aves; order Passeriformes; family Pipridae; genus Lepidothrix; species Lepidothrix coronata. The sequence continues at coordinate 3,878,130 of NW_016690198.1, forward strand.
CCCCACAAAAAAAGCATGTATTGATCTATACAGCACATGCTTTGCTGTGCTGAAGGCAGAGTGCAGAAACCAGTCGGTCAACCTGATTGCTGCTTCCTGCTATGGTACTGATTTGCCATGAGATGCTGGCAAGTATCCTTCAACTCCTCTGGCTAAGCCTTTGGAAATCTCTGAGTGGAAAACACCGTTAGTTCTATTTACCCCTTTAAATTCACAGTTCCTAGAAAGACAAGAGTTCTGTACAAGTCAGAGGAAGGAATTAGGAATAATGCAACAACAAAAACAAAAAGAGAGGAATACAACCTGAAGGCTGCAGCTTCTGGAGAATGAGGAAAGTTAGGCCAGAACAGCAGAGCTGTTCAGAAGAGTGTCCTTTGTCTATGCCTGTCTGGGTGGTGGGTTAGCTGCTGCTCAGCCACCTCGCATGGCTGCACCAGGCAGCAGAAGGGATCATAAAAAATGCCCACGTCGAGTGGTGCCAAGGGGATCAGACAGATGTGAGCAACCAGTAGATCAGTGAGTGCTTGGGGAGCTCAAGAGAGTTGAAACACAAGTGGCTATCAGCAAGACTCAGCATGGAGTGCCAGACATTACAACTGAATTGGCACATGGTAGGACATTGCCTAGGATGGACAGCTTTTTTGCCTGTGTTGTACTTTCTCTACTGATTGCTGCTCAGTCACCTGAAATGGTGGTGCAGGTGGCCAGAGAGACTTAATGTCTCACTACCAACTTCCAGCATCTTTTTGTGACTGATGATGCAGTCATCATTTGTCTTTCCTCTCCTATCCTGCTCCTGTTGTCTCTACAGCTGGCCATTCACTTCATATGGCCAAAAAAGCACTCTAAGCACTCCAGGTAGCTGGCCCTTATGCCAGACAGGCTGGTGCATGAACACATTGGGGTAATCACCTGCACTCCTTCAGATCTCATGATAACACAGGGTTGCTCCTGAATGCTGAGGGGTGAGGGGAAAAAGGCAGTGCCCAAGGGAAGCCCCTACCTGTCTGGCAACACTGTTGACCCTAAATTATATGTTTAAAGTGTACTCTCTCTCATCTTTGGCGTGTATCAAAAAGTTCTCACTGACTGTAAGAGGACTGCATGGGTGCCCTCTGCTATACACGCTTTACTAGCACTTAATTGGATTCAGTACTGCTTACTCATTGCCCAGCTGCTGTGGGCTGCATGCCAGGCATGACGATTAGGCCCAAGGGAAAGACACCAATGAGAGTGATTTTGCCTCATATAGTAAGCAACAGCATCTACCTTCATTAAAAAGAATAATACAAACTTCATTGCTAGTTTGATGAAACACAGATACATGGACCAGATTTTCCCACCAAGACTTGCAAAAGTGCATGTCTAAAATAAAATTTTAGCCAAAATACAAAGTATTTTCACGCAAGTTTCAAGGGTACTTGCTTATTTCGTTCAGGTTTGTACAAACCTGAGTCTATACCAGCTTTCCTCTCCCCTCGTTTGCACCTTTACAAGGCCATACCTCACGCACAGTAATGTCAGCTATGATATGTAACATCACTACCTCTTGCCTCAGTAAGTGACAAACTGAAAAGATTTGGACAACCCCCAGATAGCAGTGATGAGCCTCGGCCTGTCGAATGGTAGTAGCAGGTGTCAAGTCAGTAGGCAAAACTCAGCATGCTTAATCCTGGCAACCTGTCCTGTCAAGATCCACATTACTGCTTCATCCAGTGCAGCGCAAAAGGAAAATGTAAAGAACAAATGGAGGCCTAAATAGACAAAACCTTCCGCTGACCCGAGTGAGACATCCCTGATGACTGGAGCGTTAATAGGATGCTGCTGTTCAGAGAGGGAACTGTCAGATGGAAGATGAACATCTCCCAGATGGAATTAGAAGCATCTCAGGCCTATCGATTTTGGTTGTAACCTTTACAGTAAACAGTCCACGGGGGCCTCATCAGCCACCTGTTCAGTGATATTTGCATTGAAATATAGAGCCAACGCAAATGAGAAAATGGCCACAGTTCTCGCTAAAGCATCTGCTCTAGCAAGATGCATCTATCTGTGCATCACCAGTAGCAGTAAAGGTAAGGTTTTAAAGAAAGGGGTAATGCAGTGGCCCTAGCTCTCTCACATGGCACTGGAACAACAAATGGTCCATTTGTCGTGATGCTGATAGTGCTGGTAGTGGTATTATATCATGCAATATTTCACTTTCTAATAATTGCTCAGTTTTATACTGAAATCAGACTTGCCAAAACTGGGAGGAAAGCCATCTGTGCCTGAAGGAGGACTGCCAGAAACATTTGCAATTTTATTTTGGGGTTATAAACCTGCAAAATGGAACAAAAGCAATGCCTAAATAACCTCTTTCACTCAACACCCCCAATCATACAGAGCAATAGACCTAACTCTGGAACAGCTTGGTCAGTCATTACAAAGATGTCTTTATTATTTTTAAAAGCCTCACTCATTTAAGAGATAAAAATAGGTCTATTGATTATTTGCGGAACTTCAGCAAAACTATGTCAAGATTCTGAATTGATTTAAGAGCTAAATGTAGCAATCACTGCCTTTTGACAGGAGAGAACACCATCTCTAATACATACTTTGCTGTTTCATCTCAGCATTCTTAATAGAAAACAGATACACTACTAGCAACACCATTACTCTCTCCAACCCTCATTTTGCCTGGGAAATATCAGTGCCAGTCAACTGACCTTCAATTCCCTTATCTGATGGATGGAATTAAAATTACGTAGCTGCAGGTGACCCAAAGCTGTAATGTGTCTTCCCTTTGTTTTCTTCTCCTTTTGGACAAAAAAGATAAAAAACAAAGTCTGGTACATTTTCACAAAAATATTTACAAATGTCACCGATTAAAAGTTTGACACAGCCCTGCAGACATTGTCTCAGCTGCCACATGCCTGCTTGTAAACATAACATTAGGACCAGGTAGTAATCTTGAAACAACTCTCACAGCTCAGCCAACTCCATTTCCTGCAGATACTTAGCATTTGCTTCATTTCCCTGCTAGTACATACTTATATGGATTGCAGCCCTTCTTCACCCTCTATCCAGGAGGAAAAGCTTATTTTCCAGCCTTTTTACATCAGCATAATGGATCAGATCGATATATAACGGCACAGGTTACCTCTGAAGACAAAGTTAGGATCTATACAACATTGCAACACGCAGCGATAGGACAAGGGGGAATGGCTTCAAACTGTTACCCAGTGTGATTGTGGATGCCCCACCCCAAGTGTTCAAGACCAGGTCGGATGGGACTTCGAGCAACCTGATCTAGTGGAAGCTGTCCCTGCCTATGGCAGGGGGGTTGAAATGAGACAATCTTTAAGGTCCCTTCCAATCCAAACCATTAAATGATTGTATTATTTTAATATCACTTTTTTTAATGCTTAATGTAATCACAAATATTCTCCTTTGCTTTTTATTAATGCAAGAAACATTCAAGCACTTAAATATGAACCCTGGCTGTATTCTCCGGGACTCTTGTCCCATTCATTTGAAATTAAAGTGTCCATGCTTTAACGCGATCTTCACGTTTAAGTCAGCTGTTAGTCAGAGCACACTGCTTAGCTGTTGTGCAATTTGGCCAGTTCTGTTCCTAAAGCCATTTATGTAAAAATTGACTCATTAACCTGCCTTCATTTACCTTGAATGAAATAGCAAGTTTTGTCAAAGTATTTTTCAAAAGGCACTAATCAACTTTGTTATGAAGTGTTTTGACACAAAGTCAAATTACATATCTACACTAAAATGTGAATGAAATCTATTGTAACACTGCAAATGCTCAAGAACAGACATTACCATTTATGTATTAATTATTCCAGCTGTGGACAACATACTACCCAAAAATACTTTACCCTGACAGTCACTTCTGGAGAGTCCACCACTTGTTCCACACTGAAATAGTCCAGTCATGGCAGGAAAACTCAAGACAAATCTCAGCATTATATTCTGGGGAAGGATGCTCAGCACAAGGACACATAGACACACTGTAGTCAGGCAATCTGAGTACAATAGAAAGAAAAAAGTGGAAGGCGTTTCCTTCTGGAAACCTGGTAAACTCTTCAAGGTAAATTATGTTTGTCTGACAGATTTTTAAAAAAATTCAGATAAGCAAAGAGTTCTCAATATGTATTTATAATTTTAGCCCCTAATTTGTTTATGAAAATAGTTTTGTCAGATTTCTCTACACCTTAAAGAAAAGCATGAAGGAAAAGCATGAAACAGATTACTACTACAAGAATGAAAAATGTCCAAAAATGAAAAATGTCCACAAAACAAATGTAGTCCCTGAGGGAAAATTTTAAAATAGTTGTGGATAGACACAGATAGGGGGAAAAAAAAGAAGACTCTGAGTACTAACAAAACAATCAAGTTAACTAGGAACATTGTCTCTCAGCACCACTTCTGAAATCTCTCTCCCTCAGACAACCATCTACTCACATGTGCCTACACCATCATAGATATTCACCCAAATTTAAAAGGCTCAGATATCAAAGGAAAGGTTTTCTTGTTGAAACTTTAGAGGAATTACACAGATCTCTATCTTTCATGATTAGTCTTCATTGCTCAATGGTTTTTTGCTGGTATTTTTGGAAATCTGGAAGGAATAGAATAAATCTAACTCTGAGACAGAAAATCTATGTAGTTTGCTTTTCCTCTGAGATGAGCACAAGGTTTATCATAATCCAGTTCCTGCAGCTTGCTAGTAATTGCCAGATGCAAGTGGTAGACTCTGAGCTTTACTCTGCCTAGATTCATGCCCAATAAATTTCCAAATTTTACATCATATATAATCCAAACAGCTTTATGGACAAGTTAATACAAGAAAGTACCCTATCCTCAAGATTGCCTTTCAGTAAAGAGATCACCTCAATATGCCAACATGACATATTTTTCACTCTGCTCTTCATTCCACCACTTTGGATTTATGAAGAAGACAGAAGGTCTAGCAAGAAGTCAACACATACCTAAGAAAAATCCTGTTTCTAGGATAGTGCTGAGACAAAAGAAACTGTTAACCTGGGCATAAGATTAATTACTGTAATTCAGTATCTTTTAAGGGAAAATACTGTATGCAGATATAGTCAATTAACCCTTGAATATAAAAATCACAATTCCTGTAACTAATAGAACAGTACAAGATAATTTTAATTACTGAGGCTCTATTATTGAGAGGAAACATGAAGTATCTGATGTGATTGCATGGGCAAACTTATAATTGAGGTGGTGTGGGTCAGAAAAAATAAGAAAAGAGACTACAGTTAGTGATGAGCCCCTGCACCACAGAAATACACTACTCCCTTCTCCTGACACACATTCACCCACATACTGAAGAATACAAGCATCCTTACACATTTGTTCACACCTGCTTCTTACCACAGCATGAAGGAATTAGAGCAGCATAGAAAAGGAAGTCAAAGCAGTATTGACAAATGCCTGTAGTACAAATTGCAAAAGCAGTTCCTCTGTTATTATTTGCTTTGCTTCTTTAGACATGCTGTGGAGAAAAAGGTTCAGTGTAGCAAGAGAGAACGAACCCACTGAGTATGACTGCCTGAATGGGGCATGATAGATGAGCTCCCTTGCAGATAGGAAAAGCCTCTAATCTGTTCTCTGGCTCATTGCTAGAGCAAGGCAAAGTCATTCTTTTCTTCTGAGGGAAATAACTTCTGCCTTTTCAATACCATGTGCACAGTTTTGCAAAGGACAATCCAGACTGTCACCCAGATGAGACAGCAGCCTGTTTCCACGTCCCACACCAGGGCAGGCTCAGCTATGCAGCTTAAAACCCTGAAGCAAGACAAAGATGTTTCTATATTGCTTGTGCTTCCTATGGCTATTTTAGGAATGATTGGCTGCATTCAGGTTTCCACTACAAATAATGAGATACACAGGAAGAGAAATCATTTTCACGGCACCAGCACACAGCTAATGACTGAAACCGAAAACATCACTTCTAATATTCCAGATAATTTTATGGCATTGAAAAAACCTACTCTGTGTGCAATAAACAGAATGTAGACATCATCCCAGCAATCAAATAATGTCCACCAGCATCAGGACAGAAGGACTCTTGCTCTGGGGTTCATTGAAGAAAGTGTGACTCCAATCAAAATACTAAGGCTTTCTCAGACAACCAAAGACTTATTCCCAAATCTCCTCCTCTTCTCTCCCACATCCTGCAGCTTCATTCCATAATGGTGGGTGACACAGGAAAAGAAGTGATTCATTAGCTGACTGCATCTAAGTGAATTCAGCAAAACTGCTTGACGGGTAGTCACAGACAGCTAAGGTTTTTTAACAAGTCTGCCAGGTGTTTTTGAACCCAAAAGAATCCTTCCGAGCTTGCCTAACAGAACAGAAATTCCTGTGCAGGAACCAGGAAGAAGACTGCATAGCTGACAAACTGCTGCTGTTATTTCTTACTCTGCACTTCTGCTGCTTATGTGATTTATATCAAATGCCGCAGAGAGAGTTTCCTCTAACTCTAGGTTGGCCTTCATAATGTGGGCATAAAGCTGCCAGGAGCTGATCTACAGCCAACACCCAAATTCCTGCCAGCATTTGGAAGGGAAAAAAATGCACAAAAGACATTAGTCCAGAAAATCAAATTATTCTTCAATGAAACTTAAGGCTGCATGCACGGACTGTGCTGAACCCAAGAGAAAAGACTGAAGAGATGCAGGTAGACATCAAGGTGTGATGTTCTCAACTGGACTCCGATCCTGCAATCCCCTGTCAAGCCTTGCCCATATGTATGAACAATGTCTTACAGACTGTGCTTCCCTGCACCACAGAGCAGTGAGTCTCCAGCTTGCAGCACAGTCACACAGCAGTTACAAGTAAAGGGTATTGGCTTGTTTTTGTTTATGCCAGTGAAAATGCTGACACTGACATCTGCTAGATTGTGGAGCACTGATTCCCACCAGACTTCAGAAAGACCTGTAACTGCTCTACAGCTTCTACAATCACGGATGCTGCTGCTTTACCTATTTATAAGCCTTCTGGTTGCAGAGAACTGTATATATTTAATACTTTCATCCTCATAGAAGTATGCATAGTTCAATGAAGACTCAGTTAAATTCTGCTAACTTTATATGGGTTTTGGGCAAAGTCTCCCATCTAATGTTAGGAAATGGAAATAATCACATCCAAATTTCCTGTGAAATATCATGTTATATCTAATCTTTAAAAAGAAGAAATTCTTATTTTGGTTTGAATTTTTGCTTTCTTAGAGAAAGCAAATCAGATGGTCTTGATCATGGTCCACACTATTTCTTCTAGTTAAAATTTTCCTGTGAGCAATTCAAAAGAGAATTATTCTTCTATGGTAAACATCACTACATCAGCTTGAAGTAAAACACATTCTTGACACATGAATGCCCCTATTTTCAACATATGCTTGTGAATAAGTCAATTTTGCAGTGTCTATGTCCATATACATTGATAATTTCTGATATCCTGAACAACAGAATCAATAATGCCTGAAGAGTGTACTGTGGTGGCTCAATAAATACAGTTTTTTTCGAAAACTTCTCTCAGTGACTTGCTGTAAGAAAGAGATCTGAAGAACATAATTTCAGGCATTTCTCCTCTTCTGATGGAAAAATGTAACTTTGAAAGAAAGAACTTAACTTACAAAATCTTTACTGGAAGCTCTAAGGGACCCTGGTATCCGATACCTGCATTACCTCAGGGTAGTCAGCAATAGCTTTTCCTAGACACCAGCCATAGAGGTACCTTGATGAGACAAACTGCCCAGAGCTTCTCCATGCTTTCACAAAAATTTCAGAGAGGAGAAGGACCTTTATTTAGTTCACTTACCAGTAAGCTTTACTTACTGCACGTGAAGTTAGAAGCATGTCCAGCCCTGGAACACATGGCAGTCTGAGAACATGCTGAAGAAAATTTTGTTTAAAAAACTGCAACACATAAATATTGAGTATGTTCTCACATATTTAAAGCATTGGAGAAAAAAGGTGGGAATTCATCCATAATTTACCTCCTTGAATACTGGTGCCTACCACAACACCACTCCTCCATGTAGGTAGTAAGCAATTTTTTTCCCTCAACAAATTACCATACCTTTTTTCACTGGCATCCTTAAAAGTCTTACTTACTGTCCCAGGCAGGAAGAAACAACCTCTACAGGATCTGCATGGAGAAGCACATGGACAGGAGGGGCAACACAAACCTATGACCAGCAAGATGAAGTTGTAAACTGACAATGCTCCACGATAAACTGCTTTCATAAAGAATGGAAGAAATTTGTGAAACTGAAAACTCTGATGCCTCCATGATAAAGTCTGTGAGGAAAGCTTGTATGCTTCCTTTCTGAACCCTAGGGAGCTCCCCACAATCTCTTCCCTTCCTGACACTTACATATAGGGTCTCTCTCTCATGAAAGGACTTGACTTTCCTCATGCAAGAACAGATCTGGCTTTCCTTAAACCAGAACAGATTCCTCCCCTTATTCACATACCCTTACGTTCCCCAAAAGCTGAGAACATTATTTCTGCTGCAAGCTCATGGGGACAGATTGTATCTTCCCTCCTTTTTTGGACAGTTTAAAGAAGATTGCTAGTACTTCCCATAAATAAGAAACAGCACTTGATGGTAAAAGGATGACTAAACTTGTAATATATCTTTTAATATATATTTTAATAAAGCTGACTTTGACTTAATTTCTCTTAGCTCAATCCAGATAAGCTCTGAATGCAGGTATTAAACAGTAAAACCAGGACAGAGAGATGTGGTTGCCTTCTCCCAGGAGCTGGGCAATTAAAAAGATGGAGAGCAACATCCTTGCTCCTGGAGCCCACCAGGCATATGCTTTCTTTTTCCATCATGGAGACAGATCAACTGTCATGCTCTTTCTCAGTTGACAGAGCCAGGCACCCTCTCTTCCCCATACCTGCCAAGGATAACTGTTTCCATCCGCCAGGAACAAAGCGCGTTGCACTCTTGCGTGTTCCCCAAGGGCAGGACACAGTCATCCAGAAGAATTTTGCCTGACTGGAAATGCAAATGAGGACAGAAATGTTTTCAGCACAACTTACACTTCAGTCTCTTCTCTTGCTATGCACGCTTAGAAGGACACAAAGTCAAACATGAGGACAAAAATGCTAAGCCACGCATCCCCTGTAGGGTCCTCCTGCCTAGTTCTCAAGTAGGACTAACTGTTCCACAATTGAACTAAAACACAAACTAACTAAAAAAACCTTTCATTTCCAATATGCCATTTTTAAGGTATTTACAATGTAAACATAGACAAAAGGTATTATCTCTTTTATGACAAGACTGCAATAAAGCAGCTCTCATTAGCAACACCAGATATGGTATCAGAAGTAAGACAGTTTTCAATGCAAGGGTAAGAAACTTTCTCTTTTGAGCTGATTCAGCAGCAAGTAGACATCCACCTTTCCTCCTTCTTATACTGTTTTCTCTTTGCCTTTGCAGATCTGTACAATAGATGAATTGATGATTTCCTGCAATAGCAATATGATTACTGCTTGCTGCTTTGTCACAAACCAATCAATCACACATCATCTACAGTCAAGCGATGTCCTGCCTCAGCTGAACAATGAAGTGCAATGCACAGTCCTATCAACACCATAATTTCTATCACTGGCTGGACCCTCCTATAAGCTAGAAGACTGTAACCTACTTTCTGTCTGCCTTTCTTGCAAAAATAAAGTTTGGGCTACAACTCAAATGGCAAAAAACTGCTTGGGATTAAATCAGTGCTACCTATAGAAAGAAAAAATAAGTATCTTCACCAGCAGAAAATACTACTGTACTGGAACTCCTTTTGATTATTCTTTCCTCAATTTGTGTTTTACCCCATGAATGCTTTGTGCTGTGCAATTTTTATTTTAAAAAAAGCCTTGTCTCAAAAAGTTTACAATCCACATAGACAACACACACATTTGTGGATAAAGGAGAATTTTTTTTAATTTTTGCTGGTACAAGAAAAACTGTTCTGACCTGCAATTCTCATGATTCAAATATGTTAGTGGCCTTGTTCTTTCTCTAAGCAAACATTTGAGCTACTAAACTGCAAAAATATTGACAGCATTTCTGCAGCATAACAGCATGCATAACCGACTTCCAACATCCCAAACGGCTCAGATCAACATTTTGGGCTCAAACAAATGCATTCAGTTGCTAGTCTCCATCCTAGTACCAAGTCCTTAAAAACTGAATCATGCACACATGCACACATATGGGATGCATTCCGCAAATAGAGGAGTTATTGCCTGCAGTTTTTCTTTCAGCGAGGACATGGCTTTGGAGGACAGCTTGGCAGTTCAAGGAGCACAAACATGATGATTCATTTCAGTGAAAATAGTCAACTCATAATCACATATTTGTTTAGTTTTTCCATCATTACCAACTGGTCAGTCGGAGCTACATCTTTTCTAGTTATATGTATACAAGTCACACAAATAATAAAAGAATTGTTATTAAATCTTTTTCCTAAACAGATTTTAGAAACACTAATGTTTGAGAAACCCTGTGCAGGGTCTGGGAACAAATGGCAGAATTAACCACTCAGCCTCGGTTCAATACCAAGACAAACGATGACACACATATTTAGTTGTCTTATGAAAGATTTCCATCATTCTGACTAATCAATCAAGTTAAATTATGTTTAATTATTAGACTCCAACATCTGGGCTTAACCAGAATAATCTAATCATCACAACACATCCACATTTAAAAGCACACCTCAGTTACGATATCTTGGACAATCTGAAGGTTTAACATGCAAACAGTTACCAAATCATACAACTAAAAGAATATGGTTTCACTCAACAGTAATTAAGTTTAAATTCCAGCAGTAATGAAAAGCAAGATATCAAACATTACCTTTCTTTTTTAAAGAAAGAAAGAAAAAAATTCAGTACTGAAGGAGGAGAGTTTCACTAGTATCAGGGACAAAACAGAAGAGCAAGAACAGCCATCTCAGCACATTAGAGCTTTCTGCTAAAGCCACAGTCAGATCTGGTACAATAAAAACAGCAGCAGCCATTCCCTTGGGACTGCAGTGTTGTGTGAAGCTACACACAAAACACTTCATTGATGTCTCTAGAGGACCAGAGGAGGATAAAGGTCTATTTTAGCTAACTACTCTAATCCTCCCATTGCCTCCTCCCAAACCAACACTTACCTTCCTCAACAGCCACAGCTGAAAGCCTAACTATGCACTGCTTCGAGGATCTTGCACTTAATAAAGCTCCGTAAGTTTGATTTCTAAGAAGAAGGTACTAAAAATAAACTTTATAAAGCATACTAGACTGTATCTTTGATATCCAAAAGCAATGAACACTTTTGAGACACTAGCAGGTATCTCTGAAAAAAGTAATAAACACTATCACATCTCAGTCTTTGCATTGCTTACCATTTACTCCTCTCCCTCCCCTTATTTTGTTGACAGCAAGATGGACAATACATGAAAATTTGATTCTTGGTAAGCCGAGTAATGTAAATTAGCTTAATGAAATAGATGACTTTGTGTATGTCCCTTTGATACTGATTAAGCTCAAGTATCCACTCAGCTAATGACTAAAGCAATACTATGAGAGCTCTTGTGGAGGTGTCATAGCTATACTTCCTTTTTTTTTTTGAACAGTCCTTTACTCAGCATTTATTTCTATCTCAGATGCCCCTGGCCAGGAAAACAGGCCAGCTTCCAAACAGCAGACAGAAGCAGTTAACAGCTTAAGACATGAGTGATGTAACATAAAAATCTGCAGTTACTTTGCACAGCTTGGGCCTCAATGTATAAAGGAGATATGCTTTTGTGCCTCCAGTTTTCAAAGCAGATTACTAGTGTGCTGCAAGAGGCTGCTTTGACTCTGTAATTATAGCCATCTTAATAATGATCTGCTCGATGGCTGCCTACTGCTGGTGCCCAGACAGTTTAATCACCATGCATTCGGCTGTAGAGAACTACCTATCCTTCCTGTCATTTGAAACATGGGACATGTTGTGTGAAGGCGGTGAAAATGAGCTTCCTCTGAACTAGCTGGCTAATACACTTTCAGCATTTAAAGCCTAAATTATAAAATAAACCAGTAAAAGTGATAATGCATTGCCTCTTATTACAAAAAGATGTTTCACCTCAGCTGCACTAGATGAACAGTCACTCCTACCAAGCCCATATATATATTATTCATTGAGCACCAGCTGTGTGCTCAGCACTGTACAGACACATAGAGATGTGCTCCCTACTCCTGGGAAGCTTTTACAGTCTAAAGCAGTGGAGTTTGGCATTCATTCTGCCTGTAGAAATCCTATTGACTTCACTATGGGGAGCAGTTGCAGAAGCAGGTATTGAGGAAACTACTGTGAAGACTGACACAGAAGAGGTATGAATGTACCTGAACATATGTGTAGATGCAGAAAGATGATGCAGTATTAAAAGTCCTAACAACCATTTGTGCTGATGCTGGCTGCACGTTTTCACAGCCCACCGCTGTGTGGTTGCTGCCTTAGTATTTTCTCATATTATGATGCTTTCAAGGCAATCCTGATCCAGTAACACCTAATATTGGAAGAAACAATATCCAGTGTCCTCCAGTGCCAGGGATTTGTTAGGACTCCTAGCTAAACATTAGGAGTGGGCCTAATGTGAGTGAGAATGAGAACCACCAAAATGTATTTTAGACTTGATATGAAATTCTACTCCTGGATTCCTATAAAGATTTCCCACACTAAACAAGAGAAGTGACTGAAAGTACAGTTTTATTTACACACAGTGGATGGAAGAACTTGGAAAAGAAATGGGGAAGAACAAGGCCAAAGTGTGGAAAAAAGGAAACAGATCTGAGTATAGGCACTGGGAAACAAAGACTGAAAACTGGGAGCTGGAGGTTCAGACAGGTGAAGGAGGCTAGGGAGGGAGAGCTGTCATGGCATCTGGGCATGGAGGGAGAGAAATGATTGGCAAGTGGGAAACAGCAAAAAATACAAAGATGAGAAGGACCTTTCAAACTGAATATAGCCATAAAAAGACTATATGGCAAAAGTACAGATGCAGGTATGTGTAAAGGGATCTCTAGAAGTGAAGGAAGGCAACTATGGGTAAAGGGAGAAGAAAGGGAAAATACTCAGAAGATTCCTAAGAAAATGGACATAAGAGGACATCAGCTACATGGAAGGAATAAAAAAAGTAAGAAAACACATAGTTAAGGCCACTGTTGTGTATCACACTCCTTTTCATCTGAAGTCTATGCTTGAAAATTTGGTCTCTTAGGTGCACAGTATTTTTGTTCCTTTACTAACTCATCAACTTTTTAATCTCAGAGAAGTATTCGAGGAGAGAGGAGGATAGAAGGAAGTCTTCTGTGTTATCAAATGATGCCAAGATTATCAGGATGTATTACAAGAGGCAGTGATGTTTCCCTCCCAGCAGCTGGCTCACAGGAAGGCTGTAGGTATGAATACTGTAACTACATCAAAACACAGGTTCATGGTTTGTGTCCTGTGGCTCACTACAGGATGAAAAGACAACTCCCCAACATTTCTGTCAGCATCTCTCTGATCACAAGCCATCTAAATCATTAAAGTACATAAAAAACTTGCTTAAATGCACTCTTCCATGACAGCAATCATTGTATTTGTCTCAGAGATGGAATTTAATCATAAAAGAAAGGGAAAGTAGCTTTTAGATCATGGGTGGGAAGGCAGGTGGTCCACCAAACAACAGTATCACTTGTGAGATTCACACTGAAAAACCTGGAGACTTGCTGAGCCAAGAAAATTTTGCCTATGCATGAGAACTGTCCTTATGCTTCAGAGATGAAGGATTTGGTGTCTGGGCCCAGCTCCCTGTGTGTATCCATGTGTGCCTTGATTTATATAGTAATCATGTCTGTTGCCTGAAGCACAGGGACTTGTTACAAAAACACATGAAAACATCCTCCTGCAGAGCATTTTCATACACCTTAGTTAGCAGCCTTCTTGGAGAGGACTGACAAATGGTCCACAAGGAGGAAAAAAGAATTCTGAATCTCAAGGTGGAATGGAAGAAGAGCAAGACAGAAGAAGGACAAAATTAGGGGAGAAGGAGAAGCAGAGTGAAGGAAATCTGCAAGAAAGAAGGGGGAGCAAGGTTACATACAGAAAGCCTATGGGAGCTCGGTAGATGGATCTAAATGGAACAGGTCTCTATTTTCATACAGCTGCAAAGAAACATGCTTCCCATGAAACCATTATAAACCCTTCTTCTTCAGGGTTGATTTAAAAATTGTAACTCAGCTGTTGCAATTTGTGTCGGACTTGGATTTGGCAATCCCAGACACCAAATCAATTCCAACTGAGAAGGGGACTTACAATGCTCCATTTTATAGCCTGAAATTGTACTTTCAAGGGTTTAAAATTTTTTCTACCACCAATACAAAGTGACAGGAAGATTATATTAATTTTTAACATGAGGGATCAGTTTAGCTTTCAGTAGAGTCAGTAGAAAAATTTCCACCAGATTTATAAGATCCAGTTGGAAATACAGATGATGATCCTTCAGCATTTTCACTCTCAAAAACACCAATAGTGAAAAAGCAACAGACAAAGCACAGATATTTAAGGCAAGAACACTTAATTCCCTTGATGTTGGTATATCACTTAACAGTCAGTCATGATGTTATCCAACTTACCGCTTGATTATACACAGTCACTCATTAATTTCCATGCATTTTTCCAAGCTTTTCTTTATCAGGAGCTGTGGACTGTTACACTTTCAAACTGTTAAAAATATGCAAACTGTGGGTCTAGATCCCGAAAACTGTAGACAGACAAAACTGCCATTTAACTTAATAGAGTCAATGGGAGTGTAGCCAGCAAATAAGACTTTATGAAATTAATATTCTGCACTAGCTAGTCTGTGAGTTTATGTTATAGGATGTGTTGGGCAGTGTGAAACGCAACATACCAAATTCAGCCTCACACAACCCTACAGCAGGAATGTTCTGTTTATTTATATGGAAACGTTACTACTAAACAAGCACTGGAACTGTGAAGCCTGGCTGTTACAAATTTGTGTCCTGATGCTGATGCCTTTAAAAGGACAGAATTCCCCACATGCCCTTTGCCAGTCTTTCACCTGCTTGCCTGGTTTCAGAAGAGGCCTTGTAAAACCATTATGCTGCAATCTGAGCTAAGTCAGCCCAAAAATTTACAAGTTATGGGAGCTGACAACCACCTATATAGAAACAAGACAACAAGTCTTGTTTCTTTAGGACATCAGGCTATAAATATAGGTATTTGCATTAATTACTCAGAAAAATTTCAGCTCTGCACTACACTGGGAATTGTACCCCTAGTTGCACGGAGACAAATTTAGCCAGGAGGATGAATGAGGCCGAGCTCATCTCTGATCCCCCTCCCTTCTGTCGGTTTCAGACTCTTCTTTGACCCCGTCCTCACACAGTTGTTTGTGCTTAATTTGAAAAGGTTGAATTTCTTGTTAACTAGTAAGCAAAGCAAGCACCCTCTCCACCAGCACTGGGGTCCTTACTTCTCTGACTTAATACATGAGCCTGATCAGATACTGACCATCAGCTCAGTGAAGAAAGGGCCATTGTGTGAGAGACCTGCATCCCCCCACCAGGGACCCAGACCGTACATTGCCCATCACACTCTGACCGTCAGCTTTGAAAAAGTGGTTTTGGAAGTCAAGAAACATGGATCTTCATTATGTTGGGAAGATGTCATCACGGAAAAATCGCAGAACAGGGCTGCCAAACAGACAAAAATTCGTTACTTATTTACAAGGATTTTAGAAAGGGAAAAGCAGGGAAGAGAAAATACCTCAGCTCTGCACACAGTGATCTGGAAGATCCCCAAGCCCAGCTTCTCTTGAAAAGCTCAGCGCGCCAGTGTTTCCTGCAGGTACTACTTCAGTGTCGACAGCAAGATGCTCTCAGCAGCAGAATAACAGCTGCACAATACGAACAGCAACTGAATGGTTGAACAGCTCTTTTTACAGGCATGGTGTGATAAAAACCTGGTGTTCTTTTGTGCTTCACAAAGCCCCTACTTTGCTGACTCCAAGTTCAAATCTCACGGGCTATTAGGAGAAGGAAGAAGGACAATGCATTAACATGCATGGTAGAAAAGAATGTGCTCTATTCTGGAAACCAAGACTGCACTAGGAGCTGTGTTATGTCCTAAATACCAAGCCAGAAGCCGCTTTCATGTCAATTAAAAGGTATGCATTTTGGCATGCAAGGATCACACACTTAGTCACAGTACAACTCAAGCCTGTTTTTCATGATGAAATGTTAAGTGGACCATTTTCCCCTCACTAGTTGTGCTCCCTATCAGGGACAAACACTGGAGATATAAAGCTCTCACCAACTAGTGGTCTTGCAGCTTATTTTTTAAAGGTTGGGAAATGTGTTTTTTCCTAGTTTCCAATTTTTTTCTCCCCAAAGAATAAATCATAGTCAAATAACTGATAGGCAGGAAATTCCCTTAAGACTGCTGAGTCGAACCCTGTGTTAGCAGACAGTTAAGCCACTGTTAAGTGATTTAAACTGCATTTGGAGGAACAAGAAGAAGAACAAAACAAAGTATAAGGAGAGACAAAAGCAGAGCAGAACTGGAGTGACTCTTCAAAGGGGAGAGTTAGTAGCCAAATGAAATACCAGGTCTCCAAACTTTTTTATTTTTGGTGAGGGGAGAGAGTTTTTTTAATGTTTTCCTCTTAACATTAAAGGCAATTTTTATCCAGGAGATAAAACTGGAGTTGTAATGTCTGCACGCAGACATGCCAAATTACAACTGAGCAATGTATGGGTGGTTCACTGGTAACCACCAGTCCACCAGTACGTCAGCTCATCTCTGCTCCCCTTTATAATCTCTCTTGAGAATACTGATGACTTTGCTGAGTGCCAGGATTGCACAAGACCTCTGTTTATATATTTGCAAATCAGTGTTGTAATGTAGTACCTGCTTCACAAGGGTGTTATGAGCTTCCATTAATTCCTGTAATGTACTTCAAGTTAATCAAATAAAGGATGCCAGGCAAGAGTACAATAATGTTATTGTGCCCTGGGAATCCTCTCTTTTCCTAGTTGGCACAATTCTGCCTTTTCCCTGCTTAATTTTAATCTCTCTTAGCCCTTGGGCTACAGTTTATTGCTCTGTCTCTAAATCGAGGCCAAAATCCTCTTTGCAAATATATTTCTACTAGCAAAGTTGAGTCAGTGTCAAAGTTTTCAGTATAAACTTCAGGAATTCAAACATGCCATACCAACAGTAACACAAAAATTCATCCCTGCTGCAAAAGCTCTTAACAGAGCTCTCTGAAAAATGACAAAGGTCAACAATTGTTTTTGTGCCATGTGGGCTGATTGGCTGAACGTCCCTGTGAACACTTGCACAGATGTGGGGGTGGGGGGCAGGTGCATGATGTAATGAGGAAAAAAAAACAGCAATAAAGGAAAGCTTGAATTACATGCTGGCCTTGCTGAAGCAAACTACTAATTAACTGGAATTAGCTTAGTCTAAAAATGCTGAACTTGTTTGAAGTGAAATCAGACAATGCAGTCCTTCCATCTATCAGTCTCACAAAAACAAGGTGTCCATTTTGAGGAGGAAAAGAACAACTGTAGGGAGATTTCATTTGAAAGCCATGATGTTCTGAATGATTATACATAGTATCATCACATAAAGCATACTATAATGGCCAGTCTTCACGAGCGAAGATTTGGGAAAGGTCGTTAACCCTTTGAGCCTGCGCAGTGGATTTTTTAGGTGAGACTCAGCGTGCGCTGAACTGAGCCCACCCTTTAATCCTGAGGTTCATCTGCCGGGGCCAAGCACGCTATAAAGCATACTATGCATATATTATACAACTATATATACTGAAAATATAGCTGAAGTAACTGCTAAAAGCTGAAGTAACTGCCATGGGCACAGGAAAGGGTTAATTATTATATACTGAACATGATAATCTACTCACATAACTTTGGTCTTCCAGTACTTAACATGTTATTGTCATTACACGTTCAAACACTTTAGTAATTCTAGCAGACTTGTTGCTACCTTACATGTGGCTGTACATCTAAGGACAGGAAAAGCTCTAAATTCTGCAAACCATAAAGAAGGCTGAAGTATCCCCATGGGAGATCCCCTGCCTAGCTGTATCATGTCCTTGTTGACATGTTTTTTTCCTTTGTGCAATGCCCACTACAAAATGCTTTCTTATTTCAGTGACTTATTTCACTCTTCTTCCAGGTTTCATAAAATCCCTTCAGTCACAAAAAAAATCAAAAATGTGCAGCAGACCCTACCCTGGCGGACTGCAGAACGTGCTGAGGACTCCTTCAACCCTTACTGACATTTGTTCACTGACATGGTGCTCCTTTCAGCAGAACAAACGAAGTACTTCAAGCTTCAATTTATCAAAAAATATGCAACCCACTCGTCCCAGCAAGGAATACTGTGATAGCAATAGCAAACACTATGCAAGAACTCTCCATGTTTAAACTCTCTGCAGGAAAATTCCACATTAGGTTCCCACTAAAATAAAAGATTGTTACCTAACTGCCACAAAGTTGATCCATACTAAACAACTGTATTGGCTTCAGTGATGTAATTCCCAGCTTTCTCTGCTGTGAGAATGAAATGAGGCACAACACGCTTTTTACTAGAATTCAATGGACAACTCAACTCCATGGTTTTAATTAGAAACTGTATATTTTTAGCCTTTGCAATCCTTAATAACATGGTGTTTTGCTAAGCCAGCTTTGGGGGTCTTTCCCTCTGAAATAATAAATAATATATTTAATGCATATTTTCTATTGCCCTCATACACCAATTTATTAGCTATTTTTGTCTTTGCCTAATGAACTGAAAAGCCTGGTTTACAAACAGTTAAGAAGAACATGTAATTTCAAGTACGAAGAATTCTTTTTTTCAAGAGTTGCATACATGAAGGTTATGGCATTTCTCGCGTCAAGGAACTTTCAGAATACCTTAATTTCACTTTTGTTTTTTTTTTTTCTGAACAGGTTTCATACTTCATTCTTTGCTTCTTAAAAAACTCAGTTGTCCAGTTATAAGGCTCCCTTCTCAAGACTTTCTGCACTTACATTTGTTGACTCATCTTGTGATGAATAATCAACATGTTATAATAAGCTGATAAATCTGAGTTTCCATAAATCTCAGCATTGTGGCTAGAAACCTGTTTGATCCTATATGGCATTTTTATTTACTTGAAGATTATGGAAAGTTTTGCAGATGAAACAAGGGCAAAAGCATATACCTTCACCTTTGAGCAAAACGTTCTTTCTAAGACAATGAAGGTGATGACACGTTTGAAAGAGTGCCAGCTGCAACCCGCTCAACTTCAGAGTACCAGAGGGTGTGCTTGTTATTTTTTTCTGTCCGGACCTGAGGAACTGTATCTTGGATATGCTTCTTGTTAATGTAGTGAAACAACCCCCATCACCAGGGATTGCAGCTGGACTGTTTCTGGGATCTACTAGCATACTGAACTTGAGACATGAAAGGTCATCCGACTTTTCCAGTTTTCTCATCCTCCATTTCTCTTTCCCTTTTGAGAATTTATTTTCAATTGAAAATATCTCTGCTTTCACCTTTGTCCATCATTAAAATCAACAGAAGAAACTGCAAGCTATGTTAACACCAGAGTTAATATAAATACACTTAAACTGCTACAAGCTTTCCAAACCAGGAAGTATATACTGCTCTTTGTTACAGTATATACTGCTCTTACATACACAACAGACCTGTGCACTAGTACTTCTTCTGAATTTCAGCTTTCAAAGCAGAGAGAAAGCCTTGATCCAGATGTGAGCAAGAAAGACACGGATCTGCACCAGAGGTAGTTCTGTCTGCTGCCAGTTCAGAGGGCTGAGACCACAGGTAAGGAGTAATGAAGGGCACCCCTGCTGTTTCATCCCTGGATAAATCCACATGTTCAGAAAAGTCTGTCAAGAACCTGGAACAAAATCCCAGTTAGTGAGAGTTTTTCCACCGACCCCACAAGTGCAAGTATTTCTCTCTTGCTGTGAGGCTCACATTCATACCGACACCAATAGGAAAGCACTCGCTTTTCGTTAAGATGAAGAACATGAAAGCACCCATTCTTTTAAGATGAAGATATGTTGGTGGATATTTCTGCCTATTTTGTACATAAAGTTCATAATCTAAACAAAAGCTTAAAAAGATACAAGTTTTACAGCTAATCATGTAGACAGATGTACAGATGGCTGGTTCCTCTAAGCACACGCCATAGCTAACTCTTTTGCTGCTGCAAAAATAGGCATCATTAAAAACTATTTAACTACCAAAACAGCTCTGCTAGTGATGATTCTGTTCATATTAGCAGGTTAGTTATTAATCAAACTATTTTCAGTGATACAGAAAAATGAACCCAAGTCTTTGCCTTCAACATAACATTATATTTTTGGTTGAGTAGTTGCTTTTGTTAGGAAAAACTAAGAACAGGCTGCAACTGGAACTCCAGCTCAAATCCTGAAAACCATCTACATTTTCTTCATATTTGCATAAATAATGCTTCATTTCTATGCCAGACTCACTATTTTCACAGAATATATATACAGAGAGAGAGAGAGAGAGAGAGAGAGAGAGAGAGAATCAGCAAAAAAGTTGCCTGCTTCTCAGGGACCTCCTAAACTCAGGAGATTTAAGTTTTCCTCAAAGAGTGATGGTACAATGCCTCAAAGAGCCTGAAGATCAGACCTTTGGAGTCGCTGTCATATACTAGAAGACAAGGGCAAACAATCAAGTGTAAAGAGTCAGAAACTAAGCAAAAAAAAAAAAAAAAGAAGAATAGGAAGGAGGAGGCACCACTGCAATCAAGACGTAGAGAGAAACACAGTCGCAATTACAGAGAAAAAAGGAGAAGGTTTGAAATATGAATCCTTCAGAGGAAGAAAGGATTTCGTTGAACTGCAGTAAAGATTAGGGGCTTGTCAATACTGAGATAGGGAGGAAAGTCAAGACAATTGAAGAAAGATGTGAATTCAAAGGTAATTCTTAAAACATACTAATCTTCTGAAGCATGCAGAGTTAAGCTGTGGTAAAATGACTTCAGAGTAAGATCACTCACACAGGGGCCAATGTACTTTAATTAAAATATAGTTGTAGATAATGAGTCTTACCTATCTATCCTGGAGAATAAGCACATGGTGACATACAGAAAAGGAGATATAAAAAGATAATACACAAAGAAAATAAGAGACCTGAAAAAACGAGAGGCCTGAAAAAGCCTGGTTGGCAAGATAATAGTGAGACTTTATCCTAAGCAACCAGATCCTCATCTCTTGACCATCTGCACTCAGTTTCTCCAGAACCTGTATATGCATTGCCAGTAAATTGCAAAGGTTGATTCTGTAGGTTCAGCAAGAGATTACATCCTAGAAGGTTCCTGTAGATGTTGTGAAGATCACATAGCCTGCTGTGACTAATCAGCTGGATATCCTGTGTATTACTACAGGAAATAATGAAAGCAGCAAAGGCATTTCAAGTAAGAGAACAGGATATTTCACCTCCCCTGTTCCTGTTATTTAAAAATTTAGCTGAGGCGGTAAGACTGCAGGACTTTGACATGAATTGGACTGTTCCTTCACACATGAACCCACTTCCCACCTCAATCCTGCCAGGAGCAGTTTGCAAGTACCACTGATTCCTTTCCAGCTGTCCATATGACATTTGGACACACAAGTTGTTTGTTTCTCTTCCTCCTTTCAGACAAAACTTTGTGGGATATTTTTAACTATAAACTACAAAAGCCTACTAAACAAATAAAACAAAAGTTCCTTTTCTCAAATGACTAGTCGAGTTCTCTGATAAGGATAAAGCCAGTACAAACAACTGTCTGATGTGGAGTAACTCTTTCCACCATTTCCAGCCAGTCACGTCTGGAGTCTCTATTTACCGTGGGAGAAGATGGCTCCAGACCCATCAGTGGAGGATTCAGTCCTGTGGAGTGCAGGTGCTGTACTCCATAAGGCATGTAAAAATGCTGAGTTCTACTGTAATTAGTTTTCAGATTAAGTCTAGCAGTTTAGTATGTCTTACGTGCAATGAGTAACAAAAATAAAATGTGTTCTAAAATTAAAGGGAGTTGAAAAAGAAAACAAAGCTAAGAAATATTTCCTTATCTCTTGTTTCACAATAAAGAACTATTTCTGCTTTTGAACTGCAAAGCATAAACAGCACTTTCTTCACCAGCTCATAGAATTTATTTATGGTTCAGACCCTTTCAGCGCTGTCATCTCGGCTCTGAGGGCAAACTGGACACAAACCTCTGCAGCTGAGCTGCAACGAGATGTTTTCAGAAAGAGAACTGTCTGATGTTGGCACAAAGCTGCCGGGTTGTGTCCTTAACTACTGCTTCCCAAAACACCACCGTATGGGAAGTAAAGAAGGGAGAGAGGTTGTGAACAATGCCTCTTTGTGTCCTACCGATTTCCAGGAATAGTGCTGCTGGCCCCAGGCTGTGACACGGTTTTCACACACCTCTCCCCCAGCAAATCCGCAAGCTAGGCTTTCATAACCAAGGGCTGCTCTAAAGGGTCACCATGCATCGTGCAGTATTCCTACAGGTTTCTGCCT
This sequence comes from Lepidothrix coronata, assembly GCF_001604755.1. Classification (NCBI taxonomy): domain Eukaryota; kingdom Metazoa; phylum Chordata; class Aves; order Passeriformes; family Pipridae; genus Lepidothrix; species Lepidothrix coronata. The sequence goes on from NW_016690198.1 coordinate 3,900,765, forward strand.
TTTCAGGGATCTTATAAGCTATTATGGGCAAAGGCAACTTTGTAGAGTCAAAGTCTATAGCTTCCCCCCACTCCTTTCAAACCCTGAAAATTACAGTATTGTTACTTCTCTAAGGAAGGAGTTTCAGAGTGCTGAAAATAAGCTATGTGAGAACTGGGTTAAATAATACTTTCTAACCACTGTGAATTCCAGTAGGAAATTAATTCTCACTAACTGACTTTATTTCAAAAGTGTTAATACGCTACAATGGTTGGCTGCAAATATGGTTTCTACGTTAACTGAAGAAGGAAGGTTTTTTCTATGACAAGTAATTATCAAATATTTCATCCTCCTGTTAGGAACAGAAATACCATTAGTTTAACATATTTACTTTACCTGGAGATTATATCCTGTTGTTGAAAACGTGCAAAATCTTAATATCCCTAATATCCATAAGTCTATCTGATTCATTTGTGAACATCACCAGAAAATATCTACGTTTACAGCTTTTATACTCCTTTTCACTTTCTATATAGAAATATTCAAGTAAATGAGTTCATTTCATGAAATATTCCATAGGACTGATAAGTATCATTTTGTGTGTGCTTTATACATAAAGTAAAACAACAGTGAGTCTACATCAAACAGGAGTGTGAGTGTATTACAAGACTTTGAAAAGCAGAGTTTTTCCACCCTGACAGAGCCTTGTGCTCATAAAGCCATGGAGGTTCTGCACAAAATCACCAAGCGACAACTGGTAAACCTCTGCCTACTGAGCTGTGATAATGCTCCTCCTATTTCTACACTTCAGTGCCTACATGCAGTGAGGTAAAAATGCTGTTCCTTGTCAGTTTGCTCTTGCAAGAGCATTTAGCTGCTGTGGGCACAGGGCTGCTGCAAATTCATTCATCAGACAGTGAATGTATTTGAAACAAATTTACTAGTCCTATTCCTAGCTCTTTAGCAAATTTTTTTAGTGAGGTCATTGCTAGATGTGCTGGTGACTGTGGAATCACCTTCAGTCTATTCACAGCAACCTTCACTTTTCCTATTATTTTCCTATGTCAGCTGTTGTTCAGTAGCTTTGGTTCCTACTCTCAAACCAAAATGACTGACAATCAGAGTTCTGAAAACTGTTCTTTTTTTTTTTTCCTGCATATGATACTTCTTTTCCCAGTGATAATATGATTGCTGGTGACAGTCTAAATTTCTTGTATAATTTTCAAGAGGCAAACTGCAATGTCACTGTTCTTCATATTCTTTACAAGTTGTAAAAAGGTATAAGTTACACTCTTCCCAATTTTTTTTGTTTTATTTTGCATTTAAATACACAAAGCAGTTGCATTTTTCAATTATCTGCTTTAATAACTAACTACAGGATGGACTCTATGCTGATCTTGTTTTCCAATCTCCTAGTATATGAATAAAAATGTTTAAATCATGAGTTAAATCCAATGACTGACTAGCAAGAAACCACCACTGAACAGTCTGAAGGCCTACTATTAGTTTCACACAGTTTGCTCACAGGGAATGTTTGCTTTTTTACTGACATACCTGACAATGAGTGAACAGTAACATCAGAGTTTACAAACTCTTTATTTCTTTATTTTTTCATCAAGTCATCTTATGTGTTAAATGGCAGGTGATAAAAGCATACACCTTTTTGAAGATAACTTAAGAATCAGAATATTACTTGCCAGCTAATGCAATGTATGTTTATATCTTTAAAGAAAAGTTTTCCTCTGTGCCAGTGTTGCTAACTCTTATAATTTTTTATCACAAGGCTATATAACATTGGGTATTTTCCTCAATGCTCTGACTTCTGGAATAAAGATATTAATTTTCCAGCAGTAAGGGAACTCTTTGGTCCCTCAGGACACGTTGCAAGCTTCCGTATTTCATAATTTTGAATATCTGATCAGCAGAACTTGGAAACATTGTGTCTCTTCGCATTTCCAGAGACTCCAGAAAAACAACACTCCTATGAATGTTATGAAAGACTTTGTGACGTATTTTATCACCACTTGTAAGAGACCCAGGCTAAGGAATTCAAAACATTGATAGAAATGAGCTTTCTGAGTACCACTTCTTGCAGACAGGGGTGAGCTTGTTCTGGCCCACTGGCAGAGCTCAACAGAGCCCAGCGAGGGGCTGGGATGGTAGCACCAAATGGGCTGATTCTACCTGATCCAAATGATCCATGCAGATTTTGCATTAACAAAATGCAAAGGCCAGTGCTGCCTATTCTTGTAAGCAAAAAGCACAGGTCTGTGGCCTGCCCTGCAAAAGCATGCTGCACCTTACAGTGTCACCAACTGCACCAGGACTTCTTGAATATTCAGCAGTTCTGAAAGTCATGACACCTCTCTTAAGCCTCCACAAATGCAAATGAAGCTAAAATCGTAAGAGCAAACCCCGGGAGAAAATAAAACATTAAAAACACTTTATGTGTTAGGGGGGAAAAATTACCAAATGTATCTTCAGTAAAATATTCCCTTCAACATTAACCTACTACTATTAAGCAAAATAATAAAACGTATAGCTCCTTATTTCTATTAAAATACAAAGTTAGTCATTAATAGTGCACCCATTCATGTCTCTATATAGGAAAGAATATATTTTTTTCCTATTTTGAAGAAACTAGAGAATATATTTAGTGGTCAGCACCAAGCCATGATCCTGAGGGGATCAGAATGAAAATAACTGTATCCACAGTGCCTTCCTTGCCATGTGCAGCTCTCCCACGTACAGTCAGCAAACAGGTCTCAGATAATTAACTCACATTCCTCTTCTACACAATTATACAAAGAAAAGGTATTCAGCCATATTTCCATTTTACTTTACAGAGTCTAGATCAGTCCTCATACATATTAAATATTAATGAACTACCAAGAAATAGAAAGATCATCCCAAATAGCATACATATATCCTCCCTCCAACACCTTTCATCTGAACACAAATTTTAATGTCTGCATATTTTCATAATCTCAATACAGTCTATTTCCAATGCCAATTTCTGAACTTGCCATTTTCTCACACAGAAGACACAAATGTGAACAGCACTTGTTTTTCATCTAATCTCTGTAAACGAACCATGGAGCCTGATGGTTGCCACATGTTCAACAACATTTACCAGGGTTGCCAAAAGGTTACAAGGGGATCTATTCTCTCAAGTATTACTTGATACCACCAGGCCTGCAGTCCTTTAATTCTTTGTCTTGAAATTAGCATTATGAGGAAAGACACAAGTCATTCTGCTGTATGAAAAGTCCATGGAAATGACTGTGTTACCAAGGTGGCTCTTATGGTTACCTCAACTTTCCCTTTATTATTTTTTTGCCCTGTTCCCAGCAAGGAGCCAGAGTAGTAACACTGTATTTTTTTTTTCATTCAATCTGCATACAAAACTCCACCAGTATGTCTTTTGCTGAACAGCCGACAAAGGCATATGTCCAAATCCCTCTATACCATCAAAACACTGGCATGGAGATACTGGCTATTATGACCAGAAGTTCACCTACCCTGGGTATCCCATCTTTAGCAACAATCATGAACAAACCTCCAGAGTGGAGCCAATAACAGAAGCATTACCAAATGCTTGCAGTATTTCACAAATTGAAGCACTTATGGCTTTGTGCCATTTTCCACATATTTCTGAGAATATCCAAATTTAGTGCTTTAGGTACCTTCCTTCTATCTACAGAGGTGGATAGGGAGGGGAAGAAAGGAAAAACCAGTAACTAACTCAAAATTCTGAACTTTGAAATCACCCAATCTTTTTCAGGCACACTAATGCTATACATTCTGATACCTGTAAGTCACACAGCGAGTAGCACATTTCTCCTTGGAGGTATGGAAATCTTTGGCTCTGCATAGTGCAGAGCACTGATGCTTGATATGGGAGTAGTGAGTGAGCAGATACAAGTCACCTGGGGGTCCAGCCATCTGCCTCTCTCACCCTACCACCTCAGAGGATCTCAGCTTTAAATCTATTTCCTACCTCAGCAAAAAAATATGTTTTACCCTTGGCAAATGTGTACTTAGGTAGGACATTCTTCATTTCCTCAGTAAAAAGGCAACCTTCCTATCCCAGGCTGGGCTATCTGGTTTTTTTTTTTCTCCTGTAAGAAAATGGCAGCCCCCTGAAGGTGTTCAAGAAGGCTAAAATGGTTAAAAGTAATCTTGAGGGAGAATTAGGAGTAAAGTAAGTAAAGTACAAGTAAGGTGGTCAAAAGTGTGTAACAGATGCTATTTAACATCTGACTGTCATTTGTCATGGATGTCACTGAGCACGTGGCATACACAAAAATATTAAACAAGGCCTTTCCCATATGGTGGGGGATTTTTTTGTTTGTTGGGTTTTTTTGTTTTGGTTTGTTTGTTTGGGTTTGTTTTGTTTGTTTTTTTTTTTTAGTTCTGAATTTTAAGTTTAGTCGGAATTAAGCTTTAGCTTTTTTCTTTTTAATTATATTTTATTAGGTAGTTTGGAAGAAACAAAACAGTATTTTACAAACTTTATTTCAATGTTGATAAAGGATAATACAAACTCAGCAATTGCTTACCATATCTCTTCCCTCAAGACCACCCTGAAATCCTAAACAAGTCAAAAGGGCCACACTGAGAATAAATATCAAAGACATTGCCAAATTTGCCTTTCTATTTAATTAGCTGACAAGCTCATTAGCAGAAGAGTTGTATAGGAGAGTTTGCCTGCAGCCCTTGCTCACATCAAGGACTGCAAAGAAGTAGGTTGCAGTCACACATGCTGAAAGCCACACAGTGCTGGCAGCAAGAGCAGTAGATGGCAGAACTGGGGGCAGGGATGTCTGTCCTGCTGCAGGTGAAACTCTGCAGCACACTGTGCTGAAAAGCGAGATTTGGCATCTTTGTGGGAGAGCCAAACAGTGGATTCTACAGCATAGAGCACAACTAGCAGGGCACATCCCTGGTACATTTCCTGTATGTGGGAGGAACGGGTGGGAAAGACAACCCATGTCTACAGCATCCCAACTCTGACCTGTCTCACAGAGCACTGCATAGTGAATAAACCAACACAGTCACAGGTGGTAAACAAACACTGCCATCAGAAAACATATGCAATATTTTTGTGCATGAGAAGGGATGAGTGTCTGCACCCAGTCTGCATGGCATGAGGCACAGTGGCCTGCTTCTGGGTCAAACAGCCTGTCACTGAGCAGCACCATTTATTATTTTGTTGGATTTTAGTACTTGTTCAGCATGCAGCAAATACTCCGAGAGTGCTCTAGGAACTGAAAAGACTGTTTGTCTTCTTTGAAGTAAAGGCAGTTCATTGCACTCTTTCCAAGAATGAGCGTACCCATGTAATTATTGCTGGGCTGTTGTCAAGCACATTTTAGCTTAAAATACAAACAAAATCTTAATTTACAATAATTTGAGGATTTCTTCAACCCTTTTCTACTGAGAAAATAAAATTTGGGGGACTCGAGGAGTCACAGCTGTTAGTAATCAAATTTATTTAAGAGAGTAATGTGAAACATCATGTTTGCGCAAGTTCATAATCACAGCAGAATTAAATCATTTTTACAGAACATTTATTTGAAACATTCCGTACACAAAGTTTGAATATGGCAGAGAGTATTTCCCTTGCAGTTTAGGTTTGATTTCATTCTTGGAAACTGCTACAAAAATCCTACTCACTTGCAGTAGGGTTCTTTATTTACGCTCAGTTTTAGTTTTAAAACCTGTGACAAACACCAGATTGCTCACGTTTGTCATGACACAGGCAGAGTCACCACACATCCTGCCCTGCCTCCTGGTACTACCCTGCTAGCATGACATGCTCCTGGCTCACCCTGGAGCAGTTGGTTCAGCAGGTTTTCGCCTCTGTGGATATCCAGGTTTGGAACTGGAAAAGGGAATTTGAACTTCATATGCCTCCTGGCACATCAGCAGTTACAGCCACAGCGTCACAATCATGTCTTAAAATGATGATCCTCATACTGATGTTACCCTTCCTCTATAACAAAGATCAACCCTGTACTGGTTGTCTGTACGGAGACAAGTCCTGCTCATCTCAGCAAGAATTTTGGGTCCAGCAGAGAGAGACCTGGAGGCCTCCTGCCTTCAGAGCCACCCAGCACCCTTTCCCATCCTCACCCTCAAACCCCTCTTTTCAACAACACATGCTGCTATTTTTTAAAAAGGTATAATATACCAAAATCTAACTTTTAGGAATTTTAACCTTGGTGCTAAGCCAGGTTTTTTTTTGTCCGATGAGACTACCAACAATTTTCCTGAATAGTACCAGGATTTTTTTAAGGGAAGCTTTACTAGTTCAGTGGAAACTGGCCAAAAGCCACGAACTTGTTCCAGCCAGCTGACCAGCCAGCTGCAAAGGGTGATTCCAATGCCCTTCCCTCATGGCTGCAAACATGTCAACTCATCATTGGCCTGTCAAGAAGATCACACAGCCCATTGGCAACTTTCCTCAAAATGCACGTATTGTAAAACCTCTTTCCATGTCTTTGCCTAAGACTTAGTACAACAAAATTGTTTACTGTACTTGTCTTTAGTGCCTCTTATCTCTGCATTGCTATGTGTCAATCTCTCTTCCCCATAAGAAAAAAAAAAACAAAACACCTCTTCAAGCCAATCACACGACGTCCTTGGCAATGGTGGAAAACCTTCTTTACCAATAGCTTGTGACAGAAGTTGAAGGAGTCTCGTGACATTTCCCTCGGCAAGGAGAAGAGTGTGAGGATGAAGAAGAACCTAATCTGGACTTTTTTCCTCCCTCACCTACCAAATTCTGTATGAAGGGTAAAGAAATCAGGCAGAGAGACAAACGATGTCACTTCAGCTCCCGTGTGCCATCTGTTTTTTCCATTTCAAGCTTCCCGTATACTTTACATGGTGACAGCTCATCAGAAAGGAATCGTCCCACAGCATACTGCTGGTTTGTAAGGCAGAGAGAGCACTTTCTTCCTGCTCTACCCTCCTATATTTTGGCACTTCAGCTGTCTCTCTGTACCAGTTTGACTTTGTACCTACAGCTATCCCCTTAATCCCTCTGTTTCTAGAAACATTCCGCTCCCCTCAGCCTTGACCTTACAGCTACTTTCCTTGCTAAGTATAACCATTTTTTCCTTAAAAGTTACTCTAAAATATCTGTGTTTGTCCCACCACTTGGGGGGGCGGGGGGAGGGAAGCAGGGAGCCAGTAAGAGCTGTATGGTACCACAGCTGCATACGCTCATAATTTCAAGGTTTATGGGTTTCTTGTTGACGTAGTCGTGATGTTATTTTTAAAAGATAATGTTTTTGATAGATTACACATACCAAAAGCACTAATATTACCTATCAAAAACATCTTTCTCGTTATTAAAATACTTTTGAGTGAAGCTTCAGTCAAAGAAAAAAAAAAAAGTCAAGATAAAATGATACCTCAACCAGGACCATCTCTGTGGTTTTGCTATGGGGAAAAAAAAAATCTGCAAATTATTCACTGCTTGCAATCTCTCTTGCAAGCTCATAGAGCAGGCATTAACCTGACATATAAACTTTTACAAATATTATTAGCACTTCAAAGACACCACAAATATTGAAGCAGATAAATTCTCTATTACTTACTCGCCTCCGATGTATCCTTAAGCAGGACAACACAGCTTCTCATCTTTTGCCTGCTGAGTTAAGGCTGAGAATATGCATTAGGTATGATGTACTTGGTTCAAGAAAAGGGTTTCATTTGAACTGATAAAGTGAGAATTTTTTCTGTAGTTCTTGTCCTTAAATTTTCCATTTAGTCCTGTAGGTTTCAGAAATATGTTTCATCTTTTTGTATCTCACACTGTAACATACAGTTTCAATGGAGTTTTAAGCAGAGAATGATGGCAGTGACTTTAAGATATCCTAGTATTTTCTAAGCCTACACCATAGTCAAAGACAGTGACTCTGTTTCACACCTGTTGATATAATGGAAATACTCTGTACTTTCTTGGGAGGTTACGGGTTCCATCATTAGAGTGTATAATAATATTTTATAGAGTATCCCACTTATTTCTTAAAACATAATCATTGTAGTTAGCATGAACCACTCAGTGGCACTTATGTTTCATTCTAACTGGTTTCACCACACTGTTGCAGAAAGCACCTTTTCTTGGTTGAATCAGTGAGACCTAAGCTGGAGCTACCAGTGTGTTGTCTATAGAGCCAGGGCTGCTGAGGCACCACTCAAAAAGATGACCTGGTGCTAGGACACACTCTCCATGTCTTGTGTTTGTTGTCCTGAAAATGCAGCACACTCTTCAGTGTCCAACCCCTCTATTTTCCAGGCTGTGCAATGAGATTGAGATGGGCTATTGAGATGGGCTTGGAACAGATGCCGGCAGTCTGCGGTTTGTACTGAGAAGAACTGGAGGCTTCCAGACTGAACTTCTCTATATCTGAAGTTATGAGCTTGCACAAAGTAGAAATCTAAATAAACAAATGCCTGGTCTTCAAAGTTCGGTTTACCATCAGGTTACAAGCGTGAGTGAAGAAATCAGAAAACATCATTAATTGCAGATGAACTTCCATGTAACACCAATGCATTTCCAGTACAACACCTTAACAATGTACCCAGAAAGAGAAAGCTAGAGTCTTTTATCATTCTTTTGGCACATCTGATTTATTTATGTATGCATTGGAGCTGTATCTGTTTTAAGTCTCTAGACATTTTAGTCATGATACATTTAAACACACACAACTTGCTTTTTTAAAAAAAATGACACCTGATCAGATGAGACTGAAGAACTAAGTGCTTTCTTTGTGAACACACTGCCTTTCCTCTACACACAATGCCAGCTGCTTGACAGATCTAAGACTTGAGGTGTGGATTGAGTGGTGGACAAAGGTGTGAACTCAGGTCAGAAGCAAGCATCTGTCTGTAGAGCAATTGCAGGATGCACATACAAACACACCACATTTTCAGAAAGGTCTTCCCCAGATAGGAATCCACTGTACCCTGGTAAAATGGATTCAGAAAGGGGGCACAACACACACAAAAGTTTTAAGCCATAAGAGGCCCAAAATCAACATGCGTGAGCACAGGCATCTTGATCAGCCAGCTGTGCCCTTCTGCTGATCTCTTAGCCTGTGTGGATCTGAGGAGATCAGCAGGAGTGGGAGAAGAATGATTCCAAAACACAAAACTTTCTCCATGAGTATCTTGCTCTGAAGTAAAAAACCAACCAACCAACCAACCACAGCCCCAAAACATTCTAACCCTTGCAAGTCCTTTTTGTTAAGACTTGAGCATTTGGTCTTGAGTCCTTAATGCAAAAGCAACTCTTGAGTGGCTAGAAGCCCACTCCCAGAATCTGCATTTTACATTCCCTACATCCATAACACGACTATTGTAAAGAAAACGAGGACTGAAAGATGCTTTGTCTCTAGCAAGACACAAACGAAATAGTTTGAGATGAGCAGTGTGTTCACGTGGGACTGACCTGAGGTAAAATCCCAATCCAAATGCACAATATTTCTCAAGAAAATTAAAAAAATTAACTGGAAAATTGAAAGTTAAAATGACCTTAGATTCGTGGATCAAGCCTATTTTTAGCTGATTTCTAAACCACTTTTATAATTCTTATAAAGAATTACTTGAATTAGTATTTACTTTTCTAAACACTGAGGCAACATATAGCTGCTGCAGTCCATTTTTCTGCATCTTGCAAAACTTTATATAATTCTGGAAGCTCTTTAAACATGAGAGAGTATTTAAATACTCTTTTGAGATACAGAATATATACTTCATAGGAGCAAGGGGATGTGGTAGAATTACTGCCAGAAACTATTTAATGGCTTGAAGCAATTTCTATCCTCCTGTTTGGAGAGAAAAAAAAAACACCTGTTTAAAGGACATGGAATATCTTTCTATCTTCCCTTCTCTCAAAAAAAAAAAAAAAAACCAAAACCAACAAAACAGAACAACCAAACAATTAATTTGCCTTAACTTTATCTGTGCTTTTAGCATCCCTTCCCTGTGAATACTGAAGAACTAAACAGTAAGAGGAGTTCAAGATAGACCTTGTGAATGTTAATCTGGGACATCATTTTGCTAATAAGCACAGCTGCTGTTTCTGCTCAGTGCAAATTGTATTATTTTGTGTTCAATTGGTTGCATTTGTATAGTTTGACAGCCTTATCAATCCTGTAGGGCTGACGAAAATGGCACAGCCACTGAAACCAAACATGAATTTATTTTCTGTAAAAGCAGGGCTGAGACACGGAAGCTGTGAAAGAAACTTGTTAGCAATTCCTTGTGTAGGCAGCATGTTTCACTTTAATCATATGCATTATGGCCTTTACCCATCGCTTCCATCTCACTCCTAGAGCTTTTCTGCACATCAGTTTGGCTAACCCACTTTCTGATGTCTGTGCCTCTGTAGAGGAAAGCTGAAAACTATATTGCTTCTTAGACTGCAAACAGCAAGACAACACACACACAAACACAGAGGGAAAATCAGTGCCTTTGGAGAGCGTGGCTTGTGCCCATCATCCCTTGGTTCTGCTCCGTGTTTTTCATTCTCCCGTTGTCACCCGGACGCCTGTCGCGCCTGCATTGAGCTATTTAAACACAAGAGGGCAGGCGACATGCAAAGGAAAACATTTCCCCGAGAGTTTTCACAACGCAAATAGCCAATGTTGAACAGGCTGCTGGAAAACTAAAGAAGCACTTTTCACTTTGAGCATAAGGAAGCATGTCACCAAGCTCTTCTCCGTTTCTCCAGTCAGTACATTATTAGTTACAGCTGTACCTCTGCATTTGGAAACTACGTCAAAAGGTGAATGGTTTTTTTTTTTCTCTTGAAACCTGTAGCAATTTCTAAGGCTACTACCCAACAGTAAGAAAAGTTGCTTTCTCTTTTTCCAAGACTTGACGTGCAGTCTAGTGAAAATGCAACAGATTCTCCCTCAGTATATTCCACCTGCTGAAATATTTAAGGCTCTCCCCACCATAAATGTATTTCGGTGTGTTGTGCTCGTTCTTACACAACCCTGCTATTTAAATGTGGGTAGTTGTTAGAGCAGGCTGTCATAGGACGGCTGTCTAGAAGTAGGCAGTGCAGCTGTGAAGTAGCACTCCAGCCCCCCTACTAACACATTCTCTGCTGGTTTACTGTTGAAAAATTTCCAGTACTAGAATCTTTGAAGCTAAAATACCAATTCATTTTACAGATGCCATCACAGTGCAATGTATTTTGCTATTATTATTGATATTTTGAGCTTGTGAGTTAATTTTGTCAAAACAATAACAACAAAAAACCCCCCCAAAACAGTAATAATTGACTCTTAATAAAATCAGCAAGGTTTATGGCACCAATATGAACAAGTCACAGGTTAGCTTTTCGAGACAAATTCCATGCCTGGTAAAATAAATATGGAGATGCAATCTGAAGCAAAACTGTGCCCTCGTTTTTCTGTCTGATGCTAACAGATCAAAAGTTAGATCCTGCTAACCCATATTGTCTTGTCTCTGCCCAGCTCCTCTGCATTTATCTACATAAGCAATGTAATTGGTTATGATGACACATTCATATAAAGAGACTTGTTTGAATTGTTTTACAGCTGGGAATTCAGATATTTCAATATTTGGAGCCTGGCATAAAGGAGAAGGTCAGGATTAGTCCTTCTAAAAAATACAATGGTGTAAGCATCTGTGTAGATGCTCCAGTTTTTGAAAAGTTCTTGAAATTCTTTGACTGGGACAACAACGAATTCTTTTATCTGCTTCAAACTAAAACAGATTACTGACCATTTATGGGGGGGAAAAAAAGAAGTCTAATGAACTGATTTGCTATTCAAGGTAATTCTTCTCTGACATTAGTAACCATTATACAGTTCTACATTTTCTACAGCACATCACCAGCATTTATTGCACCAACATGTTACCAGGAAGGGCCCAGCTGAATTGCCTCTCTCACATAAACAACACTTGAGCTGGGTGTTATTTCTTTGGGTTTTTCTGCAAATGAAGTAAGGATTTGGAAGCAAGGATCCTCCAGGATTTTATCTAGGCAAGAGAGCTTATGACAAAGATGAACAAGACCAAATGGTAATAAATGCAAAAGGAATTAGAATTCATGTGTCAGCGAACTTACTCTATTCCGCAGTTTGCCTTACATTTTCAAATTTTTTCTCAGATAGATACTTAACACATGTATGTAGTACTCTTAAGAAGAATGTTCTGAAAATCAAAACTGCATTTTTCTCGCAGTCATCCAGTCAGTTACCAGCCTTCATCTCACACCTTCAGGCCATTAGCTCCAAGTTGGCTAAATCTGCCTTTTGGACTACACATGTTGATGTACAAGAACAGGATCTTGTTTTGTTTTGTTTTGTTTTTATCTTGGGAAAGGAAGTGTTCTGGCAGTATGTCTAGGTCGTATGCTTAGAACAGGATAAAGCAAAAAAGACAACACCACCCTGCAATATACATATCTCGTGATGGAATTAATTAGTGTATCTGAACAGGATGAACTTTCCTACAATAGAATTAAAAGGAAACACCTTGCAGATAATAATGAAAAAGTGTAGTAGCTCATGCAAAAACCTTTCCTTTTCCCACAACAGCTCTTTAAGGATTCAGTTCTTAATTTCTTTTTAAAGAAAAAAACAAATTTCTATTCCAAGTCAAGAATATTTTCAATGAATTAAAAAAAAAGCATTGCAAAGAATCCCTAGAATAAAGTTTGTCTTCTTACTTTTACATAAAGTCTGAAATGATTCTCCACTTTAATTCCTTCTAAAGAACAACAAAAAAATTATCTGCACCACATATTTCTAGAAAAGAAAGAGTTAGTGCACAGATACAGTTCTTAAAAAAAATGTTACATAATCACCCTCATGTAACAGACTACAGTAAATTTTTAAAAATCAATTTAACTGTAGTAATTTCTGATTTATTACAGTTTGGATCAGCACATTGTAATTGCAAAAGCTGTACATTTGTAATTAATGAGTACAAATTATTCAGAAGTGGAATGGGTTGAATATTATTAGAAGTTCATACACATAGCACCAATTCTGTTCATACAGAAAACTAAATTCAAAAGTTGATTTTAATGCACAATGCCCTTTTTTCATTAGAGAGCTATGATGAAAAGCCAGTACTATAAAGATTATGACCTGAGGTTCAAGATTGAAGTTAAACAGCCTCTAATCCTCTCTATATAATACTAAAGGCATTTTGAATCAAATACGTACCCATGCTCATGGTGCGAAGTAGTACTCAACAAAGATAATCCCATGGGACTCCACCTCTGCTCTGCCATGAGGCAACAGAAAGGGTGCGTAGAGCAACTGGCGGAAAAGGCATTTCATCCCAACCTTTTCCTTGCTGTGGTATTTTAGGACAGGATGCAGCAGTACGCTCCTGGCCTGTGGCGACCGCAACCACTGCATTTCCACGGAGACCCGGACATGTAGGCCAGGACTCCAGCAGCCCTCCAATCATTCCTCCCCATCCACCTGCTCCAAAGGACCAGTGGAATAGGTGTGCTCTGCCCACACCTAGTGACCAGCTGCAGGCACGAGGGGAGCTTTGAGGCTAAACAGAGGACAACTCTCTCTCAGGTCTGTCCATGAGCACACAACTCAAGACAAGCTTCGGCCTCCCAGGAATATTCAGACAGTAAGATGTGCAAGATTTGTAAAACAAATGCTGTAACACTGCTTAAAAGACACAAATAGAACAATTACTTTCCCAGAAATTATTATTTTCTTTTCTTGATAAGATCAGTACATTTGATGCTAAAATTCAGCTGCTTGGGGATGCAGACAACCTTTTACTGTCAACCATAAATAAACTGAAACAGCAATATTCCCAGGGAAGTGGCTCAGTCATCAACTCAGGTATTTAAGAGATGGGTATAGGTATATAAAAGATGTGTAGATGTAGCACTTAGGTACATGGTTCAGTAGGGGACTCAGCTGTGCTAGAGTAAGGGCTGGACTCGATCTTAGAAGTCCTTTCCAACCTAAATGATTCCATGATTCTATAGTGAACTATAAATGGAGTAAGGGCTTGTTGCTGAGGTGTTCAGTAGAAATTCTTTTTTGCTATCCAGTGGGAACAAGACTGGCCCTTTATACTGATGTATCACCCACCTCTCTGTTTCTGGGAGGTAAAAACCAAAAAACAAGACAAAAAATGTCATCATTGCTAAAGGATGTACCTTATAGAACTGCTTAAATTAATTTCTATACAGAGAGATTCTAAATGGAGTACAGTAAGTTCTGAGAAGAAAAACACAACAGAATTTGTACCTCTACAGCTTTTGATCCAAGATATTTCCCCACTGCAACAATTTTCTTACTCAATCACCACCTCCCCCTTCCAAAGGGAACTACAAAATGATCATGTTCTGTTCTATCAGACTGCCAATCTACTAGAGACATGCACATTGTGAGTTTATTAGGAAAAAGGCTGAGATTAATGTAAAATATTTGTATACAACAGAATATGCAGAAGCCAGACTACAAACCAGAAACTATATATATTATGTAGGAGTATAAAATTACAAATACAGATATCGTGTGCACCTACCAAAAAAGTTTTAAAATTCATGTGAAATTTTTGGACTTCACTTTGTTCAGTTTGTAGGACTCCTGAGGGTGGATTATATGTAACAGGCACATGTTCTCAATCTGCTTGTTGATCTCACTTGAAAAATTGACAAGACTGGGTAGTAAAGTTCTAAGCTAAAGCTTTAAAACTCATCCTTGAGTGTAAGCTAACCATTTGAAATTCAAAAAGTGGCTAATTTTCAAGACTAGTTCCAATTATACTGAATTCTTTAATCTAAACTACACAGCTTTTTAACACTATACTTTGATTGATATGAATAGTCAAGGCTGGCTTTTTCTTTTTGTGAACAGAAGGTACCTATCAAGCTTATCTGTGCAAGACTCAAATTGCTTATTAGATCTAGAGGGAAATCACATCATTCTGGAGGCACTGTAAAATCCAGAAGAAAAGAAGAAATGAGATTTAATATCTGCTAAAACATGTAGCTTACTATTGCTCACACAGAAGTGATGAAGCTTTTTTCTCAATAGGAAAAGAAAAAGGAAACCATTATTTGCTTATTGAAATATGTTTGTGCATTATTTTATATTCTGCACAACTGACAAATCAATTAATACTGAGCACTACATTGACACGTCAGTCTTACAGGTACTTTCCTGTTAGACATATTTACTACTTTACCATTTTTCTTATGTATCAAAAAAGCTATTTCTAACTTCTCACAGATCTGCATTTCTGAAAGTATGTATGTTTTAATACTGAGTTTGTGAACAAATATTGAAATATTATTCCAAAAATACTGCCAGTGCCAACATAGCGCTGTAAGAGCACTAGTTATGTCTGAAAAAAGTTTATTTCCCCTTTTTTACTTTGTAATTCAAGCTGCTCTGCAGCTAACAAAAGCGTTCTTATTGTAATTTTATTAAAGGTAACAATAAACATTAACTCAGTCTCAAACAGGATATGATGCTGTATGTAGCTAGATTAAAAGGGAATGTAAAACAAATTACCTGGATTGCTCAGGAAACCCTAAATGCCCTAATATACCCAACCATTTCTCAGAAGAACTAATGAAAAGCCTCTTTTGCTCTTGAAATGAATTAAGGTAGCCAGCAGTCTCTGAAATGTACCATTTTACCAGCAAGAAAAAACAAAAAGCAAATCTTGGGAGTAAATATCAGCTGGACATTGACATAACAGGGTCCAGAGAGACATATCCAGAAGTTTCCGCTTTTAATCCAACTCTGAATAATGTTGGATGCTGTTCTCTGTTCCTTCAGAGCTCTTCTACTGCCAAAATAACTGCAAGGCTTGCAAGTCCGAATGTATCGCAAGCCTTTCCCAAGGCACCCCAACTCTATCTGAGGCACTGAAACTATGGCAACCGAATAAGAAAGCAGCTTCCATGATTAATAGATGAAGATCCCAGCAACAGTGCCTTGCTAGGCCATAATTCAGGAATGCTAGAGGAATTAGCATAGAATCTATCTCAATCTACCAATAAAAAGTAGATTTCAAAAGGCATCAACAAAAATTACAATTTTTTTCTGCTCAGAACAACAACAACAAAAGCTATAGAACTATAAACTGTTCAAAATCTCATTAACATTTCAATGAATGGCTGCCTCAAATGCAAGTAATGGATAAATGTTCATGAACAATGGTGAAGGAAGCAACATAGGAAATTTCCCATACAATTACCAAAGCCATATGAGGAATATATAAAACATCTGAGTGAAGCTGAGCAGACAGAAATAGGAAAGTAGAAATAATGTTTGCTGCAGTCAGGAATACATTTGGATGCAGCTTCTCCCATTGTGCTGGGGATTCATAAGGGACAGTACTTTTTCCATCTGCTGAACTGGAACACACGACCATATCTATTATATTTATATTCTATATATTTGCATTATTAGAACATCCCATGAGCCTGTCAGGGTCATTGTAAAACTGATGATGGTTAGGAATACCTTTTCTTTTTAAACACGTAATAAAACTTCTGCTATTATCTCTAGTAAAAATAATAGTATAGTAGTCCTTATCCAACTAGATCGCCTCAGACTAAGGTGAAAGGGTATAACAAAAACATTTTTTTTTTTTTCTAATTCCAAAACCATTAAGTTTTCTCTAAAGGCAACTGGTTACAGAGATCACAAAAGCGTAGGAGTGCTTTTTTTTTCTGACTGCTTCATGGAAAGGGTATAATCCTGCAGTCAAGGCATGGCTCTACCTGGGGAGGGTGAGAGAGATGATGCCAAAGGCCTCATACTGAGGACAGCACACATACTGCCATGTCACATGATGTACAGCAGTGCTGTGCATCTGCCCCCGGAAACGCTTTAAGGTCAGAACTTCAGGCATGTTGCAAAGTGTATTTATGTAGAAAGTTCCTCGGTAGCAGTTTTGTCAGTAGCTCAAAAAATAAAAAACCAAAAATGGCATGGGGTAGTCCATGATATATGAATTTCAAGTATGTAGTGTAAATACTTTACATAGAAGTGCCTATTATTAACAATACTTTTAAAGGAAAGGTCATCACTGAATGTAGTGAATTACCATATGTCTTCACTCTAGAGATACAGCAACTGGCAGTTCTGTTAATAGCTGGTTTATCTACTTCATTTTACATCTCTATTTCAGCCACTGAAGAAGCACTTTGGGGCTCAGAGAAAAATTCTTTTCATACAAAAATGACCCTGTATTCACATCAAGCATAGCACAACCCTCCTTCTGGCTGATAAATAACTACAGTTCTAAAACGGGAAATACTTTGTAAGGTTTTGCAGCAAATTATGGGAAAATTTATGTTGAGTTTTTCTCATTTTCTTCTTCCTTTTTTGAAAATTGTTCTTTTTTTTAAGTGAAATCTACTTCCTTTTTATTAAACTGTATCTGGAGTTAAACTTTAGATTTCAGAGGGCATAAATCTATTAGCCTTATTTATATTCATCTGGTGCACGAAAGCTGAGAACATGATTGTTTTATGGGGGGAAGCATAGATCTCTCATCCCCTTCCCTATTTCCAGTGCCCTCACTATTAACTGTTAGCAGCCTGTGTAAGTCTGAAGTGACAAAAACTGCAAATGCCTCTGTGTATGCCTGTCTTTCAAAGAACCCCTTCCAAGACCTTCAGAATATCCTGATTTTGTAGGTGCAGAATGCTTTTCTATTTTTTTTCTTTCTCCGTTCCCATACCAGATTTAATTCTGAATCCTTTCACATCTTCCAGTGGCTAAAACAAAATAAGCAAATGAGCAGCTTGGGAACTCCACAAAGCATACGGGAGGTGCAATATCTATAACTCTAACACAGTAGGTGGCACTCTTCCCTTTAAATCCTAAGTCTGTGCCTTGGAGCTGTGCTGCCATATTGCAATCCAGATCCAAAACCAAAGCATCCTTCACCATGGACAATTAAAGATCCCTTAACACTGTATAAACATATGCATTCAGTTATTTCCATGGCCATAGGTAACACAGCACATAAAGAAAATAAACACTCGTAAACTCCAGTCTGTCAGGTTTCCACTTGAATTGGGGTAGTCCACTTCTGTCTTCACAGAACCTATGAACATCTAAGCTGTTCTTCACTCAAGAGACTGGTGCAACAGGACAAAAATAAAAATATTCCTTTAGAGACCCATCTGGCTCAGGACCAGGCTTTCCCCCAGCTGCTTGTTTCTGCCTTAGAACACTGTTCACAGTTGCTGTATGCCGTTGATCAGCAGTTGGACTCTGTGCTATTGACTGTATCTTACTGCCAAAACATTTCACCCACCTCAGAGTAACCCTGATAATCAGAATTTTTGAGCATAAAATGCTCAAATGGTCACCATTAAAGAGCACTGCTTATTCCTCTTATTTTTCTGTTGCCCCGTCAAGCAAAGCTTGTCACAATTTGTCAGATGTGATTTGTTCCATGACACGCAGACCTACGTCCGATTTAACATTAAAGATCCATCCAAAGCAAATGCACTCACATGGTAGCTTCAGGTCCTCAACAAGTATCAATACCCAGCAGAGAGCAGTATTTTCAGTTTGGGGCATAAACAAGAAAAAAAGTCCCCATTTAAGTAATGTTTCAGCAACTGTCTTTACTCTCGGAAAATTACTCAGGCAAGCAAGGCTTTCCTGGGTCAGCAGAACTTACTTGGTTGAATGAGGTCTAAAGATTTACTTCATCAATAAATGAATAGTAGGAGGTCAAACACTGCAGCATCTGTATCAAATTAGGATAATGAAGACTTCTGGTTTACTACAGTTCAACTTTTCTCTAGCATATGCTGTGTGTAATATAATTTGAATGTTGTTTTCCAGCATTTACTGGCTTGTTTGTTTTCAGCACTCTGCTGTGGCGTATGGGAATCAGGTACTATACACTAAACATTTGTTTGGGTAGTATTACAACGTGTTCTTGCAAACAAGTTGGATGTGAGGCATGTATTAGCTCAGGTCAATTTAATCCTAAAACATTTTATGTCTCCCCTGCTGTAAACCATGTGAACTCCTTTCATGTGTATTTATGTATGGCTCTTCAAAACAAGATGACAAACTTCCCCTTCCCCTCACAAAACATGCACAAGCAAGTTCACAATCACCTACTTCCTTTTTAATGCAAACAGTTCTAGTCTGGATTTTTCACAGGTCATTAATTTTATCTCTCTCGTTTTCTTCCCCTTTTTTTTTTATTCTTTTAAAAAATGTAATGAAGGCGACTTCTCATCCTTAGCCCAATCAACTTCCTTCTTCAGTTTTAAACTCCAGTAACTGCAATCTTCTATTTACAAACATTAAGAGGGGTCTATGGCTAACATATAATATTCACTTTCATCTTCAAGCAGCTAGAAATGTTAGCTAGCCATGTTTCTCAGAGATGTCTGTGCCCAATTATTTTTTGGTTCAAGTAGTATGAGTTCTGTTGATAAGGTTGGTTTTGCCATTAAGTAAGAATATACAGTTTTCAAGTTGACTAATTGAGTATACACAGAACATCTGTGACTGCATAATTCGTAGTCTCTGAAAGTATTCACCCATCCTTCAAGCATTTGATTCCCAATACATGAACAGCAAATGTTGCAAATGTACATTACGGTATTACTTAGTATTTTAAATTTTGTTTAGCATTTAAACAGAAATCTCATTTGGGAATTCTGCTCCTGAACTAAACTTCCACAAAAGCCAGATATTTTCTCCAGTGAAGAGTGGTGGAGAACAGAAATCAGATTTTTAATGCATAAGAACATGTTTGACTTTAAAAAGAGTTAGTTCTCTTGATCTTATAATTTTTGAGAGCTACGATATTAAAACCAGGCTCCTACTAGATAAAATTATACCCTTGACAGCAAAACACTTTGGCAACTGTACTTCTCTAATAGTTACAAACCTTCCCAATCCCACTGAAGTAGGTATTTGCTTTCAACCATGTCTGAGGCAATTCCATGAAGAAAGGGGGTTGCTGGAGCAGACCCACATTTCTTCACCATACATTGGAATAGTCTCATTAAAAAAAAAAAATAGAAGCTAATCATAGCAACATCATTTTGCTTTTCTAGTCTGAAATGGCAAAGGAAACCCTAAGCATGATAACAGCTACATAAACGTTACTCTGAGAAAAATGCCACAGATTTCTCAAAATGAATTCTGTGATTAAAAGAGCCTGTGTCTACTGGACTTCATGACATTGATGCCAAAGGATTTAATCGCCAAGTAAAAATTACTTGGATGAGAATGGCTTACTGGATGACACAAATTAAATGAATGCACAGCAAAAGCAATCACTGAACTAACTGTAGTGAAGACAGTGCGAAAATCACACCTTTAGCTACTATCTTTGAGGTCAAGTTAGTAATTAATATAGTTGCTGTATGATATAAAACGAGTGAGCAGAATCTATGTCAAATAATAAGCCACCTCGTGCAACCCTGTGACAGAAATTGGTTGTATAGACTCGTTATTTACAACACCTGCATGTTGTGTATGCTCCCTAGGAAAATGAAGCATTCACCTTGAAACGTCAGGAAGTGGCATCTTTTACAATATATTACACAGCTAAATAAAGCTCTTATTTTTTTGCCGTTCTATTAGTGAAATAATTCTCCGCAGCAGCTAAACATCCGCGCTGTACAGATGCTGGCACAAACGTGCCTGTTTACAAACTTCAAAAGCGGCAAATAGCTCGGGAGAAGAACAGGAGAACAAATTACTCCCTGAACACAGAGCGGTCAAGGTTAGAAAAAGACAGAGCCATTTGCCTAAGGAAGACCCAGCAGTTACCGCCTTGCGACTCACCCTGAGATGAGCCAGACAGGGCAGAGGCGCGGATGATGGGCAGAAGGGCATCTCCGCTGCAACTGACCGGGCTGCAGCCTCAGACTCACTTCCCCCTCCAGCCCCCGACCCACACGTCGTCCGAGCCACCCCCGGGAAACACCTCCCTTGGATAGCCAGGCGCGAAGGGAAGAGGCAGTGGGGCGGTCGAGCCCACGCAAAGAGCAGGTACTTTCTCCTCGCATGATGGAGACCCGAACTTTTAACCGCCCTCTCCGGCAGCGGAACGAGCGGCGGTGTTAACCCTCGGCCGCCCCAGGGCTGCCCAAGCCCCCGCCGTCGCCCCCCGTGCCTCAGCGCCGCGCCGCCAGCGCACCACAGATGAAGGCACAGCCTCCTAATTCACCCTGTCCTCGGCCGGGACTCTTCCCTGCCCCTGCACTTGAGGGGACGGGAGGTGTGAGTGTGTGCAGGGGGAAATCCCTCTTCCCTTGTTCAACACCGTTTCCCCTCAGCAGCATCCTGTCCCCTCCTCGGCATCAGCGGCACGAAGGAGCCCCGCTCCCAGTCCCCGCCCGGCCTCCCCGCGCCCCGGAGCCGGCCCGGCCGCTCCGCGGCGGCGCGAGGAGTTTGCGGGGCGCCGCCAGCCCGCGGCCCCTCCTCGGGGGCCGGCCCTGCTATTCTCCCTTAAAAAAACTTTCCCTTTTCCACCCTTTTGTCCAGCTCCCGCAGGGCCCGAGGGCGGAGAGGGGCCGCTGGAGCGGTAGGGCGAGTGCTGGGCGGAGAGAGCTGGGCTGCCTCGCAACGCTCCCCGCCCGCCGGGCCGCCCCGAAGGGGTCCGACCTTCCCCAGCCCGTCTGCCTGCGCTCCCCGGCCGAGCAGAAGCGGCTTAGCAGAGCCACCAGCCCGCGGGGGAGAGGTGGTGGCGCCAGGCAGACAGGGGCGGGGAGCATCCCTGCCCCAAAGCCACCCTTCTCCGCGGGGCTGCGGGAGGGCAGTCGGCAGCCCACCTTGGCGGGGCCAGGGCGGAGGGTATGGCGGCCACCGTTCGCGGGGAGCGGGCGGAGACGGGAGCCCGCGGCCCCCACCCCACAATCGCGAACAAAGCCCGCGGCTGCGCCGAGGGCTGCTCCGCGGAAGAAGTTGCCTTGGTTCCAGGCTACTTCGCCCCAAAAAGCAACCCAGCCTTGGAAAAAAGCCCAGTAAATAAATACATCGGCCGCGACCCAACTACCTCGCGGGAAGAGCAGAGACGGCGGGGTTACGCCTCTGCACGGAGCGGCCACATAGTTCTTGTAACAAAGACCCCACCACCCAGACCCACATGATGCCCGGGGTGGCGGGCGGCGGCCTCGGCCTCAGACCCGACGTCTCGCGGCTGCCCCCCGCCCCACGGTGCCTCGGCGGGCGCGACCCCCTGCGAGCGGGACTCGGCGGAGGGAGGCGAGGAGCCCCAGCGCCGCGCATGCAAGCCGTGCCAAGGGCTAGGGGAGACAACTGGGGCTAGGTGTTGGGCAACTGGGGGAAGGGGAGTGAGGGAAGAATAAGGGGGGGGGGGTGAAAAAAAGATAAAAGAAAGACGAAGCCACGAGATGCCGGGAAAGTGGCAACAGCAAGCGCAGCGTGTGCACTTGCGGGCGACTCTCCTCCTCCCTACGCGCTGCAAACGATGTCGAGACAGAAGGCAGGAACCAGCCTCAAACCACACACCACCCTCGCTCCTTCCGAGCCTGCCCGGGCGACACGGGAGCCTTCCCTTCCGAGTAACCCCCAAACAGGAATACGGACGGGGGAGTACTGTACCTTTTCGGTGCATGTATCTGGGCAGCTAGAGGACAACTAGCTGATGTAGTGTCCCATTTAGTAATCCATTTTAGGGGATCTCTCTGGGAAACTGGAGCCACTCTCTCCTTTGCAATCCTTTGTCATTACTACATGTATGCTTCCAGGGGGATGGTATATTTAATATTTCTACTTTCTGAATTGCAAAAGCAATTTGTTCATTTCCAATGATGGGCGAAAAGGGGAGGGATCAGGTAGAAGAAAAGAAAAAAAAAAACAAAAAAACAAAAAAAAGCGTTAGCAACTCCTCTCCAGACCCAAATTCCACTAAGGTTCCACTCCAGCGAGTCCCCTTCAGCCGAGCCTCGGGAGGTAAGTCATTTCGTGGTCTCCCTCTGGTCCCTTTCTACCAAAAGTGCTCCCGTTGTGACGGCTGTTTCAGGAAAACTCCGAGGCAGGAGGCACTCGCTGTGCCACGGAAGGAAAGCGCAGTCGCTCCTTGCTTCGGGCTGCCGGGCATTGGACTGTGCGCGGCGAGGACCAGGGAGCCGCTACCTCTCTCCCTCTCTCCCCCTCTCTCTCTCTCTCTCTCTCGCCGCTACCGCTCCGCCGCCCGTCTCCCGCCGCCGCCGCTGCCCCGCCGCCCGCGCGCTGCCCCAGGGACGCGGCTCCGCCGGCGGAGGCGGAGACAAAGCCCGGGACTGGCGCGCGCCGGGCGGGCGCGCCCGCGCCCCGCCCCGCCCCGCCCCTCCCGCTGCCGCGGGCGGGGCGCGCGCCCGGGAGGGGGCAGGGCCCGGGGGGGCGGGGCCGGGCGAGGCCGAGGGAGCCCGGCCGGGAGGGGCGGGAGGAGGGCCCGGCCGGGCGGGACGGGGGTACGCGGCTCTGCTGGCGCTGCTGCCAGCGACACCTCGGGGTCGGGGCCGGGCGGCACGGGGCTTGTGCCGAGCAGGTGCCTGCGCCGGGGACCCGCCGCGCTCGGCCCTCGCCCGCCCCATCGCAGATGCCGCCGCCTCCAGCCATCACAGTCGCTGCACGCCGGCGGGGCGCGGAGAGTCGGCGAGGGGCGCCTTAAGAGCGCGGTGGGGGGAAGAGGGCGGCCTCCGCAGCCCCTCGGGGGACGGGGGCGCGGCAGCGCAGCCCCGCGCATGGAACCGGGCCGTGCCCCTCGGCGCATCCCCCGCGTCCCCGGGGGGAGCGGGACCGGGGCTGCAGCTGGCCGTCCGCTTGTCGCCTTTCCCCCTTCCCTCCGCCCCAGTCCCGCCGCGGTGGTCGCTGGCTGCGCTAATCCCTGTCTCGGAGACGATCCAGCCGGGAGCAGGAGCAAGCGGCGCTAATACATTAATCCACCCTCTCCCCGTCCCCGCCCGAGGTCCCCCGCCGCCGCCGCCGGCAGTAATCCCCGGACCAGCCCCGGGGATGTGCCGGCACCGCTCCCTCCCACCGCGCACGGCGGCCGAGCCGCCCTCTGCCCCGGCGCGGTGCCAGGACGGCGGCAGCGGGAGCGGGAGGTGCAGAACCTATGCGAGGCCCGCAAACCTGTCCGGGGCCAGGCAAGCTCAGCCGCTGCTCCACGGGTTCGTCTCGCTCGCCCGTGGGTCCGTCCTGTGGTTCTTCCCCCTGCTCCCGCGCGCCGCTGACCTCTTAGAGCATCGGGGCTGGAGCGGACAAGCTGCGGGAGCGGGCTGCGCTATAAACCCTACAAAATAGCCCAAAGTCTTCGAGCTGCAAAACCCGCGTGCTTGTTTCCTTGACGGCGGCATGCGATTCCTCAAGAGTTTTAGCAGTCATTTCCACCCTGTAGATCTCGCTGGAGTTAAGGCTGAGAGGAAAGCCTTTAGTTACTTGAGCGCGAAGGTATCTGATTTCCAGGGGATTCATTTACATGTGGAATTACTTTAACATGATTTATATTTATTTTTTTCCCCAACCAGATAAGTGAAAGAACAGAATGCAACTAAGGGATTTGCTGTCAGGTCACGAAGTGTGGCGTTAAAATTAGAATAACTACTTTTTATCACAGTTGCTTTTTCTTCCTTTTATTTTCAGATCATGAAAGGACTCTGAGACATTGGTTTTGGTTCTGTACTTGATTTGGGTTCTAAAATTAACCACATAGCCATTCAATTTCTAGTTGTTAGATTACAAGGGAAAACATTCATCTGTATCAAGGAAAAGTTTCTTCTTTCCTTTCTGACAGTTTAAACTGAATGTATATAGTGTAATTTTTCACCAAAGGAACTGAGACTTAATATATATTTTTTTTCTTTCTGCCCCTGTAAATCTAAGACAGAGTAATTGCTGGGGACAGATAAATTTTAGTGAAACAAACTTACCCTAGTCCTGAAAGCAATTAGAGAAACACAAGTGGTACAAATAATTTCTGGGTACCCAAGTGTGTGTCAGGGGCGTAAACTACATGAATGTACCTTGATTTGCAAAGACCCCTAACCCCATTTCCACAAAGAAGCCTTAGATCATATCATGATACTTCTCCCTCTGCCAGGAAATGAGAACAGAGACTGAACATAGTCAGGATTTGTGGAAAATACCCATTTGACAATGGCAAATGCTGACATCCTGTCATAATGTTATGTTCAATCACTGCATACGTTTTGAGGTGTTCAAAACTGCCACTGACTTTGTTGTGGGTTTGAACTGTAGGCAGATCTAGGTTTGGTCTTTACTGTGTGCTTCAGACACTTCACGAATATTTCTGCAATACTGAATGGTTTGTTTTACACTTACATTTCTTCAGTAATCAAAAAAAGGCTCTCTGACAGAGAATACTTTCCCCTCCTATAAATAGGGTTTTGAAAAATACAGACCAGATTTTTATAGAATAAAGTTCTGTAAGAAGCAGCACTAAAAAAATCCTATTTTCCAGACACTGGTACTAGCTAAGGCATCAGTTCCTAGACGTTTCATGTTCAGGTTCTTTTATGAAAGTGTTTTCTATTCATCCATTTTCTTTCTCTGTCTTTAATTTCCAAGCCTGCACTCCCTAACTTCTTCTCTTAAATCACACATTGTAGCCCTTTTACATATAGCCCTCTGCCAAAATGAGAGCCAGCTCTTCTGTCCTTTGTTGCTGCTCCTTCTGCTCTTAGCTTACTAGAACTGATTTACAAAATCAGACTTGTCTTCATTGCTTAAAAACCCACTGTCTTTTGTTTTACCTGACTCCCTGTTCCTTTTCGCACTCGGTACCCAATCCATTAAACTATTCTCAACTTTTCTCTCCCACCAAGTTTTTTAGGCTCTTTTCCTGGTACTTTAATGTCAATCTCAATTCTCCATGCTGTCAGATTTTCTGAAAACAGAGACACAACCTTATTTGTTTTGCCTAGACTAGTTAACTGTGGGCTACTCACATGGGCTTGGGGAAGGGAATTATTACCCTTATTGATGGGAAAAGACATATTTTTTTCACTGGCTGCTTTTTGGCAGCTGCAGCAGTAGAGTGCAGTGGATTTTCCAGTCACAAATTCTTGGTGAGGTCTCCATGGAGCTGTGCATTTTAAAAGCCCTATCTGAACAATGCACACAAGCTATAGAGAACTTCTTCAACTCATTCCAACCCGTTTGCAGAGTAGATCTCTACCAAAGATTTGACTTGAGTTCATAAGAAGATGTTACCTCTACCCTTCTTTCCCCATCCTATATGAAATATGTTGACTTAAACTTTGTGGGACACCTGGTTTATATTGAGGAAGGGATTTGGGTCTCTTTCACTGGCAGCAACTGCCACATTCAGTTGGGATGTTCAAAATTCAATGCTAATTGCCATACTGAGCCCCACGTTGTAATCATCTATATTTTCTACTCTACCAACTTCCCAGAGTCATGTGACAGTATGAGCAGCATCCCCTTAGATATAGCTCTGAGGAGCTGGGCTGCAGGGTTGCAATGGTACCTTGTTGAGCTCAGCCCCGTTCATTATCTTCCTGCATGAGAATAATATGTGCAACATTCCATTCAGCTTGTTCTTGCCCCTATTTCAAAAGTTCAGAGTGCAGCAGAGTTTTACATTGTCAAGAAACAACACACAAGTGGTAGAGCTGAGGATTTTGACAGCTATCTGAGAAACACAAGAGGATTTTGCCCCACAGAAGGTATCAGATAGTTTTGATGTCCATGAGGCACTTGAAGCCTGTAATCTGAGAAGGGCTTGTACTCCTTTTTTTATCTCTCCTGTTCTGGCATCAGAGGAGATGCTTTTACCTGTGGAGATATATCTCACCACAAATAAAAACAAAATGTTGAATGCAGGCACATCTTATATAAAAAAAGCGTTGACTTTTTTAATCTTACAGCAATAGTGAAATCACATCAAACTGCAAATATGATTTTTGTCAAGACAAGATTATTGAATATCTGGCAAAGTAATTACTCCTACGCAGAGAAAAATAAGATCTTTCTTTTAATCACTTCAGGGGAATTCACCAAACTTAGCTGTACGCTGAAAATGTGGTTGAGAGTGGGCAGATTTTTCTTCAGCCAGAAGCTGTTCTTGGGTATAGTGCAGCTAAAGTAAAGAAGACTTATAAAAACTAACATACGCACAATTCTCAACCTCCCAAAGTAAAATGGCAACTGGTCTTTTGCCAAGTTGACTCCTGCAGTGAGGTTCATAGTATGAAAGTGTGAGCACTACTAGACATTTTACGGATCTTTCTGAACATGTAAAATCAGATTAGATTAAGAACAATGAGTTTCCTCCATGGATGCGATTTTTAATGTTGAATCCCTGCAAAATTCTTTCTGTAACTGAGGACCTTACTAAAAATGCCACATTTTTAGGTTGCTGGATGGCATATATGGATTCGCTTTTCCCAATCACTTTGTTCAGACATCTTCGAAATGGATATGCAGATGACTGTAGGCTGACATGACATGCTTAACAAGGACCATGCAATGTTTTGAAAGGTCAGCAAAATAGTTTGAAACGCTCACTGGAGATCCTTCGCTGAAGGATTTGCCTCTGCTGGGAATCCAGAGTGTTTCTCTGCCAATTCTGTGCAGGTTGGTCTCTACAACTATGGAGGATTTTGGAAGGCAAGCAAGGCTGCAGAGCAGATGTTTTATGCAGGAGGCTACCCTGGTCAGCCCCTGCTGTACTGTGCCAGAAAAATCAGCAGAAATTCATGTTGCATTGTGAGCAACATTCACATGTCACTGTGTCATCTAATTCCCAGAAGAGCAGAGTGTTACATGATGGTGAAATAAGCAAAGAATACTGTGGATAGCGGCTGAACCATATGGTGAAGGGAGTGGTTCCTCTTTGAAAAAAAAAAAAGGAAAACAACATAGCATGTAAGATCAATATGGGTAAGTGATGTAGAATTTAACAGTTGTTAAAGCCAACAGAAATTTGCAGTGATTCACTATCAAATTACTCTAAACACACGTGGGCCAAATCCTCCTGTGGTGTAAATTAACATAATGTTATTAATGTTGGTGCATCTGTATTGATTTCACCTGCTGATGTTCTGTTTTGTAAAATTTCGCGAGGAAGGGATCTTACAGTGCTTTTTAACTAGCCTGAAGAGCTCCACAACAGGAATATAACTGATCTGTTGTATTCCATAGGCACTTAAACTTAAGTCACTAGAAAAATTATTTGCTATTAAACTCTATTGGATTTTCCATAAAGGGAAACTTAATTTTTTCACACAGTGGATGTTGATGATCTCACATTAGTCTCTTCTAGTTAGAGTCTCTGAGAGGAAAATTAATCAGAAACTATAGAGAGAGCATCTAACCAGACTTTTCAAATTCTATTTCCCCTCAATTTTACTATGAGAGAAGACAGCATGCTCCTCAGGTACTTCATGATGATTTAGTTTCAAGTATTGTGCTCTACATTTTTAGTTCACTATTTCAGAAGATCCACACACCCAGCGATTCCAACATTGTGCTTAGGTGTTGCATCCTTTTTGAGTACAGTGAGGAACTGAACAGAATAAAATGTTTCGGCTGTTGTTTCTCATTATATGATTAAGGTTTGACACTAAGGATTGAGGACAGCAAGTGACTCTTTGAAAACTTGCAAAATATATTTTGATTGGAAAGTTAAGGTAAATTAATAGAGTTTTCTTGGGGTAAATCCTCTGTTCTCATCAGGACTCCATAAAATCAGGCTTGATCAAGAACTTAAGGAGAATAGTGAGGAAAGACATTTGTTTTGGCTTTGCCTATGCTCTTGCAGAGGATAAATATGGTCCAAAGTGAACCATTGCAGTGGCTCTCCAAAAAAACAATGAACATTTCAGATCTAGATGGGGTAACTGAGTGTAAACTTATCGTAATTGAAAAGACAGCACTGAAAAAAGTAAATATTATAATAAAAATGTTTTAAATACAATTACAGCATCAAACTGAGAGCTAAGCCAATTTTAAATAATAAGAAATGGTTAGTTTATTGAGTCAAAATCATTGCTTTCAGTGTCCCTTCAGCTGAACTGAGCCCTTAGGAACATTCAGTACGTGGAATTGCCAGGCAATACAATATTACCAAAGAGAAACCTTTAATGGTTTCAGTATCTGAAATAAAGAGGCTTTATTCCATCCTCCTCCCCAACACACACACTTTAATTCATAACATTAAACCTCATCCAGCTGACTTCTTCTTCTTTTTTTTTTTAACCCTCAAATTGATGGCAATGGGTAGGAAAAAGGATATACAACTGACAAACTAAAAGGAGAAATGTGAAGAACAGAGGGGAAAAGAGGAGCCAGGACAAAATGGAAGAGACTAGAAGAAGGCTCCAGCTGAGAAAATTTATGAAGCAGAATCTGCAGTGGGCAAGAAGGAGGGAAACTAGAGAGAAGTGCTGGGAGGAAAGAAAAAGGAAGGAAGAGAAACAAGGAGAGAGGAAAGCAAATAATCTCTGTGTGCAGCAAAAGATTAGCGAGATATAATAACGCAATGTAGGAAAAATGGGATTGGTTAAACCTTAACCATTGAACAGCTGACAGGAAACGATCTTTCAGTCAGATTTTATCCTTCGACCTTGTGAGATTACTGAGTTGAAATATTCAAGAAATGAGAGACTGAGTTGTTCTAGGTTTACACTTGCTTTTAAATAATATGAATATTTTTAAATACTAATGGAGAAATTAATGTCAAACACATTATGGCCTGCTAGGATACGGACGAGTGACTGAAAATGTGTTGAAAGACATGACAAAGTATTTGGGAAGAAAAGTGTGTGTCCTGATTTTGGCACAACAATTTTCATCAGTGTCAATTACCTCCCAACACAACCTATTTGGACCCAATTCTGCGTGGAAAAAGTGACACAGGATAGCCAGGAAACAACAGTGCTCCAGGTTGAATGGTGAGTCAGTCTAAAAAGGCACCAAGGTGACAAGCAGTCATGTATCCTGTGTGGGATAGATGGAGTTTGGCTCCTCTTGCCTCACACCTGTGAGCAAGGCAAAACCAAGTGAAGGGAAACGTCTCTCACATTCTCCTTGTGCACCTTCCCTCACCGAGGTTCAGTTAATGTCCCCAGTGTCTCACAGGGAAGAGCAGAAATTTATTCCTTTCCAATGGAGAATATGGGATAAGCTGTTAGTTTGTAGCACAGTGTGTTTTTTATGGGTTACAGTGGGTAGTTGATGGGGTCTTTTCAGTGATTTCTGAGAATGCTCTGTCTAGCAAAGATATTACTCAGCAAAAAAGCTGAAATGGATATTTTCCTTTGTCTGGTTGTCTGTAATCATTTTTCCCAAGAGGAAAACTGATCAAATGGTGTTTCTAACTCTAGTTCATGTGACTGGTGCAGAAAGGGCTCTCTTTTGGCTTTTCCCTGTATTGCACTGAGCCAGGAAAAGTAATAATAAGAATTCTGGACACTTATATTCAGTAGTCTAGATTTTTCCAGACCTGTACTCTGCCAATGGTATTTGTATTTAAAAGAGTTTTACTCCACAAGAAGCTTCACTGAGGGTAGCTGAGGAGTTGGGTATTTCTTACTGTATGCAGAGGTGATAGCTTCTGGCCCATCTGAGGATGATGATGAGTACAGCATTACTGCCAGGTACAACCTCTCCCTTCCTCCCTCCCTCCAGTCTGGTTGTAGTCTGGAGTTTCCTGGTGATTATTAGAGCTGAAAAGCATTTGCTAATGAAGTCTGCACTATTACCAAGGAATGAGGGAAGGGAAGTAGAGACTTCCTGTGTTTGCTCATTCCTGGCAATCATTACCTATATGCTACTCTCCACTGTGCCTCTCTCAGGTAAATCACAGCCTAGACATTCCAGTCCTGCCTTAGTGAGTTTCAGTCACTCTGCTGTGCTTGATATTCATGCGACAAGATTGAGAGGAAGTGAGCAAAAGCCATTTGGAACATTAGTCACTGATCCAACATAAAGGACAAGAGACCATGAAGAAACTGACTGCTAAGTCAGTTTAACTCACCATGAAAAGAGTGTTTCCACTGTTTGGAGATGCATATTTGATTCCTGGCTCAAACCATTGTCCTTTCCATAAACCATCATACCAACCATAGTCTTTTAGAGTGTACTTAACAGTGCATATGTGGAAGTTTAGCAGATAAAGAAGAATACCTTGTTGGTGGAGAAGTGGCAAGACTATGCCTAAAGAAAAAGGAACATGGAGGAAAACATCAGCTTGCATGCAATAAACCACAGTAATCCTCATTTTTGTGCCATCAGTGAAGAAACTCCCACTAACTGAAAAACAAATTAACATATTCTTGGCCAGGGTATCATTTATAGCAATACTCTTGGTCTCTTTATTTGATCTGTCCTGAAGACAACATTGTTTCTCACTTTTGGTAAGGACTTCCTGTGGATGTTTTTTGGATTGTACTTTCAACCCTGTGTGGAATCGATGTTCACAGAAAATCAGCAGAAAACATATGTGCATTTTAATATCTACTTACACATTCTGTCAAAGACACAAATAGAGCTTGATGTTGGAGTATTAAATTTTTAGTGGGGCCTGTGCTCAATTGAAATCTTTAATTTGGATGTTCAGTTAAATAAAAATCAAACTGGATTTATAAATGTGCTATGTTTGATGTGGACTAAATTGCTTGGGGAAAAGAAGTGGACTTGGAGAAGTCTTTGGGAGTTTTGTCATGGACTTTCATGGGACCAGATCATCACCCAACATGCAAATCTGTAACATTAACCAGTTTGTAAACATGGCTCTTAAATATGTGAAAACAGAAAATTAGGAAGATCAAAAGTGTGAAATAAAATACCCTCTCCCCTCAGACTGTAAAGTCTGGTTCAGTCTTGGTCTTACTCAAACCAATTGCAAAACTGTAGCTGACCTCAGTGTAGTGAGACAGTGATTTTCAATTTCAAATACAGATTTTGGTGTAGTCTTGTTGTATGTTAGATAAGACATACACAAACCACCTTTCCCCACAGTCTAAGTCATGCTAATGAAATGAATATATCATTCCTGCCTCTTGAGAACTGGTTTCACAGTGACTTAAATCGTACTATGTTCTCAGGCACCAACAGATAGATGTGAGGGTTTTGGTTGGTTGGTTGATTGTTTTTTCATTTCGTTTAGGTTTTGGTTTGGTTTGGGTTTTTGTTGTTTGTTTTTGTGGGTTTTTGTTTGGTTGGTTGTTTTCTTTTGTTTACTTTTTTTGTGGTTTTTTTGGGGGAAGGAGGAAGGGTTAAAATTTTGTTTTATTTTGTTTTTGAATGGCATTTCTGTTGTTCTTTTTTGATTTGGCTTGTCCGGAATTTAAAAGTTGGCAAGACTACTGCAAAAGTACTCCTTGGTTATCCTTAAACTTTCCAGCACAGTTACAAAACCTTGTAAGTAGGGAGCTATAGTGAAAAGTCTACAGTGACCTTAGTGATGGTGGCAGATTATAAAATGCATGTTGCTAAGATGTCTGGTTAATGAATGTCAGTAGGATTAGAAAATGATGAGTGCACTTATTAAGGTTGCCATGCTGTGATAGATTTCTATCACTACTAGCAATGAAAGGTGCGCAGGAATCTGTGGAGACTGCCTCTTTCTCCCAGAAATCAGCACTGTCTCTTATTAATTAAATTGATTACAGAACAATATAAATCTCTCAGTGCTTATTCCACTCATTTCATACATACTAATGAGGATGAGCTTCTGAAGCTGGTGGTTGGGATCATTTATTCAGTGGTGGGAAAAATAACATCAGGATTCAGACCCCCTGCTGACTTTGCACACTGTTGTGCTAGATTTATATTGGCCTACTAATAAGTAACTGAATACATTAAATGAGGCGCTCGTCACTGCAAGGGTTACAAGGGACTCCTTGTTTTTCTTCCTTGTGTATTCTTTAGTGAGGAGATTAGGGGAGATGGGCCCATTATGTGAGTCTCTCCTCTTGGTATTTCATCCACGGGTTCAAAGCCCTCTTTTCCAAATAAAACTATGCCAAAGCTCTCATCAATCATTAAAAGTCCCAGCAGTTACAAACTCTCTGATTTTGATGTGAAGTGCAAAAGTCCTGCTTTTTTTTCACATGAGAAAGTGAATCACACTATACTTAGCAGTTCAAACTCCACATTGCACAGTATGCATGATTAGTGAAGAGAGAGAATACAGGACATTCAGCAGCCAAAGAAATGTCTCTTTAGAGCTCCTCTTTGGGAGGAAATACAATGAAACAAGCAAGCTGGGTATTCCAGTGCTGCATATGTGGCTGCAAAAAAATGCTCGGGCGACTCCTGTATATCCACATCTAATTTTGAACTGATAAACTCAACTTCTCAGCCTTCTGGATTTAGGATGGGAAAAAAGTATGTGTTGTGCTGCCAGACAAGTGGCTCCTGTTACAAACCTAAAATACAGCAATATGACCACATTTTGTAGGAAATACCCTGTGTTCAATTCATCAAGTTGGGTAGGGAAGTGTTGAAAAAAGTACTGTGTGGAAACGACAGTAAATGAGGACTTTTAAATATCTGTGACTGTTGTATTTTCTCTGTCCTCCACTTGTTAGAAAACAGGCAAAATTCACCAGCTATTTAGATCAGTAAACTGATGCCTTCTACAGATGAGTTTACTGTGAGACATGGGAAACTCAATTAGCCTTATTAGCTTAGCTTGTATAACTGCACAGGTAATTAAGTCAGGGTGACCACCTCTTTGAAAAGTCCCATCTGCACTATGTGGCTGTACACAAAATTGGGAGGCTCTTTTAACGTGTTTTGCAAGCAAATCAACAGGAAAAAGACAACAATTTCTGAAGAAGAGGTAACATATTGGATGCAGATGTGTGCAAGTAGGACTTCTATGTGTCCATTGTCCCCAAACTGGCTAAACAATTCACTTTTTTGGATGAGTTGAAGAGAAGGTTCCAGTACACTACTAATTGCCTTCAAATTATGTGACTGGAATACTAGGATTAGATGATTGTAGTGGTGAATGAGGGGAAAAAAAAAATAGTGGGGATTAAATACAGTCTATTCCTTATTTGCATTGTATGTGGCAATACAAATGTGAAACTTTGTAAGAGATTTTAGTATATGTTCCAATTGACTTTGCAGTGTACATATCACCCTGTGAAAAAAAAGTACTTTCCATTTTGCCATGCCTCTTGCTTGCTATGTTTTCTTCCATCTGACAGCTCTTGTTGGTAACTATTTCGTGAATGGATCTTTCCTTTGAAGTTGTAGTTTGCCTTGGAAGAACTACCTGGGAAGCACTCTTTTATTGTCAGACCTTGAATCAGTGTGGGGATAGTTAGTCACCTCTGAACACTTGGGTAAATCACAAATAGTATCTTCTATCTTAGAAGTCAAGTTTTACATTATAACTTTTTTCACTGAGGAGTGATGCTATTACACTCACTTCCTTGTTTATGGAACTGAACATTTCAACACGAGCACAAAATATGATTTATTTAGGACATATAACCTGTCAAATGCTAGTGTCTCTAGATATTAATTATGAAGTAAACCAGCATTTGGAAGAATTCAATGAGATACAGACATCAGTCAAATAATTTTGCTATAGTGTTAGCAGCAAAGTGTAGAGTTTTTTATGCAGAACGGATCTTAACTCATTGAACTTAACTCCCTTATCTCCCTGGTGGTTTTTTTTTTTGGTTGAGTTTTTTTGGTGTTTGGAGTTTTTTGTTTGTTTTGGTTTGGTTTTGTGGGGGTTTTTGTTATTGTTGTTTTTTTTTTCTTGTTTGTTTTGTGTTTTGGTTTTTTTTCTCATTTTTATTGCTATGTCTCAGAATCACAGGTTTTATGGGTGTTTAACTATTTAGAGGAGGCACTTGGTAATAAATGACTTGTCAACACCATGAACTCTTTGTTTTGGCTCCAGTAGCTGTAGGACAAACTCTCTGTAATGGACACAAGAAAAGAAATAAAAGAAATTCTAGAAACCTCTGTTACTTACAGTATGTGTAAAAAACATGGACACAGAGCCTTAAATCTTTTAGTTCACCAATCCTTTTTTGAAATCTTAAGGATTAGTTGCCCCATGTATTTACTGAAAATATCTATGAGTGCATCCCCAAAGTTTGGGCAGAAGGAAAGAGTCAGCTATATGGATGAGGTAGAGATGGAAGTTTCTATGGGAAGTCTGTAAGAAGTTGTTGGACCCTGAAGATCTTTTCTGTATGATATCCAATCTTGGGATGCAAATTTTCCTGGCTGCAGTTTACAGCATTGAGAGTTTAAAATTATGGCAGATACTTAGCACTTGAATGTCTGATTCCTAGACTTTTGGACCACGTCTAAAATTATACCACTGCTTGCTGAAGATTATAATCCATTCTCTGTTAAAAGAATGTTCATTAAAATTACAGGTGTTATCATTAATCACTTATACTTGCAAATCTATATCTATGCACTATTTACCTTTTGCATTAAAAGTATAATGAGAAAAATTATGTGTAAGGATTTGCTCAGCAAAATATCCTATGTGATTGGCACAGAGTATACAGAGGGCAGTTAGGTGGAGTCAGATCCAGAAAGGGATGTTGGTAGCTAGCATGCAATTAAGATACCATATCCACACTGTAACCTGTATTTGTGACTCTACTTCTAAAGCAAGGGACTTAACTAGACACAATGATACTGACTATTGCCAGTTATCTCTGTATAGTTTAAGCAGGCATTTAAGTCACAGAGTTTTCTTGAACAAACAAGTCATGCTTGAGAGGGGTTATACATAAACGAGAAAGCTTATAAATTCTGGAA
The DNA here is from genome assembly GCF_001604755.1 of Lepidothrix coronata. NCBI lineage: Eukaryota > Metazoa > Chordata > Aves > Passeriformes > Pipridae > Lepidothrix > Lepidothrix coronata. The sequence goes on from NW_016690198.1 coordinate 3,936,539, forward strand.
TTCTGTGTTTTAGATCAGGAGCAGTATAAAAGAAGGACTGAACAGCAAAGCTGGACCCAATGCAAATTTCCATAAAAGAATAAACCTATTCAGACATAGAGTTTAGATTAATTTCTGCAGCTCAAATATGTTGGAATCATTATAAGACTTGTTTTTATATGGATTTGAATCCATTGAATTCTTAGGCATTATTCCTTGTTTCCCCTTCTAGTGACGTACATTATATTATTGGTGTCTCATATTGAATAAATGCTCAGTTCTCTCTGCCTCCTTTTATTTTATATGTATGCATATACTATATGACATCCAGGAGATGTCTTCTTGTCTGTGTCTGATAGAAATTATTAATGCATTACACTGTGACTGAATTCATCTACTTATTCAAGCAGTGCACAAATGTCACTTTGCTGGTTTAGGTCTCCTCCTTTGGCAGCTGATTTCTGTCCTTGCAACACCCATACACCTCCTAGAAAGATGATATAAGCAGCTTTTCTCATGGAATCATTTTATTTCTCCTTTAATTAGGGAGCAGTAAGAACACACCTGTGTGCACGATCAATAGGCCTTGCAGGAGGTAAGGTGTTTAATCTCTGTGACATGTGTCATCTCAATCAGCCCTGTGAGCTGGGATGCTGGGGCTGTTCCTGACACTGATCATTTGGATGTGACCATAAGGTAAGCAGGTTGGACTGACCTCCAGAAAATAATTTTTAACTGCAGCTAGTAGCAGAACACTGTCAAAGTTTCAAAGGATTTAACAATGTTTCTGAAGGAAACATTTAAGGGGGCCTTGTTGAATCAAACATTCCCATCTAGCTCTAGAGGCATTCCTGTCCCAGGTCTGCAATGTTTGGTTACACTTCTATTGTTTGATGTAGAGCCTTAGATCTTCAATTAATATGCAATTCAGTGTTCACTGAGACAATGGCAGGATCTACTCAGCATTTTGGCAGCCCGTGAAACAGATAAACTCTAACCTTTGCCAAATACAAAGGATGATAAAAGCAGAAGTCACCTTTTTTTTAGCTGAATTAAAATAAACTGCCAGTGTCTTTGTAGTCCTCATCTTTTTTCCTGCTTTACTGTTGTAACCTTCAGCTGGCATTGCATGGTGCCTATAAAATACATACTGTAGAATTAATAAATAGAGTTGCAGCAGCAAGCAGGAAGCCAGAGACATTGAATTTGCCCTCAACTACTATTCATCCATTAGATTCAAAGTGTCGTGCATTTTGCTAGATTTCTCTAGGCTGTTCCTGGAAATAGGTAAGGAGTCCAATGCTACAGCAATCTACCTTAAAATGCCTTTGAGTTCAGTGGGGCAGGATTTCACTGAGTCTGTTAAATGGGAGTAGGTCATGATACCATCATGGAGGTCTTTTCATGTGCCTATCGCAGGGCTGAGATGTTGAAAAAGTCAAGTACAAAAACTGTATGAACACCTGTGTTCCAGTTAAATTATTTGAAAATTAAGAGATCACTGTTTTCTGCAAAGAAGATAAAATTTAAGGTTATTTTTTTACATGGGAGTCAGCAGGCAAAGGCAGAAAAAGCCCACAGCCAAAAGCAAAAACAAAGACCTAAAATACGTTTGAGAGTCCTTGGTTTGCATTTTACAAAAACCTCTGTGTGTGATTTGATAGTTCATTACTATATCTCAGGGTTGAGATCTAGTCCTGTGTAAAACAGGACAGTATATTTACAATAGCTTTTCTCTCTTTTTAGTAGACATGGGGAAAAAATAGAAGTTCCTATGACGTGCTATTTTTAGTCAGTCACAAAGTTACAATGGTTCTACATTTCTCCTGCTTAGTGCAAGCGTTTTGTCTTTGAAATATGTTCAGAGAGAATAGGTATGAAAGACCCTCCTGTACCTGTTTAAACAACATTTTATCTACCTTAGACAAATCAAGTATTATGGCTTTGCCAGTCTGACACGTCTATATTGAAACGTATTAAAGAGAAAATCACACAAACAGCTCTCCTGGCAGATCAAAGGGTGATAATCCAGGTGGGATGCAGAAAGCTGACCTTGGAGAGCCAGAGTTGTCACTGAGTGTTGGAGTATTTAAAGAATCAACTGATTAACGACAGTCATTCAGTACTGTGCGTCCAGTGGTTAACACAGTGTGAGTTACAGACTGGGTAAGCAGACCTGGAAGCTGAGGGGTGAAGTGAGGAAAACTTCACATGCTCTGCTTCAAGTTCAGTGGAGTCTACTTTTGGGCAGATTTTTAGCATTGACGTGGTTGCAGTGGCAGTAGTCTGGGACTGGTCTGTACAATGGCTCAGGCAAGGCTTGGATTCAATCCTCTCCTCCCTCCCTCTGAGAAGACTCAGTGTTGGTAAGCCCCAGGGGAGTGCTGCTGCCTCTGACATGCTGCCAGGCTTGGGAGGCAGTCACTCCCAGCCCTGTTTATGACACTTATCCCACTTCTTGTCATGGATCCGAAGAGCTATTGCACCAAGACAGCAGTAAGGCTGACAAGATATGAACAGGGAGATTGATCATCTTGGAATAAACTTTGGCATGTTGACAGAGGCAAAAGATGCTGCAAAAGATGTCATGTGAAATCCTCATGGGGGGACAACAGAGATGATCTTGAGTGAGTGAGCACACGTATTACTAGCTCGTGACATGAAAAGGGGCATAGGCACCATTGATATTTCTTCCTTGGTTTTCTGAAGCCTACTTTGAAGATTGCTAGGGTTGTTTGTTTGTTTGTTTGCTTTTGGGGGGGTGGGGATGGTGTAAGTAAAAAATGATTTAGCAAGTTTATAACTAGTTTCAGGACCATGAAGCCAGGGTTATGGCTTAAATAAATGGGCTGGTAACTGGTTTCAAAAGGAAAAAAAACATACCCAGTCTTAGTTCTGTTATTGTCTAATTCCTGTTAGGTGATCACATGATCATACTACATGGAAGCCATTTTAAACATATAGCTTATATTCACAGTTATTTCACTATAGAAACATGAAGTCAAATGGAGGCATTTATGAACAAATATGTTAAGATTATTTTTACTCATAATATGTGTATTAAGAAACTACTGCACCTCTGGAAGTCTTGAAGAAGTACTGGCAGGAAAGGAGTTGAAGTTCACATAAAGTATCTGTGATCAGAGGACATGATACCAGTTAAATCACTGACCATTTAATTCTGTTCACCTTTCCTCTCTTGATTTGCTGCTTTAATTTCCTACATTTGATTTCTCCAGTGATTTTAAATTAGCTCCTCTTCAACTTAAAAAAAGGGCTAGATTGTCAAGCTTTCAAGTGAGTTTGCTGACCAGAAGAATCTCTTAAGAGACTCCCAGTAAATCCAGTGGAGCAGTGCATTTTTTTAAAGTGCTTGTCATTAAAGTTTGGAGTGCACAGTAGACTTGAAAAGAGTTTGAAGGACTGATTCAAGTAGTAGCATTATTTTTCACATGAGTGCATCAAGAAAGGGTATAGAGGTTGATAAGAAAAAATTTGAACCATGGAAAAAAAAATCAATTCATATTCTCATCTCTTTTTAATTAAGTTGCCTTCTTTTTAGTCTTTGTCATTTACACATAGCTTGAGTCCCACAGCTTTGATAAATAGAATGAGGAATTCATTTATAGTGGTTGATTTTGCCTATATAATAATTGTATCACTGAAAAAGGAAAAAAAATCCGTGATGACTTGAAAAAGAAGGAAAATTATTAATCCAGAATAAACAAGAAGATACTGCTGGTTGACTGATATGAGCATGTTCAACACCCACTGAATATCTTTTCTCTTGGCTTGCAGTATCTGAAGTTAGTCACTGAGCACTACGTTTTCAACTTCTTCCTTAAGAAATCTTTATGATAAAGCTATGAAGTCTCCAGTATAAAGCTTTACTCACAGAACTAGCACAAATACTTCCATCCAACATCATGCATTTTAACTGAGGCTGACAATTTCTGGCACAAACCTGCATGCTCAAGACAACTGTAACTCCCTGCACAGCACAGCACAGCGGAGTACAGCACAGCACGGCACAGCACATTACTGCTTGGAGGAGCTTAAACTGTTGCTCTGTGATTTAAACAATGGGTTGCTAGAAGGACAGGCTTGACATATCCTCACAGCCAAGAATTTCCTTCCTCCTCTCAGTCCGCTGGCTCTCTTTACTATTTTTTTTACACCTACCCAATGCTACTGTAAAGCTTGCCTTCTCCTTCAGGCTTGTGAGTGATAGATGTGAGCAGCACGAACAACCACAGCAGCAGTCAGAGATAGAACCACATCAAAACTGACACAACAGCCAATGGTTTTCACTGCAATGCCTTCAAGCTGCACTCTCTGTCTCTCCAGTGGAGCTTCTCAGAGCTGTATGCTGCTAATATGTTGCTTCCCCCCCCCCCCCAAACACTGCTTCTCCTGCACTTTGAATGACCATTGTCTTCTCTTTTTCTGTCTCCTCTCCCTCTTATTCTCACTCTTTTGGTCTCTCTTTCTCCTGGTACATTTCTGGAAATGTGCAAATACACCATCTTCCATTTAAACACCTCTCACCTACCTTTCTCTGATAGTGTGCTATTGCTGCTGCAATCCTTAAGCCTGGCAGTAACCATTGGGATTAAATGAAAGGCATTCTATTTAATAAGAAAGGCATTAAATATTTCTTTATTGGTTCAGCATTCTCTCAGCAGAGCCCTACACTTGGTGGGAAACACCAAAGAAACTGGTGACTGATGCTATAGATTTGTGTATATGTTTATACAGTGGTAATTATGGAATTAAAAGATCTCTGCCTTGTACCTAGACACATATGCTGATTGATGCTTCAGAGTATGAACTTTTACTACATGACAAAATGTGTCGAGCTTAAAGACTGCAAAATGTGTGGATTTATAAATCAAAAGAAATAAAAATAAATTTACCTTGACAGGTTCACTATCCTCCTGTTTTCTGAATAAAGTAGTGCAGGATAATACACCTGTCTCTATTTCAACTTATAACTGAATTATTGTTCATCATTTTGATCTGACAAAACTCCCTGCTTAGCAGCATTTCGTTCACCCAGTGAGTCAATCAGTAAAAACAAATCATTTAGTAGGACAGACCCTCATCTGAAAAAATGAACCACTTTTCTTACTATCTAATGTAGATATATAACATACTGTATCTATCTGTCTAATGGATACTTTACACAATCTGAAACAATTTTCAAAACTAGTTTTTTTTGTTTGTTGTAGGGGGATGCTGTTACAGCGGAAGGGATAATGATATAGCTTGATATACCAGGAGCCCTTACCAGAGATTTTGTCATCCTAAAAGAGCCTTAAAGGGAGAGTTACACTGTTATGGGATACTAATAATGACTAGATGTTTCAGAGGTTTCTATGGAGGATAAGCTAGAGCTGGGAACTTACAGAATAGATGCAGATTTTCAAAAGCCGAGTATGAGAAACTGGTTTTATAGACAATGGTACAGCTATTATAAATCTTTTGAAACAGGAGCCTGTATACAGCTAAAGCAAGTGTAGAAGGTGTTGAATAAGAGTCAAGAATAAACATTGCTCAAATAGCTCCAATAAGGAATATCTGATGAAGCTTAATCTTTGGTTTATGGATATTAGCTTTGAAAATTAATTGAGAATCTCCTATTATGATCTTCTGTTCTCAGATCTAAAGTATAATTATGTCATGTAACAGTTATTGACAAGGGCAATTGCCTAAAAGAGAAAACCAGAATGGAGGTATGTCTGCAACAGAATGGATTATGAAGAGAGAAGGTTCTCATAAACCGTATGCTTCTATATTCTGATTAAAAAAAAAATCCTTTATAACATAATAACCTAATGGTTCAAGATCCAAAAGTCAGTCATTAATGTTTGTCTTCAAGGATCTAAATGTATCTTAAAAAAAGAAGTTTTAGTTTCAGATATTATCTTTAAAAGTTAGATATTTATATTAAAATGTCACTGCTTTTTCATAGATATATAGACATTTGAGTGTTTTGAGGACTAGTAAAACATGCCATAAAAGAACTCACTGTTATCTCTAATCGATCTTCTCTGCTTTGAATTTTAATAATCACATCACAACTTTAGTTTGCCGAATACCACTCATATGCATTTTGCATTCCAAGATCCTTATTCAGTTTTGCTTACAATATCATCACTCAGAATCCAAGTAATTAGGTTTTTTTAGCTCCTTGAGCTAAGACCAGAAAATGGCTTGGCTGTCAATTGTGAAAGGAAAAAATGAGGGACAGGTGCTTTGGGGACAGGTGTGAACACAGGAGTGAGATGAAACAGCTCACCCAGAACTTATGAAGTATCTCAAAATGCTTTAAATTTATGCTGTGCTTTTCACAGGATGAGCACCTGCAATTAACTAAGACACGTGTTGGTCATAGTTCTGACCCCCGTATTTCAATTGCCTCTGTTAAAAGTGCAGGAGATTCACAAATGTTTGTGTAGAAATCACGGACGACAGTGCATTTGCTGCACAACTATTGCTGTGTCACATGTCCCAGTGTGGGCTGGCCTAACGGAAGTATTCAGTTGCAACGATGAGGCTACACCAGCATAACTCCATCCCCCAGAGTCTGCTCACGCTCCTGTACAGATGTGGGCTTGTGTGTTACTGCTGGTTTTGTGAGCATGTGTTTGCTGAGGACCTGGGAAGACCACACAGACACAGTCTTTTCAACAGAGACCTTCACAGAGCACAGGGAAAGGCTTGTTTAAGAATCTTCCCTATTTCTAGGCACAGCTTTGTTAGCAAACCCTGGCTGCATTCTCAGTGCATGCATGCCTGTACAATACAAAATCTCCATTGCAACAGTTGTTTTAGATCATTACTGAGGAGAAAGACAATTTATTGTATCATTTGGAACTAGAAGGAATATAGATCTTAAAAACTATTCTAAAGAAGATGGTTTTCCATTTAGAGTTCCGCAGACCCCAGGCATGGTATCAGCCCATTTGATAATGCAGATAGTCTATAAGGCAGTTTTTACAGACAGGTAAATCTCCTAACAAACTAAGTCAAAATTACAGTGTTCACAATCCTTGAGTTTAAAAAGATCAGAAATCTCCTAATTTCCCTGACACTTCCAGAAAGCATTCTCACTCTCTGCCTAACACCACAGATGGTCTTCCCTCTATGTAAGCCTTTCACTGATTCAGCAAGAGATCTGAACAATAACATGTGAGTAAGAAGATTGACTGAACAATGAGGAAAGAGAAAGGTATTCCCTCAAAATTTTTGGCAGCAGACAACTGCAAGAGGTCCAGGTATCTTGCAAGGAACTTTGTACTTCATGCAGAACATCTGAAAATATCAGTACTTCCAGTTCTATAAATCAGCTAGCGAGATATGTTGAAGTTATCCATCCATCCATCCATCCATCCATCCATCCATCCATCCATCCATCTTATCTATGCATGTTGTTTTATTTTTTTCAGAGGGGTGGTGTGGAGGGGAGGAGGAGGGTCAAAATTATTGTCTCCTTTTAAATTTGAGGAATAAGAAAGTTTGCATGATATACTGTGAAACATAAGGGCAAAGTGATAGGTATTCCTTCAAGAAAATAAATAGATTAGATACAACTACCCACCAAAATATATATTCCCAATTAACAGCAGAGTTAGACCATGCCAAAGAAAGTAATTGATTTCTCTTTAATTTGCAGCATTAGTTTGGTGTACTTATTGTTTAGAGACTGTGGGACCTATAAATTTCCAGGCATAAAGCATTATGCTATTCAAACCAATCCACATAAAGTATAAACCCCAAACACTTAAATCAATAGGCAAAGGGATTTCACTGGGAGAAAGGAAAATAGTGGCAATTTTTTTTATTAAAGTTTGTACAAAGGTAGGTGGCAAAGCCTGTGTTATCTGCAGCAGCAGTGAAGCTAGTGACAGGAAATGACCAGGTGCTTGACAGTTTCTGTTGGCTGCATCAGGTTGTCTTCCTGTAGGATGCAGCTGTTCACGTATTCTTTAGTGAAAGCAGATGGAAAATTCATATAGCTAATTGGTACTACTGACATGGGAGTGAAAGAAATGTTGTTACTTTTTTTCCCCCCTTTGACTTCCTTTTCTTCACGCTGAGTATTAACATTCCAGATGGGGAACATTAAATTATGTGGAATTTCAATCAGAAAATGTTTGTAAGTTGATGAAAAATGTCCATAAAATAAATAAAGTCTGGTGAAGACACATGCTATCTATTTCTTCAATTAGTCATGAAGTCTTTGTGGTATTCTTAAAGAACTGTGGGAGCCCTGACTGAAACATTCATTATTTTTGAGGATACCACTGTTGGATGAAGGGAAAATAAAATTCCCAAACTGAGCTGTGGAAAGATGTTGCTTTGCAGATGCAGAGGTGCTGGTAGTGAAGCTTTATATAAATATGGTTGATGAAGTATTTGTACAATTCTTTCTCAGTAGGACCCTAAGAGATTATTTTAATCTGCTGAGTTGAAAGTAAGACAGATCACTCGACTTTGTTTTCCGAGAAAATATGAATTTATAAAAAAATAAACTTAATATGTATACTGTGTCTAGGGCTTATTTATAAAGTCTTCTCCAGCTAGAATATGCAGGATTATTGAGAATAATTCTAGAAATAAAATGATGTGACTTGTCTACCTTCTCATATGATTTAAATACTCAAAAAGATTAATGCACTTTGTTTTCTCATAATGCCTTGAGTTTTGATTTCCTACATATCCTTAAAAACAGAAACTTGTGGAAAGCTTTAGACCCAGAGAAGCCTGTTAAGAACTTAACAATAAAAATAACAAATTTTAGTGTAAATTCTGCCCTAGTTAAAAATGCTGGGAACTGATAGACACATGTCCTGGGATAAAAAGTTTAAAAAGTGGTTAACCCCGGGAGGTGGTGTTCCTGGTGTGCCAGGGCCACTCAGAAGCTACATTTCGCTACTGTAAAAATCAACATATAGCACAGGCTGGAAGAGAAGGAAGTTGATGTAATTGAAAAAGTTGTAGCCATGTTGTGAAGCCACAAGGAGGGAGCGCCGGCAGGCCCTCCCCTCCAGCCCCTGGCTGGAGGGCCTGGAGCAGCACAGTAGCTGAGTGGAGCCCCCTCCACGAGGCTGGTGATCGAGGGGGACTCTGAAAGAATCGGAGAGACCCCTAGATCACACCTTCTTTCCCCTCTTCTGTGAGGGGGAAGGAAGACAGCTGTGTGCAGAGCTGAACAGAGACAGCAGCAGCTGAAAGCCAAAAAGATAGCCAGCAGCAGCGAGATGGCGTGGAGCCAGGCTTAAAGATGCAGAGAGATGTCCTGCAAGGAGGGAGAGCTGGCAACAGAACAGAGAAAACTCAATGAAGACTGTTTTGGGGGTAAGACTGAATTAAATCTCCCCAAACCCCCTTTTAGAGACCCTCTTTTGGAAAGAGAGGTGGACTTCCATTTGAAGGGAGTTCTGAAATGCAGCAGCATGGGAGAGGAGGAGTGAAAGTCTCTCAGGAAGCCCCTTGAAGGCTCGGGCTTGAGGGATTGGGATTTTCACAAAATAAAAACAGAAAAATTCTGACTACAATACTCAAATCTGCTGCCTTAAAAATGAAAGACACTAACTAATACCACAGAAACTAATTTGAAGGAACTGTGACCTGAAAAGTGACAAAAGGACTTTTCTATTTTCTTCCTGGACCCTTGTTGAAGAAAAAGAGAAATTTAATCTAATGTAAATATATTATTTTATCGTAAAAAAGATAGTTAGGTTGTTACCTATATATATGTATGTAAATAAACCTTGTAGGTATTTTCCCCTTCCCCCAGTGCTGAGTAGTTATGTTTTGTCTGAAACCCCTCTCACACTGAAGCAAATTGTGGGAGGGGGGCTTGGACTTGGAAGTTGGATTTTTGAGGGATCTCAAACCACGACAACATATGAGACTTCCTTTCTTTAACAACCATTTTTAGTATCATCATTTTTCATACAAAAGTAAAATATTTCATTTTATTAGTTGAACTGATAAGACTGGCTTTTCTAGGGCCCTCACTCTTCTCTTCCCTTTTCAGTTAAAATAAAGTTGAATAGAATTCAAACAGAAAAAGAAAATCCTTAATTTTTCTATTATTTTCCCTTTTGTTAATGCCCAGAGAGAAAAACCACACAGTTTCATTATTCAACAAAAAAAGCACTTGATTAAAATATTAACTTTACTTACATGCTATATTTTTTTTCTAATTACTTGGAATCAGCATCCAAAACATTGAGGCATCTTAGAAAATGTAATTCATTTACAGTGGGGGGTCTACATTGTTTCCCTGAGAAATCTGCAGTGAAGTGACCTGTTTTTTTTTAACCTCAGTGAAGGTGTATCTTAATCACATCCCCCTGCCTTCCACCATCAAATCTGTTGGGAGGCCTCTGCAAGGAGGGGTATAATAACAAGATAGGACAAGGCAATGAGTAGGAATGAGAGAATTTTTTTTCTAGAGTTTTCTTGGACTGCGGCTGTTCCTCCAAAAGTATTGCACAGCCCAGGCTTATGTTGCTTTGATATGTTCCTGGGAATAAAGGAGCAATTCCAGAGTCACACTTCTGAGGAATAAGGGAATGGGTGCCATAAATGACTGGGAGACCTCTAGATGAACACACATCTTATTAGGGATCTCTACAGATCTCAGAGAGAGGTTTAGTGACTATTATCTGCAGGTCAGCAAGCTATATGGTGGGAAAACCCTAGTGAAGGCAAGCCAGCAGAGCCACAGGGACAATTAGCTAGTGTAAAGTCAGAATGAACTTCTCTGGCAGGTTAATACAATACTGATGATACTGAAAGTGCTAGTGGCTTGGCACAGAGCTTTAGCAGAGTTTTATGCTACATGATTAATGCAAAGATTAATCAAACTTGCCTAAACATCTTTGGATGAGAAATGGGCCTGTAAATTTCTGGAAATGTAATTCCACTAAAGATTTTTTCTTTTACAATATTTTTCTGTTTCCTTTGGCTGAAATTAGAAAAACAAACAAGCAAACAAACAAAAAAACCCCAGGACAGTTACAGAAAGGAAAAGAAAAAAGGTAACCAAAGCAAGGAATCCTGTGACATTAACAAACTGTAGAAACAGGAGTAAACTGAATATAATGAAAGCAAGTACACCCCACTCTCTCACAATGGATGGATTCCAAATGAGAGACAGGAATCATCAGTTGCCAAATTAGGACTAGTTTTTGACTAAACACATGTTCAGCTCCATTAAAAACTGAAAGTTGTCAGGGGATCCAGACAGTCCAGGGTTACAAAATACTTGTTCTACAGGCACAGTAGTAGGTCGATCCATCCTTCCTTCCTTTCTTCCTTCCATCCTTCCTTCCTTCCTCCATCCCTTCCTCCCATCCCTTCCATCCCTTCTTCCTTCTTTCCTTCATTTCTTCCTCTCCTTCTTTCCTTCTTCCTTCCCAGAAGAAGCAGTTTGGAAGTGCTATACCTCACTGACTGCCTCATTGACTGGCGTGCTGGAAGACAACATACAGCATCAGACATCCTGCAGTGCAGTTTTGGGCTGATGTAACTGAATGAATGGTCTGAATATAGGTTACTATATTCAAATTCCTTTAAGTTATTCATACCTCAAAAATGTGCACTTGAAAATGTGCACATTTAGAGCAGACAGTCTGCCTTATTCTTTCTACTTAGGTGTTTTACATTAAACAGTCATTTGATAAAATATCTGATGTCAATACACAGGGACTTTTCTTAGTATGACAGATGGACAGGTTCACGCTCACTATCTGTCCCCACCTTATTTTGATATATTCAATAGCAAGTGGATCCACAACAGGAAAAACTGATGATGGAGTCCCTCTCTTACCAGGGCAGGTGACAGAAAAGGAGGGAAGTATCTGGGCAGATAATTTAGGTTCTTCTTAAGTAGGGAAGACAACTAAAATAGATTTTCTATAAGCAGCAGGAGCACTGGTGTATCCTGTCTGTCATCTGACACATTTGGGAGAAATGCAATGGCCATGCCTTCTACAGGACCCCATCTGAAAGATGTGCTCTCACTGTTTGGATTGTATTAAACTACTCAGCAGAAAAGAGATCTGGACTTAGGGAATCAGCCAGGCTTGCGCAAGATTAGTGTGTGGTATTGCCAGGGCTTCTCAGTCATTTTAGGAATGGCTATAAGCCTAGGTGTAAATCAGTGTAATGCTGTATGTAAACTTGAGCCCTTTCCAGATTTAGGCAGGAGCTGAGTGACTTTTGTGAGGACTGCAATTCATATTTACACAGAAAAAGCCTATTTTAGATCTCTGAAGTCTTCTCTGCATCCTGGCTTGTGGTCTGTGAGACAGGAAGCATTTTTTACAATAGGGCTTGACACAGCAGAACCCTAATCTGACCAGAATAGCTAAGAGGGATTTATGCAAATGCACAGAATTTCCTCAGTGCCTGCGGTCAACAACATCACTTGTTCATTTTATTTTTTCAAAGAGGAATAGATTATTTCACATTGTTAGATCTGAAGGAGAAGTAAGACTGCATCTGAAAAGTAAGGCTTTGGGAAATTGCATCTGTTTTCAGGACTGCAATGGCTTGACTGTTCAAGATCTTCTATGGACTTGTTATAAATGAAGCTCAGTCTGTCATAAAACTTAATATGCTCTTGTTCAAAGCAAGTTATGCTCAGACACACCTCTGAGATGTTTTTCATTCAGTTTGCTTTTAGCTCTAGGAGAAGGTATTACAGAGTGGATTACTGTGTTAATAAGGTTTTCTTATGGAGACTTGGAACAAATGTGCTTTATTAAAATATTTGTTAATGGTTTTCTTACACCAAATATTATGTATCATATTAATAATTTTAATTTTTGTGCTACATGTATATTTTGAAAACTTAAATATTAAGGAACACTCAATCTCAAAGGCCAGTTAAAATTGAAACTGAACTTTTCAGGACTGGCTCTCTATGCAACTCATTACTACTGAATAATATGAGATTAGTGTGAAAAAATGCATATGTCTCTTCATTTAAGTCAGTGATCTTTTAAGGACTCACCTCAGTACAACAACAACAACTAACAATTTAGAAAGCATGAGCCCACTGTGTCAAAAGGGAACTTCCAAGTAGTTGAAGGATGAATAATTTCACCCATTACCTTGCCCTGCATATACACTTTCTGGAGCGGTTCAGAAGCCACTTCAAGTTTGTTTAAGGACAATCTTACAAGGGCAATATTTTGAAGCAGGGAGGTGAACATGACGTAGTTTCTTTTTCATAGATCTTTATGACATGTAATGCACGTACATGATTCTACAGGGAGAAAAACAATTACACAATTGCTGGTAATAATTTCAAAAGCTGTACAATCAATTGCCATTAGCTATAACATGTTTAGCATGTTCCCTCTCACACTATGCGTAGATATATGAGTACCTCCGTATTTGTTAGACCACTTGGGCTTTTCTTTGAAAAACACTGTTAACATCCCCCAACCCTTAATTAAGCAGTTGTCATTACAAAAGATGATGAAGTCTCCTGTCTTGTAGAAGTAAGAATACTTCAGCATTTATTCTGGAGTTAAGGGCAGTTACTGTGTTTGCTAAGATGACTTGAATCTTCCTAAACACATGTTGCTGAGGAAATGGGGTTTTATGAATTCTAGAGGAGCCTGTAGGCAACATTGTTGAATTGTTGTACTCCCTTTCTGTAGTTCAACCTCATTTTTCATCTGTTATACTGAATGATCTCCATTTCAAGGGGAAAGAATTTTTTCTTTGGCATGTGATATGCAGTAACAGGTGAAGTAGAGATCTTGTGGATCTATGTGAATTAAAAACCTCTTTCATGCTTGTCTATACTTGGCAACCAAAATGGACACTTCTAGGTTCTGTGTTTCTATACAAAACCCATATGGGCATCTTCGTTGGTATCCTAAGGAGGGAAATCTTTACAAGTCCCTTCATGCTCACATAATGAGGCCTATATCTGCTGTTTGACATGCTTTTTGTGCAACCATTGTTTTCTGGGGCAAGACAGAGCTGCCCGAAAACTTGAATGAACCTGGCACAGACTAGAAGCTTTTCTGTGTGTCAGCTTTCTCTCTTAACTTCAAACCTTTATCTAACACTAATTAGTACTAAGACCCATGACAATGCACTTCAGCTATATTCAGCTGAACCTCCAAACTGATAAATGTTTGTCCTAATACAAATTTTTATTGAGAAGTTGTCATTTAATATTTTACTCATTTGTTCATTTGCAAAGACAGTGCTAGAGCTAACTGGAGACTGTTCGTCTAAGAGATTCTTTGGACGTCCTTGCCAAGCCACAGACCCACTTAAAAATTAAACCATTTCAGAGAGGAAAGTATATTCCATGTCATTATATTACCATAACTTACTAACACAGAAACTCTGTATCATGAAAAAATCTGAACTCGCCACTTTCAGAATTACAAACTATATTCAAAAATAGAAAGTGATTAGTCATCAGAAACAATATGTCAATACTAGTCTGGTTTAGAGACATTTTTAAAATGTTTGGCAGCTTTTCTTAAAAGTCTTTCAAATTGATCATCCTTTTCATTATGGAAAAATACAGCTGCCTTCCCACCTTTGAACACATCGGTATTTGTCAGGCAGTGGGAATCCACATCTTTGAAGAGGCTTTTACAGTCCCTGTCTGAGGCAAAGGTAAGTGTTAATTTCTCTGCAGAATTGTTCCTTATCTTAGTTGGTTTATCCCTTTTTACCCCAAAGGTTGCCTACTATACATACCTTTACTGTTGGCCATTAAGACCTCTTATGGAGAGGCCATATACAGGCCTGCCCTGAGAACTGTCAGCATTACTGATGTATTAGCTGGGTTGAAGACCCAGCTGTCTTCCTGCTCATCCACAGCAGGCCGTTTCTTGACTGGCTATGAGCTAGCAATTTCCCTTCTGGTCCAGGCTTCACAAGAATTGATACTAAAAATCAGCCTTGGTGCTTTTAAAGACAGCCTCTCTTCTGAAGGCTGCCGTCATGTGCTTGCCATTGATGCCAGACAAGAAAAGAATAGGACTCTAAAATCAATTCAGCTGTTTGCAGGGTCCAGTTATATCTGTAGATCAAAAAATAAGAAGCTTTTTATACCTGAAAGTCAGTATATCAAAGAAATTAAAATTAGAGTCCATAAACAGGAAGACAGACAGTTGCACCTGGGCATGTATCTCCTTTTACATTTCTGTTTTTCTTGTCTCAAACTAGTCAGATTTTACTTGACAGTGCAACTGAACCCTAAAAATGCTGTTTGTTTGTTTTCAAGCAGTGGAGGAGGCACCTTCATAGACTGGTACTCAGTACAGAGCTGCTATTTCAGCTTGGGGTAATGCATTCCCTATTATACTTATTGTTCTGGATTTATTCTATTGCCTGGTACTGTAATACACTGCTCTCAGTATGCTAATGGGATTTTGTGGGGCTGCCATCACCAGCTTGATTTGTAACAGGAAGCCAGGACAATAAAGGCTTTGAGAAGAATAATGTGAGAAATGCATGCCTCTGTAGAGGGGCATCAATGCAAAATGAAAAACAACACTGTCTTCCATTGCTTGTTACTGCCATCTCATTTTTACCAGTAAATAACTAGTGCATTTCTCTCCACAATGAACACCAACAAAAGGAAGACAGCCATTATCAACAATAGGCATAGTTTAGGAGGGGACAAAGAGGGCAGCATTCCTCTCAGGCATTAAGTATAATCACCTGTGATTCCTCACTGCACCCAAGACCACTGTGTTTAAAGAAGCTATCTCAAATTTTACTTCACTGACAACCCAGAACTTTCTATCAGAAAATTCAAAATGGATTAACAAAGCATCTGACAGTTTAGGAATAGGTTTTGATAAATGAATTCATGAACTCATAAACAGCTTGTAGTGGAGCTGTTTTGTCTACTACCATAGTTTAGACGATAATCTGCATTTGGTAGCACAGAGTGCACAACTATGCTGTTGACTTTAGAGCAGCCAGCCAGCAGCAAAGTAAGGTGGCCTCAGGAAATGGCTTCTTAATTTTCAGTGGAAATACATTATCATGAAATATGCTAGTCAGACGTCACTGGCTGTTTTCTAAGTCACACAGTGTTCTTCCATTTATTCGGAAATTCGAAGAAGTAAAAGAAGATAGGTATTTTTATTAATTTCTGTCTTATCTATTTTCATTTCAATTATGTTGTTATCTCAGAGCAAAAACTACAGCAGGGCATAGAAAAAAATTGGAACAATGATTAATACAAGGTTATTTCCCTTGCTGAAGGCCAGATTAACCTTTCAGGAGCCTATGGCAGACCACACATCCAATGCCACCTGACACATGAAAGCTGAACCAGCTGGTATGGCAATGCTTGGAGAGGCAGTGCAGAATGGTCCATATATGGTCCATAGGCTGACAGGAAAAGGTTGCATTAATATGTGGAAACCAACATTATCCCAGACCAGTTACTCAACGGTTGATGTAGCTCTGGAGTCTTTTACTCTACCTTCCTCCTTGGAGTGTCACACCTTTGGGCTGATGCAGCAAATGGTCGTGATCCAAACCAATAGTTCTGGGCCACAACTGCTGCTGCTTACGTCCCTCCACGGCTATTCTCATGCTCTGTTATCTGCAGTTTCTGTGTTAGTCACTGCCCTAAAAAGCACTTTTACAATGCTATTTCTGTGATAGATCTGCTTCTATTTAGCTTTGGAATTTCTTAGCTCATGTATCTTCTATGCCATTCTGCTGTGTGCTGCTTTCAAGAAGCTCAAGGAGGAGTTCATCAGCAGCAGGCAGCAATTGTATCTGGTATGTATCCTCCTGGTTTTCATATGTCCAGCAGTGTCAGACACCCAGCTCACAAGCTAGCTCAGGCTTACTAGAAGGAGGGTTTCACTGAGATAAATGCAACAGTGTTTCTGAACAGTGCCTGTGTGTTAATAAATTAGAATGTAAATAAATAAAAAAGTAATGAGTAATTGGAAGAACATTTCTGCCTCCTGTCACAATAAAGCATACTGGAAGACTGCTGTGGATCCATTTTCTATTTCTGGTAACAATGCAGTGTGTTGAGATGTCTCATTTCTCATGCACTTTGGCCAAGTCTGCATGGTAGCACTACCTGTAATCTGCTGTAGTAGTTCTATATGAAAGAAATAACAAAGTGGCTACTTTGTGATATATTTCTCCCCTTAAGTCTGCTAGAGGGGTTCTGAATTGATTGAAGAGTGATTAGGTTAAACTGGATTGAAGTCTAAACTCTGTTAAAATATTATCAACTGATGTGCCTTGCAGGAATTTCACTTTATGAATAAGACCATGTTTCAGAGGTGACTTTTTCCAAAAGAGTGATTTTGTCTCACCTTTTCCTCGTCGGTCTCCTTGAATCTACTTAGAATGAATGTATGAGCAAATAATTCAAATCTGTGATTGTTTCACTGTTCTCCATGGCTCTGATATCTCTGTAGCTTTTCTCCCTTTACTGCATGGGTGTCATAGATGTGCATGACAACTGACTGCCACAAATCTAGGAAACTTCTCTGATTCTATAGGGGTGTATATAGAGAGGTGACAAAGTCTGATGACAAAACCAAGGTCCTTAGGGAGTAGTGATGGAGCTATCTGTGCAGAATTGCAGAAGTTGTTTGTGGAACTTTGTACTTGGGGATTAAGATTACAGATGAAATTTAACAAGATAAATACAAACTGATGAACACAGGACATGCCCTTGTTCTCCCTTTCCCCATGAGTTATATAAAATATGGTCTGTTAGTTGACAGTAATGAGTCAAGAATTGGACTTGAGTTTGTAACAGAAAGTTTCATGACAAAGTCTTCTTAGTGGTCAAAAAAACACACTGACTACTGGAATTATTAGGAAAGAAGTAGGAAAGAATACAGAGAATAGAATTTTGGCACTCTGTAAATCTGTGGTGAGTCCTATAGTTTTTTGCTTTAAAAAAGTTTGTCATAGGTTTGGAAAATATCCAGAAAAGGACAAGTCAGAACAATCAGAGGAGGTGGATCTTACACACACACAATAGGCAATTACGCAGTGGAAATTCTTCAGCACGTGATTCTGTAAAACCTAATATTTCACACAGGGTCAAATGAAAATTGAACTAGCTAATGGAAGATGAATATCTGAAGCCTTCTAAGATGTGAAAAATCATCTCTGACTCAGTAATCCTTCAAGCTGCAAATTCTGAGAATCTAGAAAAAATTTAAGGGAAGTCTAACTGAATTCTTGCTTTGTTCTGAAGGCATCTCTCTAGGAAATAACTTTTGACCCATCTTAGAGAAAATAGGCTGGAAGTTCTGATCAACTCAGGCAATTTTTCATTTGTTCATAGCTAAAGTAGAACTAGGATGGAACAATGCCATGAAAGTGTAAAACTGAGGTCCATATATGCCATCTTTCAATTTTAGCCCTGAGTATATCCTTCTTTGGCTTGAAAGTCCATAATGTGCCCAGACCTCTGGTTCAGAGATCCTTTTGCAGCTCTCAGTGCAGCTGAGCTCCGTGTTTCTGTGTGATATGACCCACAACTCTGTGTAGGCACTACCTCCAAATACATGTGACTCCTTATTGTCAGGATCAGATTCTCATCTAAATGCTGATGTGATCAATTTGCTTGTCTCAGGAGAGAAAGGAGCAGCCAACACTCACTGGATAACAAAACCATTCAGTCAAAACTCACGGGAGACTTCAGTTCAGTCCTCCTCACAGCCTGAGAAAACTTGCACGTAATTTCTCACTCCCATGTATCCAAAGCGAGAAGGAAAAATGATGATTGTCCTCATTGTCTTTCAGATTTTAGGCATGAGAAAGGAGGCTGCAAGTTGCAGCAGCAGAGCACTGTGCTTGGTGAAAGCACAGGATCTCCATCTCTGCACAGTACCTCTTTGGTAGCTGAGACTTTCTACACTGGAATGAAACTGTTGTACTGCAGTGAGAAAGTTTTCATACTCTTACAAGGAGTAGGAAACAGGAAGTCACAGGGAGGGGCAGGATTTGTTCATCCCTCTCACTTTGCTTTTCCTCCCAGTAAAACACAAGTAGAGTTTCACCTGCTCACTAAAGCCAGCCTCTGAGCTGCAGCATGCAGAGGGGCATTGCTGCAGCCCTGATACTGGATGGCACAAGTTTTGGTAATGGTGATTTCCTAATCACTTGCTGAATTTACAAGGTGTCCAGATTGTCCGCCCAAGGAGATTCTGGCTCCCTTGGCTCTATGTATGGAGAAGAAAGCACCTAATTCAGAATTCTGGATCCCACTCCAGAGGCCTGGGTGTTTCATATATTTATTACATCAAATGGCCTTATTTGGTTATTTGTTACTTTACAAATTGGATAAACCTGTGTTTTCTCAAAGATCTCATATGAAATGCAATTGTATGGCTAAAGTACCCTGCTCTGCTGTGTGGTTAGTGTGTTACCATTGTTGGATATGCATCATAAATGCGTGATTTTTTAAAAAATTATTATTAAAACTACCTGACGTAGAATTTTTGACACAAATGAACTAAAAAATAGAAAGATACAGGTACAAGGTTGAGGTTGTCTTGTGTGCCATAATGTATCAACAGTGTCTATAATCAACCGAAGGGATCATTTACACCAGAAGTGTTTGGTTAAACTGCAATTATAAAGGCTAGAGGTTATTCAGATCTATGGAGTTGGCTCTTCTTTCACATATGTTTGCAAGAATGGGTTCTTACCATGAGGTGCAGTCCTTCAGGAATACCTACTCTGGTATGGCTCTCATGCAAGGTCACAACTTCTTCCAGAAAACCTGATTCTATGTGGCTTTTCTCCGTGGGCCCCAGCTTCCCTCAGGTCACATCCACCTACCGCAACATGGGTTTCTTCAGGGGGTGTAGGTGGATCTCTGCTCCAGTGTGGATCTCCATGGGCTGCAGGGGGACAGCCTGCCTCACTGTGGTCCTCACCACACTCTGCTCTGGCACCTGTAGCATCTCCTTCCACTCCTTCACTGACCCTGATGTCTGCAGGGCTGTTGCTCTCATGTATTCTCTCTCCTCTCTCCCAGCTGCTGTTGTGCAGCTTTTTTTACTCCTCCTTAAATATGTCTGAGTTGCCAGAGTTGTCAGAGTCACAGAGTTGCCACCAACATCACTGACAGGCTTATCCTGGGTCAGCACCTGGTCCACCTTGGAGCCATCTGGAACTCCTTCTCTCCAATATGGGGAGAAGAACCTTTTGGAGTCTTCTCACTGAAGGCGCCCTGTTATGACCTGATGCTGAAGGTAAGGGTAACTGAGGTTCTTGTTAATAGATCCCTTGGGGTGGATTAGAGTGAAACAGCACTGAATGACAAGCGTTTATATGTATGTACATGTGGCATGCTTATTTTAGAAGAATTTGGTTGCAACAGCAAGGAAGTATGTAGTCATTTTGCTTATTATCTATAGAAATTTAGCAATATGAAAGTATAAAAATAAAACTTGAGAAAATATATAAGGAAGAAAGAATAAGTGTAGATACTGGAGAGGAAAGATATCATCACCCAGCTATGAGATCCAATGACGAGACTGGATTGTTGCAATTTTGACGTCTGCTCTTTGAAGTAATGGCTGCAGCTTTGATCCACTGGGGCTGTGGGAAGCCCATGAAACACAGAGTTCAATGAGTTAATATACATTCAGGTTCAGGTGAAAATGCCTGAGTATCTCCCCTGGGAGGGAGAGTTTAACACTGTTGCAACACTGTGGATCACCTCCAGTTGTCTGGTGGAAGGTATTGGAAATGAGTCTGAGGATGTTTGGGATGTCATTGATGGTTTATGACATGATTGCTGTTTCTCATGTCAGTGTAGTTGAGCCAGTTATGCCTTATCAGAAGGGATCAATACCTTCAGGCCTACCTGTTAATATTCCTATACCTCCTCTGGAGGGGAGTTTTACACCTGAGTCAGTTGTGTAAGGAAGGACATTGGCAGATAGAAAGCATTATCCCACCTCACAAAATCTGCTTCTCATCAGCCTCTTCCTTATCTGCCTCAAAACCCAGCTTGTTGCTAAACAAATGTTGGTTTGTGTAGTCATCCTCTGAGGTGGATGCTCATCCCTTCTGCACCTGGACTGTTCTTATGCAGACCAGAGGTTTCCAAGCCACAAAAACTTTCTTCTTCTCCTTTGGCTAGGGGGTGCAAACCTGGCCTCAGCAAAGCACCTGCTGCTTTGCAAATGGGTGATTTTTTGAGTCATTAACCCTTAACATTTCAATTTCTCACACACCTCTGCGGCCCATCTGCTACCAAAACCTCATCACATAAACCCAATAACTAAGATATAAATGGATCTTGGAAGTGAAAAGGAAATACAACAGCATAAAGCTGTTCATTAGCAATGAAGAATGGCCATTTTACCTCTAACAGTGGCTATCATTTTGCATTTGACAGTGATGACCCAACCTCTTCAGGAACATATTCTACACTGAATTTCAGACCTCACACTTCTCTCAGAGAACAAAAAAGAGTACACCCTACACATTTTACCAATTTATTTCACACAGCAGATTATATTATGACAGATATTTGCAATAAATATTCTAAATCATGTCAGAAATGGTCTGTAATTTATTTTTCATTCCAGAAGCAATGCTGTCCTTCTACCACAAAGAGTTTCCTCACAGACCACATTCTATACATGTATTCAGCATATAACATATATTTCATATTAGATTTTAGGTCTACCCTGGGGCCCCTGGTGGTCTAGTGGTTAGGGTGCTGCACTCTCACCGCTGCAACCCGGATTCGATTCCCAGCCCCCCGGGCAGATGGAGCTCGTCAGCCCTGTAAGGCAATCCATCTAAGAGAAGGTCACTCTAAACAAACCTACGTCCTGGGGACCTCACTGCCACTGTCCAAGCTTGCTCGGCCCCGGCAGATGAACCTCAGGATTAAAGGGTGGGCTCAGTTCAGCACACGCTGTGTCTCACCTAAAAAATCCACTGCACAGGCTCGAAGGGTTAATGACCTTTCCCAAATCTTCGCTCGTGAAGACTGGCCATTATTATTATTAGGTCTACCCATGCAATGCATGTGCAAGGATCATGTTTTCTTGCTCCTCTGTAAAACAGTTGAATACATGATATATGGCTTTCAAGTCTCAAATCTAGCTCCCACAAGAATTCCAGAAAAACTTGTTTGATTACTACCATGTTACTGTCATATTTTCCACCTTCCTAAAGTCACCTAATTGTCATGAATTATCAAATAAAAACATAATGTAGGAAGCTTAGCAATTCAGTGTGACCTTGATTCAGATTCCTTCCTGTTCTTCAGTCTTGAATTTTTAATACACCATTTTTTATTTGAAGAAAAATATTTAATATCTCTTGTACAAGACTCTTTGTGACATTTTATCATTTGTGTGTTTCCCTCCCACCCCACACACTTTTCCTGAGTGCAGTTTGGGTGAATTGTATTTTTCCCTTCTGAGTTGCACACACCACAGAAGTGAAAGGATTTGAAATATGTATTCAGTTATAATTTTAACCAGACATGGTACTGTATTACCTCAAGCCTGGTTTCTGCACAGTATTTTAGCTGGTTTAATTGCATATAGTAGTGATATGCCGGCATATTCTCCTATAGGTAATGTCATAGTATCTATCATAAAGATACTTACTCTACCTTTAGTGTATTGCTATTCTCTCTAGCTTACTGCTATTCTCTTACAGGACTAAATCCTGTGGTTTTACATACTTTTATATCAAACTAACTGCATCTGTCCTTGAGGGCAATGTTGCACTTTAATAGTATGGTTAAACACAACAACTTTTGTGTGTAGAGAAACCCTCAGGGCTCAGACAGATGCTAAGGTTACTGCAGCTCAACGAGTTAGTGCACATCAGGAGAGCCACAGTAACCAATCATATACATTCATTTAGTCTGTCTCAAATGTAAGGTAAAATATAAGTGCTTACGACTCTCTTTCTAAGTCTCTTTTTTTTCTTACTTAGCCAATATTCAACGTATGATTACCTTCTATACAAGCAAGAAACAAGTCAGGTTGAATCTAAAACATATAGTAGAACACTTTTAAAAAAGCTGAGGGGGACAGAAATTCCAGGGAACAGAACTGATCCATTTAAAAAGCAATACTGGAGAAAAATAACTAGAATGGAAGTTGCCTCTAAAATGAGTGAACTAACTTTTCCCTCTTGACTGTAACTGACTTACAAATCTAGGTCTGGGATGCATAACAATTGCAGCACAGGGATGCGATCTATGACTCCAGTCTGTACTTTTGGTGAGGGTGAGGACATCTCATTTGGTGCCTCAGCTTACATGGGGAGACAAATACTTTTTTGCTAATTTGGTCCTCAAATATGTAGGTAATCAAAGTAATTTTAAAAGCAATTGAAACTCTGACAATGAGCCAACACCGGTCCCTCAAGATTAGCGAGACCTGCTGAGACTGCTCACCCTGAGGTAAGATTGACAGCAGCACTTTACACACATTAGAGCTTAGGCACCATAATGTAGGAAGACATAAAATAAAGCGGTACAATAGTCAAATAGATCACCACTAGTGTATACCACCCACCTGTGATGACAGCTTTGGCTAAACTTTGTGTGCTGGAAGTGACACACCAGACAGACAGGTCAGGTGTAACCTTGCCCACTCTGTTCAGACAGAAGAGGTAATCTGCCCATACACCCACACTGAGGAAGGACCTTCTTACAGAGATTTGTAGCAGGGAGCAGGATAAATGAGCAGCAGCTGTAGCACTGCTGGTCTCTGAAACTTAGGATGGTCCTAATGGACCAGGGATTTGGATAAGTAAACCCCCGTGCTGGTAGAAACCTGCCCTTAGGCTGTTACCGGCATCAGACCAATTCTGCTGCTGCAGAACATGAATGTCCCTTCTCTAGCTGGAGCGTTATGTTAACCTTTCTTAAACTGAAACAGAAATATGCTTACCATAAAAGACACTTCCACAAAAGTATTGTTTTGACACTGTCTCACTCTGCCTCATGCTTGGTTTTCTGCTTAAAGCCTTCTTTGCAAGCCCTCACTGTCCTGCCCTGTGATCAAGCTTAAAGGAAACAGTGATGATTAGTACTACCACTTGCGGTGAAGCCAGAACTGTGGGCTACAGGTTTTTGGTTTTCTTTGTGTGTCTAATCACCAAGCCTGTTCTACATATTCTAGTAGGATCCTTTAATAGGGTACATTAAGAGCTGCTGACAGTCTCAAACTGAGATTACATGGGTAAAAAGTAATGGCACATCTTCAACATCCCAGGCTTATTGCTACTGTGAGTTCCCAGAGTACAATACAGAAATTTCCAGCCAGAGTTTTCAAGTAATTGAGCCTGTTTTTAAAGCATTTTAGTCTTTCTTATATGTTCTTTTTCATGTTTATACATTCAGACATTCTGAGGTACTAAAGCTTTATAATACATATACAAATGACAACTCCAAAAATTATGATGGCTTGTTTAGAAATTGAAAAATACAGTTTTGAGACTGAATTATCAGTATTATTCAGAAAATGACTTGAAGGTGTTATCTAAGGCTGACACATCGTAGTTGTTATTCTTGCAGAGACATAAGTCTGCTTAATATCGACATTCAGTACTTCCCATTTTTCTTAAATATCAGGGGGCAATTTCTTGCAATGTAACTAAGCTGGAATAAAGACAGTAAGGTAAACATGGTAGAATGCAAACATGATAGAGATTCATTATTGTACACTATTCATTATGTGTACAAGCCTGCACAGCTGAAACCAACTATTGAAATAATTTCTAGATTGTCAGGCATGTACACAATGATGGAGAACGAAGAAAGTCTCACATGAAGTTAGGCTCTTACACAGACCACTTGAAATGTCTCGACAATTATTTTGTGTCAGCATCAGTGCTGAAGCTGAAATGCATTGATATCAAAAGAATAGAAGACTCTATATTTTGCATAAGCATGAAAGCTGATTGTTCTCATATGATCCTAAATGACTTCAGGCAGGATTGTCACAGATACGGGAATAGGAATGAATTAATATTCGAAATTACACAGGGACATGTGGGGATTATTTCACAATGCAAATAATTTCAATCTATTAAAAAATTATAAGCATGAAAAACATTCCAGGCTAATGATGATCATTACAGGGAAAAAATGTGGCTCTTGATTTAGAGTGAAATCATTTATGTGTAGTATATATTTACTCAGTCTTAATCAACATCACAGTAATCTAAATAATTATTAAATATTAAGGTGAAAGCTTGAGGTCATGGAGGGGTCTGTTATATTCTCCTTCAAGAACTCCAGGGACAAACAGGGCAAATTATGGCAGATAAAGTCTTGCATTGCTTCCCTTTTCTCTTCCTCCTTCCACATGTCAGTGTGTCCCTTAGGGGTAGAAAAACAGCATGGCAGGTGTTCTCCACATCACTTCTTCTATTGCTGTGATCTCCAAGGCAGCAAGCATCAGGCAGGCCAGGTGGCAGTGCTGAATCGGGCATTCCTTTCCCCAGTTCAGGTGCCCCTTGCCTCCCGGGGCTGCTGAAGAAGGAGTAGTTCATCTGAGGTTTAGGAGTAGAAGAAACAAATGGTGTTTGCGAAAGGAGAAACCAGAAATAATTTCCCTGATTTAAAAGGCAGGGGTAGCCTTTTTTGCTAGTTTGGTCTGTCAGTGATAATAGAAAGCATAAGCTTGAGGGTGGTAGGAGGAATAATTCCATATCCTATGGAATTACATATGATAAAAATAAGGGCTTGAATCTGAAACCATGGCTTCTTTTGCCTCTTATTGTACCTCCCATAGAGAAATGGTAAAGCGCAGTAAGCAGAGTGAGTGTATCAGCTATTGCCACCAGAGAGCTGCCAGATGTCTGCTTCGCAATTGGAAAACAAGTCGAAAAAAACCCAGCCCAGCCCGGAGACGGGGGTGGGGTGGTGGAATCTGATAGTTAGTATCGAAACCGAAGGAAAATTAGCTAATGTGTGTGTCGGAACAAGAAATCCTCCATTCTTTGCAATTACTCAAAATCTTGGCTTGCCCTTGAGAATGTGTTTTAGAGCCTGGCATAATTAAATGGGAAGCAGGAGCCAAAAGGGAAACGGCAAACCCCTCAAAAGAAGAGCTAAGACACTAAAATCATTCCTCATTTACATATTTTGCCATAATTTCAGCAAGTTTAGCCCAATTGCATTGGGCCAAAGTAATATTGATGTTAAGCAGCAGCAACTCTACTGGCTTAAGAAGTTTTTCTGGACATGTTCTATAAAACTGAGGTCAGAAATTTGGCCCACTGTTTTAAAAGCAGTTTGATCATACGTAAGTTTTCTGGTATTACAGAAGTGTAATTTGCTGAAATGCTTGTGACTGAACTACCTTTCAGACTGCTGTTCTATAGGGAGGAACTATTTGTTCAGCAAGCACAGCTTGAGTTCACCTCACTTTTTCTCCTGCCTGGTGGTCATCAGACCAACCCCAGGACTACAGAGAGATCTTACTTCATGTCTGCATTGTGCTGACTTTTAATTTTGTCTGTGTTTTCCTGTGTTAGTGCAGGAACTTGGAAGGTGGTGCAGTGCATCTGCATCCAATCCTGACAGTTCGGCTGGGAAAGAGAGGAAGAAGGCTGGGCTCCCTCCTCTATCTGCCAGCAAAGAGCTCCCCAGGGCTGCAAGAAGCCTTCAGTCTGCTTTGAGTCCCGCATTTAGCAAAGAGGGTTTGGCAGAGAGAAAACTCAGAGAAACTGCAGTTTTTTTGGTGAATCTGACCCCAGTTTTGGTTTAATAAATCTGATGCCAAAACTATCCAGAGAGTGGTTGCTTTACAAGTGCTTAGCTGTGAGATTTGGAGGTTCCTATGAAACTCCCACAAACATTAAAAAAAAAAAAAAAAAGAAAAAACGAAAAGCCTACCAACTCCCACCAACTCCCAAGATAAAAGCCTACCATTTCACATAGCTGTATTTAAAAGTCTCACTGAAGGACTGAGTTGAAGAGTTGCTACCAGGAACAGCATTCTTTACATTCTTGCGCTGAAAAGGTTAAGAAAAAAAGTCTTAACCAAGTTCTTTGCAATTACAAAAGATTCTCTCTTCATCCACTAATGGTTATAGCAGTGGAGACTTAAACTTAAGAGTTTACTACTGACATCTTTTCATTACTCTTCTCAGTGGTAGGATTTGATTTCTTTCTGGTTTTAGCAGCCTTTCATATTTCTTTAGCAAACTTGGAAGGGAAGTAACTTTTGAAATACTATAAATTATTAACTTGTTGCATAATGTATATTTTCCAGACCCTCAGCTTGCTGTTTAGTATTGATGAGACATTACAACTGACAGAGCTCTCTTTTCTTCTAGAAACAAAATGAGTTAGTAAATGTGAAATAAAAATGGTTCCCTTTTAGAATGAGAAGGGGAAGGGACAGACAAGTGGTTTCACCAAGAACTGAATATAAGCAGAAACAATAAGATGCATTTTCATATCACACAATGAAAGCTCACCAGTCCCACAGAGTATTTATTGTTTGTGTTACTATTGGCTAAACAGACTTCTAATTTTTCCTTCTTCTGGCCTGTAACCACTGGATTGTTATTTTTGTTCAGCTGCAGCTTCAGAGCATTTTGTGATTAAATCTCCCCTAAGGATTTGTTTTTGCAAAGGCTAGCAATCTATGCCATTTTTCTTTATATATTTGGTACAATTTGGCTGTTGCTAGCCTAATGAGAGGGTTGCTTTTGTATTATTATTGTACACATTAAAGAACATGTAGGATCTCTAGACTGTGGAATTAATAGGTGAACTATTTTACTCAAGATACAACTATTGTAATAAAATCTTTTGAACCTGGGAGCTAACTCTGTAGACAATCATCTGTGTCAAAAGGAATTGCAACTGGGGAAAGCTAGGAAAAAAAAGAGGTTGGAATTCAGTCCAGCACACATCAGAGACAACACCCATGTATGAAGAGCCTCCATCCAAACACTTTGAAAAGCATCACCAGGCCTTCACCCTCATGGCTGGAGAAAAAGAAGGCCATGCCTCAACTTTGAAGGTCGCCTTATTGGAAGGCACTCTAGCCAATTACAGAGAGACCTGGGGAGAAGTTAGGAAAAGCCAGAAATATGGTAAAACACCATGAGCACTGTTATTCATTAAAGTAATTTATAAATATTCAGAGTACACAACTGCCAGATTGTTGTGCGCTCAAGGATCCCTAGAGTCCCTCTGGCTTGTGGGACTGCCACGGCTAAGTCAAATTCCTTCTTGAAAGTTTCTCCTTGTGCTTGGTCACAAATGTCACCTGGTGCTGGCCAAGACAAGAAGCTCTGGGAAGTACAACCCTGCCTCTTCCTCTTCCATTATTGCACTCACCTCTGAGAAAGAAAAAGGGCTCCAGCACAATTCAGATAATTACAAAAGCTTCTCTATAATTTATTTATAATACATTGTGCAAACATGTAAGTCAAGTGATGTTATTTGATTTTATTTTGTAAAATTTCTCAAGTATTAGCTGGGATGAAATAGAATCAATTGTAGGTTAATAACTGAAATTAGTATTAACTACAGGTCTGTTTATGGTTCCTTTAACTTATGCTTGTAATACCCAGTACTGTTGATGATACAGGATGCCTGAGTACATAGTAGTATCTGTTTAGCTTTCTCCACTATCCTTATTTCTCAGGACATTTGTGCAAGTCTCCTTTTGCAAAGAGATTTTCCACAGAAGTGGTGACTGCATCATATAAGACCCTCTTCATTGAGATTACATGGAAATAAAGCATGAAAAAGATACACTAGATAGAACCAGGTCTTTATGGATCATGTCATGTCTTTTGTAGGGTCTTTCCAAAAGTGTGGGATTCTCATTAGTTTAGGCAACTCAAGGAAGATGATCTCCTTGGTTTGCCTGAGTTTACCTATAAACTGATTGTAGGGCACGAGGCTATCTCTTGTCTTTGAGTTTATCATCAGTTGAGTTTTCTGTGACTCACATCTAAGCTTTATGGCTGCATTCCTGTTCTGTAGAAGCACAGCAAGAGGTTTTGGGGTCTGAGAAAATACATACTTGGGATAACCTTATGGATCTTATAGATTTTAAGTTCTTCTGTAGCCCAGACTTACCTTCTCTCAGTTAAGAGGCAGACCTTTCCAAGGAGTGGTTTAATAGTGCTCTAAATTGCCATACTGAAGAGCTGTCCCTCTATAGAAAAACTCAGACTTTTTTGCTGCATGTGTGAAACCAGATACTGATTTCCACCTTCAGAGCTGACAGAATGTAGAATGAGCTAAGCAAAAGTGCAAGGAGCAGAACAGCTCTCATCCCCTGCTGTACTCAGCAGACAACCATCCACACCTGCCAAAAGATTTGGTACACTTCCGAGGGGAATGTGGCTGAACAGGATGATCAGAAACCATGGGTGTGTGTGCTGGGTCGGGCTAGAAGCTATTGCATTACCTCAGCAATTAGAGAAAGCTGTATCTGCATCAGAAGGAGGCATCCTCTTATATTATCATTTTTAGTTGCTGCCCCAGCTCTGTGGTCAAAAGCAACCAAACCTGACTCCAGTGAAATGGGCTGCCACTAAGTCCAGTTCTGGCCATGGGTAGACTGTGCAGGTAGTGCAGATGGGACATCTCCTGGGAGACAACTCTGGGACAGAGACTACCACAATAAGGAGTAGCAATGGCCTTGGTGCTTGCACAATGGCTGCTGAACATGCTTCCCTCACCACCGGACATTCTTTTCCCCTCTCAGGGGGAGCATTTAGCGATGGCAGGACTGAGCTGCTTCTGGATGGAGCCAAGTAACAAGCTGCTGAGACTTCAAAAACAAGGCTCACGGAGGAGGAAAAGAGGTGGTGATGACTTTCCCATCTGCCATCCCTGCATCATTCTCTAAGTTCACAGCTCAGGGAAAGGCAAAATCCATTCAGTCTGGTAGAGGGCTTGTCTCAGTTCCCTCAGAGAAAAAATTAAATCTGGACAAAATGAGGACCTGTCCAGGGAAGTTATTTGTTTTCCACTTTCATGTCAGCAAAATTTGCTTAGCCTTTACTGCTGGAGAGACCTGATAAACTAACCATTCTGTGCATCAGTGCCTGGGCTGAGAGAAAAGCAGACTGAAGACCAAGTGCCCAGCCATTCCTGATGGGTTCTGTATCCACCTGGAGAGATGAAACACCAAGGGTGACAGTGGCATCTCCTTGAACTTGTAGCTGGAGTTGCTTCTGCTCTTTCCATGTCTGTCTTCAGGCCAACAGGCTTAAAGTTGTGAAGTCAGGTAGGGGAAGCCTTTAACTGTGCCACAATACCTCTTCTGTTCTTTGCTTCACTGGGGTTTAGCATGAGCTGCTTGGGTGCAGTGGCTGTAGTTGAGACATGCCAGTGCCCTTAGGTGTGGTGAAAGGGGTAGTGGATAAGCAAGTCTGTGCAAAACAATATCTTCTCAGAGGTGGCACGACTGATATCACTTCAAGTGTGATATGGAGTTGTGATCAGAACAATTTGTGATAATTAAAATCCTCTTGCTATACACATGTGCTATATTTAGGATGTGCTGATGATATTAATGTGAGTTTTGTACTCAGCTAGAGCTGGTCTCATGAGCAGCATGCATTAGTCCCTGGAGGGTCAGTTCTAAACCCAGTTCACTCCACTGGTTTTAGATGAGGCTAAAAGAAAGTTCCAACTTCTGTAGGCAAGAAGTGAAGAAAACCATACTGCATTAATTTTCCACAAATTGCTCGGTATGGAATTTGTCTACAGTAGGACAAAAGTCCTTCCTTTTGTGGAATAAGCCACAGGACCACCAATGAACTCTATTTTACTACTCATGAAAAAATTCAGTTCTGCTGTGCCAACCATATTAGTGCAGCTGCCCTAGGCAAACAAGCACATCCATGTTTACAACTGGCCAGCCTTTACACAGGCTTTCTCCCACAGACTTTTACACTGCTCTCGCAATTCTGAGGGTCAACAGCTATCTCACGTCCACAGCTCCCATACAAGGAGGAAAAACCACCGCTCAGTTTATGTCTGTATGACACATCTCTATGGATACCTGCAAAAGCTCATGGGAGAAGAAAAACAATGTTCATTTTTTTTTGTAATAGAATTTCTTTGTAATAGAAGAAAGCAACAAAAATATTTATTTTGCTATCTAAGAAGAAAACAAAAAGCCCCCGCATCGCTTGCGACTCTAAGCATATAATAGAATAATAATACTAACAATAAAGTCATTGTTAATGGATTAGATTCCCAGTAGTTCGTGCAGTATCAAGGAAGAAGATGATGGAAGCTTTTAGTGCATGAGGTATTTGGTCTCTAAGTTATTAGCAGTATCAAGGTGGATCATGAACAGTCACTGTCACAGAAAGGTGCTCATCCAAAACAAATGGCTTGCCCAAAGGAAATTAAAGCTCCTATAGTCTACAGTCCATAGGTGATGTCTGCATGTAGCTGCACTGGTGTAACTGAGATACTAAATGGGCAAATGGGTCTTCCAATGTGGATGAAATTGTGGAACAGGGATCCAAGGAGACAGGAAAGGTCATGAGAAGAAAAACACAGTGAACAGCTGCCTATCTGTTTTACTAGCCTGACTTCCTAAGGAAATAAGACTTGCGTAACAGTACCACTTGCCCATTTTTTTTTTTTATCCTGCCCTCAAATAACTTATGATTCTGTTGGCTTATTTCAACTCAATTTAACAGAGAGGTTAGATATATTCTGTTTCTCCAGGTTTCATGAAAACTGGCAGCTAGACAGGGAAAGAGAACTAAATAAGTACTCCTAATGAGGGGAGGGTTTCAGCACAAATCAAACAATTACCTGCTCACTTTTGCTTGCCAGCTGGCCAGCCAACATGGCCAAATGACTTCAGGCCCATCATCAAATGATGAATCAGGCTTTTTTTCAGTTGGCATAGAAGAGAACTGGAAAGGAGGTAAGAAGTAAGTGTATGGTGCCTGAGGGGAGGTGTAGGAGAAGCAAGAAATATTAAGGAGGGATTGGGGCAGGGGGTACATAAGCGAAGAGGAGGAAGCATGGGTCAAGGCAGCTCTAGGAACAGAGCAGGGGGAACTGAGGTTGTAGAGGTGAGAGAGGGTCATGGTGGAAGGACTGGGAGTTATTTCAGGGCAGGCAAGTATGAACACAGTCTTCCTGAAATCAGACCTAATTAGTGCAGCTAATCACAGGATGGCTTGTATACACAAAGCTTGTCATGAATACATTACTAGCCTACTTTCAGAAGTGATGAGCACCCTTAACTTCTATGAGTTTCAGTGGGAGTCATGGGTGGTCAGCATTGATAACTTTGAGGTCCCGTCTACATAATTTTAGTTAAATAAATTTGCAAAAGCTACACGTAACTGCCTTGCAGTATGAGAATTATTAGATCATTATAATTTCTTATATCCATCACAGTAAAAGGAGATCTGCAAAGGCTAATAATTTACGTATACCAGTAAACACAGAAAAAAAATGTACCACACAAACTGTCATCCTGATTATAGAGGTCCACTATGTTGTTCTGCTAGATTCTCAATTCTTATTTCCTTAATTGCTGTAAAATATATATAGTTCAAATAATTTAAAAGGAATGTTTGGGCAAAATCAATAGTGAGTCAGCCACAGCAAGATTTAGCAGCCACAACTGAGTTGAAAGCATTACAGAATCATAAGAGACGATTCACACCTAACTCAAGTTTTATGTTGGAGTAACTTTAAGGACTGAAGCATAAACTAGAGCAACAGAGAAGTAAATAAAGCCAGCAGAATGAATAAGCCTGTCAAGAGACCTCCAGAAAGGACTTTATCCTCTATGTTATTGCTAAAATCTATTATTCCTTGAGGTAATTGATCAGGTATCCATACCAAGGCTTCCACACTCAATTTTTGCAACTTCTTTTGGAGACATGCAATCCTGTACATGGCTTCACAATTCTAAAATGAAGTTTTGCCAGAAAAAAATTACTCAGGACTTGGAGACTCTCACTACAATTTCACCATCAAATACATTTGGACTATCCCTGAACTGTATCTCTCCCTCTCACAGAGTTCAGCTCTCTCTGGTTACAGGTAAAAGATTCTTGCCAGAGAGGACTTCTCCCAGGCACTTGGGTTCTTGCTGTCATGTCGCACACATTATCACTTATTTCACAGGTATAATATTTCTGTCTTAGAGTATTGGCACTCAAACCTGCCTTTTTTCACATGTAGAATGCTAGACAGTATAGTTTGGTATATTTTAAGGAGAAATATGTTGTCATTTTCAGAAAATCCTACTAGGGCTACATTTTTCAAAGGACTTTGAGAGATAAAAAATTGAGTTATGAACAGCTCTCTGTACACCTCTTTCTCTAATTATTTTAATTGTCCCTTCAATTATACACACAGAGGAGCAATTTTTCTGATTTACTCTTGTATTTTAATAGTGGTTGCAAATTCCTCCCATGGCTAAATTTTGAAAATGA
The DNA here is from genome assembly GCF_001604755.1 of Lepidothrix coronata. NCBI lineage: Eukaryota > Metazoa > Chordata > Aves > Passeriformes > Pipridae > Lepidothrix > Lepidothrix coronata. The sequence goes on from NW_016690198.1 coordinate 3,969,986, forward strand.
TCTAGGGCTGAAATTAGATCTGCCCATATTGCTTGAGATACTTGTATTTCTCTCACAAGCAAGAATTTTCTGCCTTCAGAAATTTTACTCACTTAACAAGCTGTGGTGCCTACCTTTTGGTTAGGAAAAAGTGTTTTGGCTTTATTTCCGCTGAGTAAATTTCCCAGAGATATAGCTCAACATATAGGTTATGCAGCCAGCTAAGCACGGAAGTGTATGGGAGCTTTTGTTGAAATATTCATCAACACGATTGTTTCAAAATTTCTCATACTGAGACGTGTATGTTACAAGATACCAAATAGAGAACTGTAACTTACACTGTAGATTGCTTTGCAGGTAACATAAGGATGTACAATTTTGTCAACATTTTAAGCATCTTAATTGAACCACTCTGTGCCACAATGTTTATCAGCATGCCACTCTGGTAACTTTTGTACTATATAAATCTAACACCCTGAACCAACAATAGTGATACTGGATTCTTCTTGCTGGTCCTTACGGGTCTCAGAGAGACTTCTCAAGGGAAATAAATATTAATACATACCCTTAACACATGAGTAAGCTCTAAAAGGTGAAGTGGCATCCCCCAAATGGTAGATCGGTTGATGGACAAATACGGTAAGAGAACCAGTGACTCAGTCTACACTATCTTGTGTCATCTGCATTAGTGTGCTGACTCCATTAAGGGAAAGAAATACAGACCGAAGAAGTGCAGCTGACTAAAGCTGCATTATCATCATTTTCAAACTGACTAATGCCCTGGCAGAGCACAGGCCAATCTGGATCTCTATTAAGTTTTCACAGAGGAGATTATGATCATTATTTATATCCAGTTTAGACTTCTGAAATTCTGATGTATTCTTAGCAGTTCCTGCTTAAGAGTAAGCAAAATCAGAATCAGGTGTGGAGTGTGCAGCTGCACCAGTCTCTTTTAGGTAATTAGGAAGTTGATCAAGGGGCAATGGGGTGTATCACTTGTGGATGCCCTAGTAAGTACCCTTAAGAAAATAAATCACTTGTGTCTTCCCTGAAGCAGTGCTATTCTCAGGCTTAGAAGCTGGCTACGGCTGGGCTAAGAGCTAGGACTAGGATATATGTGAATAGCTTTAATTATTCATTAATTACTATTACTTTAGTGTGAATACTGCCACAGGGATACATGGGGATCTACTTGCTTTGCTGCACACTGTCCATCAACCATTAAAATCCGCAATGCACTCCTTACAGCACTTTGAAGAAAATGCATATACAAGTTGACTTGATTTACGTAGCTCTGAGAAGTGGATTTATACATACAAACCAGATTCTCAGCTCTCAACAGAGGTACTCTGATTTATACCAGTCAAAGAGCTGGTCATGGAGACATGTGCATGTGCATACATGAGCCCATTACTGGAATATACCCACACACATAACTCTCAGCAAGTTTCTAATCGCATCTGTAATTCCAAATGTCAGATTTTACACTCAGATTGCACTTTGAGAATCTTCCTGTTGCAGTTTACTTATCCAAGTCATCCATTCAGGCAAAAAGAAACAATATCATGTAATTTAACTAACTAAGTAACAAGTCTTAATTTCTGAATATTTGCAGTGAACTATTGCTGAATGGGCTCTAGATTGGAAAATGATTCATGGAACTCATGAGCATATGTATTTACTTGCTTTTGTGAACATAACTCCTTGTAGACAACATCTGAGCAGAAAAGGAATATGATTGAATTAGCTAAAAGTTTTTTAGTTATTCACCCTTGTTTAACAAATACATGCTTGTAGAAGGATGTAGAAGAAGAATGTATATACTATTGGTCAAATGTGTTTAGAACCACATTTTAAAATTGTTTTAAGTGTCTAAAGAACCTGCAGATAAGGAGCCTCTTTCTCCTTTCAAAAATATCTACTTTCCTGCTTTCGATAGAAGTTGAAGGCTTATGAGTGTTTGAGGATGTCTTGTCATTTTTATATGCTTTTTTTATTAGTCAATGAATGGGTTAATGAGGTGCTTGTGCTGTCCTAAATGCTCTCTCAGGCATTATTGAATAATAGCACCTTAAATTGGCTTAGGTGAGAAAGAGCTAGCAGAGTACATGCAGACAATTTATTATTCTGTAAGGCTTGATTTGTGTATTCACAGTAACTTCTTGTATATTTGAGATTGTGTTTTAGCTTCTGAAACAATGTCTTAGGCATTTCTGAAAATTTTACTTCACATCCAGGATTTTCAAAATAGCTCAGCATTCATGAAATCATTTCCTCGTCATGTTATGTACTGAGGTCTTTTGAAAAAAATGCCACAAATATCATGCAATAGCAGCACTATGCACTGAATGCTTATGGAAAATTCAGGATTCATTAAGATGTCTGGGTTTTCTGAGAATGCTGCCTTACTGGGGAAGCTGAGCTCCTTCAAATGTAATCACGTTAAGACTTGTGTCTTAAAATTAATGGAAGACATCATGACATTTTCTTTTCTGGTTAACAAAAACGTAATCTTTGTAATGTCATGAGGTCATACTGTTTATGATACAATTAGCAGCCTATGTGGCTATGCTAGACTAAAAGTGGTGGATGTTGGTCTTATCACTCTTCTATTGTTTAATTATTTGTGTAACTGAACCAAAGAGCATCTTCTGTTTAATCTGGAGGCCTATTGTTCTTAATTTGCTTAGTAGTTTTTACATGGATCCCAATAGGGTCCCAGCTGTCATAGCACCAGATGTTGGAAAAATTGTACCTAGGGGGATTATATAGTTAATTGTGATCTGTATCAGATATAAACCCCATCTTCTGCAAACTACAGATTGCAGGGAATTTATATAGAATTAACTAATTCCAAGCAAACTGACAATTAATTTCATAGGATTTGCAGATATGACAGCTCCTGTTTAGTTAAAGAGTAAGGGCATCTGCATATGGCACTATACTGCATATCACATTTTAATTCAAGTTCAATGATATCCTATTGGACTTGTTTTCAACAGTACCTTCTTTTTCTTTCTTGATTTTTTTTTCAGAAAGTCTACAATAAATTTTTACACTCAACAGACTTCCAGCACATGAGGGAGGGAAGAAGAAAGCCCCAGGTCTGGTGAGAGAAACTCCCATGCACATATCTAAACACAAATCTGAATTCTCAGCCAGTTTAAAACGAAATAAAAATAATTTCCTAATAAATAAAACTTATAATTTATGTGATTACAAAGGGGAATGAGACAGATTGAAAAAAGTCATATCTAATTGGGACTTTAATAGCTAATGGCTGCTGGGTATGTTTTGTGTTACTCTTTCTAGCTCTGTAGAGTCTTAATAATTGTGGGGTGTTTCAGACACCAAAAAATGAATGATTCATAGACTTCTTTCTCAAAAAGGGCTGTCAGAAAATATAGAAAAAAATACTTTCTCCTTAAGCTATATGCTTGTGTTGAATAGAGAGGCATTAATATGCTCAGACACAAAATACTCACTGTCACAATCCCTGACATCCTGATATGAAAGGCGTGGTTCTGTGCTGCAGACAGAGAAAGCAAAAGAAAATGAAATAATCCTAATTTACATTGTTGAAGAGGCCAAATAACTTTTAGAGCACCGCAGAGGAAATAAAAATCGTAGTTATTTTCTTTAATTAGAAAACTAGAGTGGTCAGTGAAACACTCCACTGTGCTGATGTCAAACACACATGTTGCCATCCTCCTGGCCAGCATGGAACAGTAAGCATTGTTGCGGAGATTGGTTAATCAATGTCTCAGTCTTCACCCTGTTCACTGGGGCTCCAAGGATGTCTTTTACTCTCCATGCATTTGTATGGTCTCTCCAGTCTCTGGAGCTGTGTGTTCCAGTTGCAGCAGGGACTTCAGGCCGGATTGCGCAGAGCGTGCAGCAAGCAGAGCAGTTTGCAATTTACGAGTGATGGAATAAGTTTCCCTTGCCAAGATGACTGTTTTTGTCTTAGACTGCCAAAGGATACTACTGGCTGAAGAGTCACTCTGAGCTGGAGGCAAATATTCACTTGAACAATGAAATAAACGAATGATTGTAAAATGTATTAGCTGTTATAATGCAGTATGTTGTAACATTTCACGGTCTAATTTGCTTTTGCATACCAGTAACTTATGGGTTATTTCATATAATTTCCTGAAGTACAGTACTACAGGAGAGGAAACGGATGAGGAAAAACAAGGCATGTCTTAAGCTGATGAAATGATGATATGCCTGTGTTGTTTATACTCCAAACAGCATCCTCTTTTTTCCATGGTATTACATGTTTTAGCACATAATCTTTCTTAAATTTTTTTTCTCAAGGGGAAATATATATCATTAATATTGGTATTTCATAAAACAAAATATAGCCTGAATAATACAGAATTACCAGCTCTAAAACAAGTTGGTGACAATTAAGCCAGTCACCCACCCCACAGCTCAGGCATACAAATACTCAGGCATTTGCTAAGGAATGTCTGAAGAAAGTCTCTGAATCACCAGAAACTTTTCCAGTAAGTACTGTAGATTTTGATTCAAGGCAAAAATTTACAGTGAAACACTTTTTTTACATTGTCAAATATATGTCATGCTAACACGATCCCCTGAATCCTTTCAAAATCCAATACAAAATTTTAGGTTGAAATATTAAAAGAAGAGAGAAACGCAGAAATGCAAGCAAAGCAAGATGAAAATCTCTTTTCACCTAAGTTTTGAATTTAGGCCTTTTTAAAATGCAAGTGTGTAAAGGGCATGTTGTCTCATGCATGTCTGCTATGAGTTCCAATGAGAAACACCAAGCTACATTAAATAAATCCTTAATTCAAGTAAAAGAGGTGTTCCTCCTAAGCAGTACTTAAATTGTACAGTGCAGTTTGTCCTAAAAAGAATTGTCTTTTTGGTAAGCATTTGTGCAGAAGACAGCATGTAACTTTTGAGTGAACCCTCAGGCTCAATAATTTGCAGAGCAACACCAGTAATAGTCAGAAATGCTTTCTAGGCCAAAGAATATGCAGAAGTGAAAGTTCTTTTGCTACTGGAAACTGCTGAACGCATTACAGGTTAACAAAAGGGAAAGGTAATAATCAATATGTTTGAAATCAGCAAAGAAGGATCAAAAACTTGAGTAGGATATAGCAATGCTGGTTTGCCTGCTTGAAAGCTTCACTAGCAAAGATTCTGATACATTGGAGCTGAATTAGTGGAAACAACAGAGGAAAGCAAGGTAAAATATTTTCAGCAACTAAGGTTTTATACTAGAGGTAAAATAGTGAAATTTTAGTTTTTACCTCAGCTTCTTAGTTTGTAAAATGGAAAAAGTAACACTTGCTCCCACTTTATAGGCAGTGCTTATAAGTTGTATTCAAGACGAAAAAATGAAAATATTATATGTGTTCATTATTATTATTATTATTATTACTAGTAGCAGTAGTATTAGTAGTGGTTTTACCAAGTATTCTTATGTAGCTTAAAAAAGAAACAAAAAGAGAGTCTTTCCAAGAGCTGTGACTTTCAAAATCCTGAAATCTCTACATTAATAAAGCAAAGTTAATGGAATCAGTTTGGTTGCATAGTGTTTAGATATACAAAATTCTACCTGCATAAAAATCCTTGGTTCCAAATTTAAACTCTTGTGCAAGAATAAAGCTTCAGATACTTGACAGAGGGGTTAATTTCAAAACAAAGTGCTCTTGCTTTCATATGTTGAAATCTGCTTCACACCTGAGCCATGCTGCAGTTAGACAAAACAAATGTTGGCTTTTACTTGGGTGCAGCTCATTAAAAACCCTCTCCCAGCTTTGCAACCTATGGTGCCCAGAAGCCTTCACAGTTCTTGTGATTGCAGGGAAACCTGGTTTTCTGTGTGCTATCCCAGTGTGCTGACTGGCATAAACATCACCTTTGGCCCAGGAAATACTTGGCGCTTTTTTAACACCTGAATATTTTGCAACCCTGAAACAGCTCTGATGCAAAATAATTCAACAAGAGCAGCTGGAGCAAGTGGTTTCAACAGTTCATGTGGAAACAGGATTTCCCCTCCCACTACTTCATTTCCTTAACTTTTGCCACCAGCTCTTCTATTATCCTATGACATCTCGCACAGAGATATCAAACTGATGTGAGAGCTCCTATGTGTGATTATGAAAACTTAATCAGAAGTAACTGATTACATGACAAAAAGCTTTGAATCTGTTTGGTTTTCCGAGGTCAGGGCTCATCGGGTTTTGTTTTGTTTTCTGTTGTGTTTTGTTGGTATTTTTTCCACAGTGAAGGAGAGAAAACCAGGATTGTATTTAATTATCCAGTGACCCCAGGTGGCCTACACTTCTCCATGCCTGTTAGCCACTGAATGCTATCAGAACTGCTTAGCTGAAAGCTCCCTTTTGCATGTTGATGGGCATTGCAAATCCTCCTGCAGAGTTGTCTTTCATGTCAAGACAATATCAAGCACAGCAAAACATCACCATATGTCCTTCCCTCCACTTCTCCCTGTACTTTGCAGGTTGCATTTTCTTTTGCTACCACTTGACAAATTTGTGTCTGTAGTGATGAATGCGTGTGTGTGTGTGTGTGTGTGTGTGTGTGTGTGTGTGTGTGTGTGTGTGTGTGTGTTCATGTGTGTGTGTGTGTGTGTTCACAATGTCATATTCTGATGGAGGGCTGGGGTTGAGGGAGAAGCACAGTGCCTTTGCTCAAGATCCTCTTTTTTTACCTAAAAAGAATAGCCACATCTGCTGCTTTGTCCACAGACTGTCTACTCTAATTGTCAATTCTAGTTTTGATTTATTAATATTTAGATCCTCAGATACAGGAATCCTTCTTTCAGAGCAGATGAGTGACTGTTTCCCACCTTTTCCCCTCCTGATTAGCAAGTGTCATAGCATTCTTATTTCTTGTCAGCAAGAATTAATCATGCCACATAGCCTGATTATTTGGGGGAAGGAAGTTCCTAAAAGCACCAAGGCAAAGATGAAGAGAAACAACCTTGAATTGCTTTAGAATCCTATTATTACCCTGATCTAATTTTGGACATGAAAATTCTCTACAAGGTCTAGTTTAGTGTTACTAACAAAATTACGAAGATTGGAAGGAGGTGAAAAGAAATCCCACTTGGGAACCTTTAAATGCTTCTATTGGAATTGTGATGAATTTTTCATTTCTGTCCATTTGACTGAAAATTTAAATAATTTTCTTTCATGATGTTGGTTGACTCATAAGGTACAGAATTTGGGAGTTTATTGTCTCAATCCATTCTTTAAAGGAAAGGTAGTAAAATTGAAATTAAGGATAAGAGATAAATGCCAAAATTCTATGATGGTGCATCTTGTAATTATCACATCTGCTGTGAAGCATCTGAAAAATAGCTTTGGAAGCTTGCCATGCTGCAAACGACTCACACAATGAAGGGGAGCAGCACAGTAAAGCACAATTTATAACAAGACTTTGAAATGGACTTTTAACCTTGTAGTGGGAGGTCTTACCATTCTACTTTTTGGTGTGGCTCCTTTTTGATTTTTACCTAAAAAAATATTTTCCCCTTTTAGAATGTGCTCTGATGTCATGTTTGTAAATGTGGCATAGTAACACATTTGTGTTAGTCACATCAGTGACAAGAAGAATGGTGGAAAGGGGTAAGAATTAAAGAGGGAATTAATTCTTGAAGTTGCTGCCTTGGAAAAGCATCAGCTACTACTACTGTTGGCCTTTGTCTTTCATTCTTCTTCCTCGGGGTTATAAACTCATCTGCAAGGTTTCTTATTGTAAGGCACTGTGACTCTGGGAGCAACTTTTCCTTTTCTTACATGACGTTCAGAGTCCAAGTTGCTGCTAGTAGCACTATTTTGTGATTTAAAAACACGCAATGCAGTTTTGTTCTGAAAAGCATAGTGGAATCACTAGTTGAAACAAGTTGAATGCAAGCTTGAAGGAAATTTGTGATCTCAGCCCTTGATTCTCAGACTAATCGTCTGCAGGGAAGCAGTGTATTTGCAAATAATTGTATGTTCAGAGCAAGACTGCAAAACATCTTTGTTCACAAATGACTCATCAGCGATTTGGCCTTATGCTTATAAGTCCTTTCAAAGGCAAAAAATTGACAAGATAGTGAAAAATAATAATTCACTCTCCCAGAATAATCAGTTGTTTTCAGAAAATTTTTCTACGCAGGACCTTTACTTTGTCTTTCCTACTTGCACCATTTTGGCACGATTAAGCATAAAGTCACAGAATAGTTTGGGTTGGAAGACATCCCAAAGACCATCTAGTTTCAGCCTCCAGCCATGGGCAGGAACACTTTTGGCTAGGCCAGATTACTTAGGCCCCTATCCAACCTGACCTTAAACACTTCCAGGAGTGGGGCATCCACAACTTATTGGGGCAACCTGTTCCAGTGCCTCACCACCCTCATAGTAAAGAATTTCTTCCTCATTCTATCTAAGCCTACCCTCTTGCAGTTTAGAGCCATTCTCCATTGTCCTGGCATTACACGCCCTCATAAAAAGTCCCTCTTCCATTCCCTTGTAGCCCCCTTCAGTACTGGAAGGCTGCTTTAAGTTCTCCCTGGAGACTTCTCCATGCTGAACATGCTGAATATGCTTCATCTGTCTTCACAGGAGAGGTGCTCCATCCTTCCGACAATTTTTGTCATCCTTGTGTGAACTCTCTTCAGCAGGTCCATGTCCTTCTTATGTCAGGAGCCCTAGAGCTGGATACAGTACTCCAGATGGGATCTCACAAGAATGGAATAGAAGGGGAGAATCACCTTCCTTGACTTGCTGACACTCTGCTTTGATGCAGCTCAGTAATGGTTGACTTTCTGGGCTGCAAGCACACACTGCTGAGACATGGTGAGCTTCTCACTGTGGTAGGGGGAAAACAGTTTTCCCCCTGCAGTTATAAAGTGGTGAAACCCCAGGGGGTGGTAAACCTGGAATTTTTTAAGTTTTATCCAATGAGCGCTTCTGCGAAATATAAACATACCACAAGCAAACGGAAGAGAAGGTTAGTTGTAGTTAGTTGATAGAAGTGGCAGCCATGTTCTGACACCACGAGGAAAGGGGCTCGGAGCCCCTTGTGGCCTCTGGGGCCCCCCTGCCCCTGGCTGGGGGGGACTGCAGGGACTTGGAACAGCGTAATGCTGGGCTAAGTACCTGTGGCTCAAAGCTAAAAAAGTTTTCTCCACCGTGAGTGAGCAGAGACAGAGCAGCGGCAGAAGCAGCGTCCAGAAACGGTGGCAGGGAGCCAGAAAAGATAAGAAGCGGCAGAGGCACTACAGCCAAGTAGGAGAGACACAGAGATGTCTAATGAAGAGAGAGAGAGAGCAGGACTAAACTCTACACAGAGTTTTGGGGGTAAGAACTAAACCAGACCCCCCAAAACCCCTTCGAGACCCCTCTTAAGTTGGGGTGGTGGACTCCTGCTGGATGGAAGTCCTAAAACGCAACATGCAGCACCAGAGAGAGAGAAGAGCTGAAAAGCTCAAAGCGTCCTGGAAAGCTAGACCAGGACGGAGAAGAATGCAGAGGGGGTGACCTTGGCTCCCCCCTTACCATTGCTGCCAAGCTGGCAGCTTGAGGCAGAGCACAGGAGCTCTGCAAAGGGGCTTGAATCCCCTGAAGATAAGGACTCTCACGGAGACCCCTGAGCTTCATGATATGACGTAGTGAAGTGACCCTTGTCCTGGTGAACACACCCTATGGAAGAAGACCCTCGCTTGAAACGAGTGGCCGAGGGGGTTTGGATTTCCCCCCCGTGTGTGCTGGCAGAGATCCAGCCACGGCTGCTGCTGCATGGGAAGAAGATAAACTGCTGCCCTAGAGAGAAACTGCTGCTCTGAGACTGGTAAGGATCTTTCCTTCTTCCCTCCTGCACTTTTATTTGGAGGGGAGAAGAGATCTGATCCATTATAAATACTGATTTGTCATGGTAGAGATAGTTGAGATCGTGTGTGTAATGTATTATAATATTTATTTGTACAGTCATTGTAATATATTCCCTTTCCCCCATTCTAAGTCTTGTGTGGTTGTCTGGAAAAAACACATGTTATACTAGGTTGAGATGTGGGAGGGGGCTTTGACTAGAGAATTAGATTTTTAAGGCTCTCAAACCATGACACTCACCAAATAACCTGTTTTGTGGGACAGTGGGAAAGGCTTTGCACAAGTCCAGGTAAATGATGTCAGTTGCTCTTCCCTTATGTGGCAATGCTATAACCCTGTAGTAAAAAGTCACCAAATTTGTCAGGCATGATTTGCCATTAGTAAAGCTGTGTTGGCTGTCACCAATAATCTGATTGTTTTCCATGAGTCTTAGCCTAAGTTCTGCTCCATGATCTTGCTAGACACTGAGGTGAGACTGACTGGCCTGTAGTTCCACATGTTTTCTTAAAAATGGGGGTTATATTTTCACTTTTCCAGTCAGTGCAATCCTCACTGGACTGACAAAACTTCTCAAATACTGTGGATAGTGGCTTAACCTGAGGTTGTCTCAGGCTCCATGGATGCATCTCATCAGGTCCTGTAGACCTGATGTTCCTTAGATGTTCTTGAACTAGATCTTTCCTACAGGGTGGGTCTTAATTCTCTCAATCTGTACCTTCACCTTCTGAAATTCGAGAGGTGTGTCTGAAGAACATATTGGTGAAGAAAGAGGTGAAAAAGTCATTGAGAACCATAGCCTTCTCCACCTGCTAGCTAACTAGGTCTCCTCTTTCCTTTGGGAAATGGCCCACATTTTCCTTAGTCTTCTTTTTATCACCAGTGTACCTATAAAAGCTTTTCTTGTGTACTTGATGTCCCTGGTCAGGGATTTAGCTTTCCTAATCTAAACTCTGCATACTTGGACAATCCATCTGTATTCCTCCCAGACTATCTGTCCCTGCTCCCACTCTCTGTAGGCTTCCTTTTTGTGTTTGAATTTGCCCTGGAGCTCCATGTTCATCCATACAGGTCTGACATTTTGGCCTTACTTTCATTGGGATGCATCATTCTTGAGCTTGAAGGAGATGGTCCTTGAATATTAGTCAGGTTTCTTGGGGCCTTTTTCCTTCCAGGGCTTTATTTCATGGCATTCTACCAAGTAGAGGCCAAGCCAGCTCTCCTGAAGTACAGGGCAGTGAGCTTGCTGTGCTCCCTCCTTTCTGCCCCAAGGATCTCAAATTCCACAATTTCATGTTCACTGCAACCATAGCTGTCCTTGAGCTTCATGTCCCCCACCAGCCCCTCCTGGTTGGTGAGAACAAGGTCCAGCACAGCAACTCTCTTTGTTGGCTTCTCTACCACTTGGAGAAGAAAATTGTTGTGAAGGCATTCCAGGAACCTCCTGGGTAGCTTAATTCCCTGCTGTGCTGCTTGATATCTGCTTCCAATAGATATCAATGTTGTTGGAGTTCCCCATGAAGCACAGGGCTTGTAAACATGAAGTAGATCCTATTGGTCTATGGAGGGACTCATCTGCTCGTCTTCCTTGTCTAGTGGTCTATAATGCCACCTGTCCCTGCCCTCCTTTTAATCCTGACCCATAAGCTTTCAACCGGCTCCTCATCAATACCCAGGCAGAGCTCCCTGTATCTAGCTGGTCATTGATATAGAGGGTGATACCCCTCCTCATCTCCCCTGCCTGTCCTTCCCAAAGAGCCTGTATCCTTCCATTCAAATATACCAGTCATAGGAGTCATCGCATCACATCTCTGTGAATGCATGAGGAAGTAAAGTACTACTTCTTCTTGAGCAAGACTAGAAAGATTAGGCCACCGAGGGTGAGAAAGTGAAAAGTTACATAAGGTATCAACAGATTTATTAATGATATTCTCAATATCTCCCATTATGAACATTTGTTTGCAGACCTCCTCTGAGAGACATTTTGAATTCCTTTCCCATGACTTGGAAAGAGAATATCCCTTTGGTAACTCAGAGGAAACTTGTAAGCCTTCTGGGACAATACCTTTGTTGTCCTGGGTAGAGAAGAAACAGACTATGCATGTTCCCCTTCTACTCCTACTGCTTCCAATAAAAGGTTAGGTACATCACTTTCTTCTTTTAGTGATGTCCTAGTTAGGACAGCTGAGACAGCTGAGTTCATCATGGTATGGGTGTAACCCAAAACTGTGTATTCTATAGCCTTCCATGCCATTTCCCAGAAACTGTTGTCAATAGACTATTCGCACCCTCTGCCCATAAGAGCCTGACTCCTCAGGCTATAAACTAGGTGTTAAGAGGCCTGTGAGATAGGAGGATGCTCTTACCTTTTATGGAACTCCCTGAGGGAAGTACTGACCATTCCTGCCTGAGCTAGAGAATATATAAACCTGGAGTTTCAGAACTTTTCAACCACTTGTGGGATCCAGAGGAAGACTGCAGCTCATCGCTCTCAACCTCAGCTGGACTGCAATCACCGCTTCTGACCAGACTGCAACAGCTCTCCCACCAGCAGGTTTTTTTCCCCTCTCCCTTTACTTTGGACTTAAGCAGGGCCCAAGGAACACCACTTTGTTCATGCCCCCAAGGTACTGGGTTATACATTTGGGTTTTATGGGTTAAGACCAATTGTTTGTTTGTATGATTGTACTTACTGTATTATTTTAATAAATTGTTATTCTGACTTTATAATCTCTCCTTTGAGTTGGGTTCATTACCCCTGCTGGTTAACTCTTAAACCAGCACAAGTGACTATACTGTGAAAGAAAGGAGTGAATAGGGCTTCTTTCCCCAAAGCAAGAGGAAGGTATCACAAGTTGTTGAAGATGTGGAGTTTGTCTGTAGGGAGGTATCACCTGCTCATATTGACTTGGGCATTCTAAGCCCCACAGAGATACAGGACTTGCTTTTCTCCCCATTGGTCCTTTCTCACTTTCTCTCCTTGTTCATCTTTCTGTATTTGTCCTTAGGGATTGTCTCGTACAATGTCTACATCATGACACATGTCATTCAGGGGACCTAGCCAACCAGCTCAGCGTTTGGCAGGCAGGCTCAAAATCTTTTGAAGTCAAAACACAAAGTCCAATTTTTCTTTGGTTCTGGCACAAAATTTTGATGTGCACCTCAGAAAATCCCAGGAAGAAAAACTGCCCTAAGAACAGAGCAAGACTTTCACATTGAAATCACCCCAATATGCCCCAGCCATGGAGCAAAGGGAGGAGAATACAGAAAAGCCGCTAATAGCTGAGTAGTGGTCTGTTCACAAGCAAGACAGGGACCAAGTGGAAACCACTGTAAAAGCATACACCTAACAAATTTATCATAGGGACTACACAGGAGAGACTGACAACTGGTAATTCTGAATTTTGGGTCCTTGATTGTCCAACATTGAGTTCTCCTTCAATCTAATCTTGGTGTGATTTTCTGTACACAGCAGTTGCATATATGACCAACCCCTGCCTTTGAAAGTGGAATGGGGAAAAGTAACATTTAGTGAAACAGAGAAAACCAAATTCCCGTGTACAACAGGTGCTTCCCTTTTCTGTTGAAGATCATCATTCAGCCCAGGAATATCACTGCAAGAACAGTTCCTGAGAGTCCCTCTCTGGGATGACTGCAAATGTAGCAGGTTCTTAAAAATTCACATAGGCACTGGCATTTCTCTTCAGAAATCTCTATATGGACCTGTTACATTTCTGACCCGAATCTTTTAATATGCATTTATTCTGTGGATTTCATCTAAGGTATCTGAAGCAATTACTATTTCATATGTTGCTGTAATTTTCAGCCAGTCTGTAGTAGATTTCTGGGAAGGAGATTTGGAAAACAATCTACTTCTTCATTGTGTTGGTCTCTTTCTATTAATATCTTGGATAATTTTGGCAATATTTCTAAATATGAATAAAATATTAATCTGCAGATTAAATAGTAAGACCTACTTTGAGCTCAGTCGTACTACAATAAATCAGGAAGACTAAAGAACTGCTCTGTATCTATGCTATATAATTTAGATCAGAATCTGTCCAGTGCGGATACTCTTCCACTGGAATGAAAGCTACTGTATTTTCTCTGACAGGATAACAATGATGTTCATGATAAGCTGTCATAAGCAATTTCAAAGACTTTTTTTTTCAAGCCTTTTTTCTTCCTGCAAATAAAGTAAGAATAAAGACCAGACTTCACTGCTTTTACAATGTAATAGTGCAGTATTTGAAGTACACAGCAGTATTTGAAGTCAACCCAGAAACAAATCCAGAAGTATAAGAGGGCCCAGAGACCTTTGGATGCAAGGTTTGTGTTCTTTCCATTGTATAGAGGTGCTATAGGAGGCCATTAACAGCATCTCTTCTTGCAGGCTTGTATGTAAGTACATGATAGGGTACCATGGCTACAGTGGTGTAGTGCAGAAGAGATTTAACTATAAATTAACTGGGTTCATGCAGAGTTAAAACAGACACGACAGAGCCTCAGCAGTTTTCCCTTATTTAATTATTAATTACTATTTAGCTATTAGATGGAGCATAAATGTGACAACATAAGGAGAAGATTTCAGCAGAAGCACAAAAGGGGGTGTTTGATCAAACTCTGAAACTATCAGGCCCTTGAGATGAGGTCAGGGGCTGTCTTTATGCTTCACACTTGTGCAGTGTTTAGCAAAAGGACTTCAGTCACTGACTGGAGCGTCCATGATGCAGCAACATGAATAATAAATGGTAACAGCAGTCAAGCAGTGTAGGGGTTAATTCATAGCTCTGACTAGTAGGGCCAAGGTTGCAAAGTTAAACCAGGAAGTTCCATAGCTGTTGGTGTGGAAGGATTATTTTGTGCTGTAATTGTTGTGGCAATCTTTCTTTCTTCTTCTTCAGCTTTTTAATGGGAAATCCTAAAAGCTAATTTTTGAAACAGGAGACTTGGCAGAAAGACAGCAGAAAATGTTGTCCCATTCCCATCCAAGTGGTTTCTCAGGAAACAGCCATAGGAGTCCTTTGTGCTCAAGAAATGACTGAAGTTACTACATTAAATTGGAAAGTAAAAATCCTGGAATGAAATAAAGTCAAATCTCTTGTCACTTGATTGCTGGGAACACTGAACACCTGTGTGCAAATGAACATGAATTTGTACTGCTAGACTACAGAGGAGAGGAGAAAGCATGGTCAGCTCACTGATATAAGACCCATCCTTCTGCTTGGCAGACAGACAACTTGTTTTCATTCTGAGGATGAAACTGTAGATTTTCAGAAAATGCTCTCTTGTTTTCTTTTTTTTTTCCCCCCATGAGAGAGACTTGTAATCACACAGTGACATACGTAACCTGGCTCATGGGTAAACTGGCAATGGTACAGCACTGAAAATGTGCTTGAACTTATGTGCTGATAGGAATGCTCCAATGTCCAAATCACAACTTTTGCTCTAACATTAATTATTGCAGTGTTATCTTTAATGGCCACAGCAAATAATAAGAAATAGATAGGGAGAAAACCTGAGGCTATGTTTGGTTTGTGAAAACAATTGTCATCATCATCATCATCATGGAAAACACCTCAAACTAGTCAGGTGAACCAAAAATTCAAATGAAGTAAAAAGTCTTCCTAAAACCAAAGAACACAGATGAAGTTCTCTAGAGCTGATGTTTTACACTGAATTTACCTTTTCAATGTGGTTACCCCCTTTTGCCCACCTAAGATGCAAATCCCAGATGTCAGCACCTAAGTACTTCTGAAAATGGTGTAATCTGCTGGAGATGTGTCAGTTAAAAACATACAACCTATGATTGCACCTGTAACCTGTCTGGGTACTTTGTAATCTGTCTCAGCTTGCACCAGAGCAATTCAGTTCTGTACCTGTTGTACAGGAGGTGTGCAAGTACAGCCTCTCATTCACCTGTGTTTACATACCTGCTCTTTCTACTGTGTGTCTCTGAAAAGTTAGAGACAGCTGACAGGATTATGGATAATTAAGACCCTGGGTGTATGTCTCTGGGCATGAACTGGCTTGCTGTGCTTGCCATCCTCTGCAACAAAAAAGGGCCAGAGATAATACTTCTTCTCTCCGTATTGCATAAGCATCCCCAGTACTACCTTGGGGATTAAGGTAGTGCTTTGTACTTCTGCACATCGGCGAGGCCTGGCACCTCCCCCAGCCTCCTGCCCATCCACAGAAGCTGGGGAGACCTGGCTGGGAAGTGGGGAGCAGATGGGCAGCAGCAATGGGCCTGCCAGGAGAACCTGCAGGGTGGCATCAGCACAGATCAGTCAACAGCAACCAAGTACTGGCATTTCCTAATCTTTATGAAAATGAGGCTGGGCTGTATCTAATATCCTAAGGACTACAGTCTCTGCTCTTTGTATCTATGGGAAGTTTGCAGTCATTTAAGGACCTGATTAGCCTTAGTTCATGTAGTGTTCCCTAATGTGATTGTCTAAACTTTAGTAACAGGATAAAGATCTTATGAACTCACTAGGAATTTGAGGGCATTGGATGTTTTCAGGGACCCAAAGGACAGGTTAAATACTGAAGACTTACAGAAACTGTAAACCCTGGTCTGTTTTCTCCACCATAAAATCATTAGATTTTAATAGAACAGAGTTTTAAAAATAGTGACATTACTTTCGTACCTAGGGGAGGGCAAGAAATCTAAACTTAATTGTTCAGCTAGCACACAGGGGTTTTGCTGTAATTTTTTCGTTAAACCCAGTAAACTTCTATCTATCTGTGTTTTCTGTGCACTTACACACAATTTCACAATCCTGTTTTAAAGGTGTTCTAGATCACTGTCCAAGCTGAAATGCTGCTCCAGTATCACAACTTGCGACCTCTAACTAGAGGGCAAAGCTG
Source organism: Lepidothrix coronata (assembly GCF_001604755.1). Taxonomy (NCBI): domain Eukaryota; kingdom Metazoa; phylum Chordata; class Aves; order Passeriformes; family Pipridae; genus Lepidothrix; species Lepidothrix coronata. The sequence goes on from NW_016690198.1 coordinate 3,986,710, forward strand.
GTTTTAAACTTCTTCTCTGCAACCTAAAACAAGGCATTTGTCTTGCCAAGTGAAGAAACTGAATGACTGATCTTCAGTTTCTTTAATTTACCATCACATCACATTCAATCACACCTGCATGTACGTGACCGTGAAATTGTACTTGATAAGTTTCAGTTTTAGAAGTTTTAATGTAGAATCATGAGAATTCAGTGGTTTCATTTTATATAGTTTTTTAACAGTTATCGAAACGTTGGCCCATCAAAACATTTAATAGACTGCAGGAAAATAAATCTGACAGTTACTTATTTTACAAAAAAGCTCATTATACCATAGAACATCCTCACCTAAGATTATTAAACTGTCTTGCCTATTAGCATCATTTATGGAAACTCTGATCAACACATATATTTAAGTGCCAAATGCTACTGAAATATGATTGGAGCTATGAGTCCAAACTTATTTTTTGTGCACCTACATAAAAAAAAATCCCAAAACATTTCCTTCTGTCTCATGTAATTGCTTAAGTATTTGTTACTGGTCCCTAAATATTCCTTCTTACAACTTTTACTAAAACCTTTTGGTCATGTGATAGCAGAGCAGTGGAACCACTGATCTGAGATATAAAACTGTTGCATTTTTAGCACCCAACAGCTAAAAACCAGAGATGTTTTCTCACTCACAGAGAGTTTCCTCCCAATGCAGACAGGAGTCGATTGACAGAGCATGCAAAGTCTCCCTGAGTGGTTCCTTACTTGATTTGTGTAAATGACTTTCACAGCATCACACCACAGCTGAAGTTACATCACTGGGAGGAATCATAAAACTTGTGATATGAATATGGCACCATGAGCAAATACTCTTGCTGGAGAAGAGACAGACCCCAAAATTCTGGCTGCTCTGAGATGTACCCTTCCTGTGGAAATGAGATTTCTTTGCTATAGAAGTCCTATGCTATGCAGTTAGGAGAGAAAGGCACCACAATCCCTGCTCCCCTTGGACAGTTTAGTAGGTGTGAACTTCTATAGCTGCCTCAGTAGCCAAGTAATGACCCCAAATCCTCCTTGCAGAGCAGCTGACTTTGAGAGTATAAGCAGTCAGGGCACAGCACCTTCATGCTGCCTGTCCTGCACTTGCATCAAGAGCCTAATGAGCTGGGTGGCTGCAGTGAACACCCTCAGGGTCACCTGTGTGGAGTCTCAAAGATTAATGGAATCAACAGAGGCAGCAACAGTGTCACTACCAACCCTTATGCTTTTACCACTCAGCACTGTGTCATTTAGCCTGAGATAATATAAGTAAAGGAGAGAGACAGAGAGAAGAAGGAAATAAATCAGCAAGTGAATAATCCCTTCTATTCTGAGGACAAAAAAGTCTTTCCCCTTCACCTCTCACTTAACAGGATCAGTTTGATACAAATATTTTTCATGAATCAGAATAAATTTTTCAAAATAATTTTATTTCATCTCAGCAAAACAGAAATGTTTCCTTGCTCATATTTATTTATAGAATATCTTCTCCAAATTATTTATATCAAGAGATGCATTTCACCCATACATCAGACACCCAGAAATGTCTCATGTATTTCAAGGTACATATTTTGATATAAAAATTGTTTACATAGCAAGTTAAGCCTGTGATGTGAAATTGCTTGAGCCTGCAAATCCTAATTTTGAGATTCATTCATTAAAGAAAGCAACCTTGCCTTGCACAATACCCCTTTTCCTGAAAAAGCTTCCCTACTATTGTCCCTTATTTAGGGTTGTCCAACTTAGCTTATTTTTAGACACTGAATAGCTCTTCATTAATGCAAATTATTCATTAATACAAGGCAGCAAACAACAGATTAAATGGAAGTATGAATAATCTGAAGTGGACGTGGAGAAAAGGCTTGAGAAATGACCCTGTTCCTGTGCCAGCTTGCTCTGTGTGTGGTCTCTCTGCTCTGTTTCTTTCCTTCCTTTAGTGAGAGGCTCTGACAACCCTTTTAGTGATAAACATCCCATAAACCAGTGTGTCACCATCATGCATAGGTTCCAATTCCTTTTGCATATTGCTGTACCATGCACCCTGTACAGCAATTTCATTTTCTAATTCTGTGCTGTGTCTGATACCTAGTCCCTTTCAGTGGAAGTTTTTCAGCCTTTGCAGACTGATTCCAGGAGCTTTTTGGCAAGTTTTGGCCCTATGCTACCTCCAATGACATGGTGATACGGTACAAGGCATTTTTCTGATATCTTCTGATCAACCATAGTTAATTAGCTACAAGCTGGAAAAGCATCACAGTAATGAAATGTCTAATCAAGATGACATAAAAAGGAAAACAACCAACCCCCCTTTCTTATAACATCCATAATTGTCACATTTCTTCCAGTAACTTCTTCAATGATTCATATTTTCCTATGTATTCTTTCTTTTTTACCCTAAACAGAGAAACTTTTTGTTTGGATTTTTTCATTGACCATGTCTATTCCCAAGTGTGTCTCTATTTTTACTTAAAAACCAATCAGTCAGTGTTCCACTGGTTATACTCTCATTTCCATGAAAATGTAGCTCCTAACTGCCTAAATACATTAATTAAGCTCGAAGCATACTCAGAAGCCAAAAACTAGTTAATGAATGTCAACTTCATTCAGTATATGAGAATATCAGTAAAGTACTTACAGACATCACAGACTGTTAAAACAGGAACAAAATAAAGCTTGGAATCTAGATATGAAGTCTTTTTCATTAGCAAGACTTCTATTGTTAATGGATACTACCCCCCTAATTTACACCATCAGGAAAAGACTCTTTTCAAAGCATTTCCCAGTGTCAAACTAATATATTTTCCTTTTTCATCTTCACATAATTGTCTCAGGCAATATTTTCTGCAGGCTTTCATCTTGCCATGTCTAGGAACTAAAGTTAGAAAGTCTTAACTTTTCTGACTTTGCTTCCATGCTTCCTCCTGCAAAGCTTTGAGTAAAAGAAAATCTGAAACATCTCCTTACAGAGAATTGATCTAACACAGCTTTAGCAAACAGCAACATGCAGATCGTTCTAGAGAGGATGTGGTGGAAGGAGGGTGGCGCAACGAAACAGTTACAACAAAAACTGAATAATGAGCTTCAGGGTACCTAAAACAAAAAAGGTAAGCAAAAAGCACAGCTGAAGAAAGATAATCCCTTTAGAGTGATCTACTCTGACCATTAAGTATCTCTCTCCAAAGTCAAAAATATTTTAGTCATTGTAAGAAAATATTAAATAACCAGTTGCATTCCCTTGCAAGTTTACACAACGGGTAGGTGTTTTGAGACTGTCCTCATCAACAGTTTCCTTTCACTTTTGTTTAGCACTGACATACAAAGAGTCTGTATTGCAAATTAGCAAATGGTTTATATTGCTAGAACATGTCAGTGATGAAAAATTATATATGTAAGAATTTACAAACAGTCATGTACCAGGGAGCCAATCTGCAAGACTGATTTTGGGTTTGTAGCTTCTTATGCTGTTAAAAAAAAAGGTTTGGTCCATGGGCTAGGTGTACAATTACCTTATGCTTTAAGCGACTAATGAATTTCCAGTTAAAACAAGATAGAATTTTAAGGAAATTATCTGTGTTTTTCTAACCACCTATAATAATAAATGGATCGCTCATAGGCCTGGAAGCTAGGAATTCCTCAGTTCTAAACTTGCCACTAGTTTCACAAATAGTTTTAAAAACAGACCATCACTGGTCTGCATATTTTCAAAACCAGCCTGCACAGCTCTTGATTTGTGGAAATGAGATACATACTGAAGTTGATGGTAATTATGGGTTCTCAACAACTTTGATGATGAATTATTTGTTTATAAACCATAAATCTCATTACAGAAGTCTAAATACAGGCCTTCACATCCAGAAACTCTGGATTTAGTTTTCTTCTGAAGAATTGTTTTATAAAAAACCCCAGAAATTAAAAAAAAACCAAACACAAAATCGAACAGAAATAATAATAAAAAAAGGATAAGAAAGGAAGTTGAACTAGAAATAAATGTGTTTCCAATGCTGCAGAGAGCAATAACTTTCCAGTGGGAAGTGGAATAGGAGCTAGAGATCATGGTTAAACACACCCTGTACATGAGATTCGTCAGGTAATGATGATGGACATAATTGGAAGAATAATAACATCAGTCCAATTCAAAATTCCTTGGCCCACCACTTTAGTGTCAGACACATTCCAGACATCTCTAAGGGCTGATCACAGCTCTGTATGTTTGCATATGTAATTACTGACTTTACATTTATATATTACTAAGTATATACAAAATTATATGCAAAACTGTATTTTGTACTTGCAAGTGTATTTTAAAGAAGCTCTTGATAATGTGTATCTTAATGTGGAAATATAATGGTAGTAACTATGTGGATTTCAAATATTCAAGAAGTTTTGGCCTTTAGAGTCTGTAAGAAAATATCAAACAAAAGATAGTGACTTTGTTGCGTATGATGTGAATCCTTGACCAAAGTCCCTACCAAACCAGAGGGTTCATTTTATGAACTACATTCATCTGGTGAGAGTAATTGCTACGTGCTCTGCTCTACAGTACAAATTAATTACATACAAGGTGTTGCAAAGGCGTACTGTCCCCATATGTGCTTTCTGACTGATGATGATGTACCTTCCTGTCCCTGTGGATCAGCTAGAGAGTAAATTGGGTGCATACTCTGTGATCCTGCCTGTTTATCTCTTACAGGTGCTCAGGTACCAAGGAACAAGCCTATCGTTCTTTTTAAATGGACTGGTGACAGCATCACAATTTTGTCCTATGTCTGTTTTCTCAGACATAGGACAATTTTTCTCAGACAAAGGCAATTTTTGCAGCCTGCGTGTGGTAGAGATGTAATTACAGTGTGCATGGTGAGCACTCAATCCCCTAGCGTGGGGAATTTGCACACACAGGCCTGACCTTCTGTCCTTTGCCACGCACCAACACAATACCATGTCTGTTGGACATGTGTCTGGATCATGTGTCTGCTCTCTTTTGCCAAGCAAAGGAATAACAGAATCATGTCTCTGTTGCCTAATGCAACTATGTGGAAAGGACTGCAGTATATGATATCAAGTCTCTCTTTTTTAGCCCTTTTACAATACCACTAAACATACTTAATATATTAAATGAAAACAAGTAGTTAGCAGACAGGAGAATGTAGATGGCACTACCTTGGTTGATATCAATGGATTAAAGGTTTTACATGTCAGTATAACAGCCTGACTAAATAAGTGAACTGAAACTGACACATTTTTACCAGGGAGTTTTTCAGGTTGACTTGATATTTTCTTGTCAGTCCATAATCAGCTTAACTAGATAATTTCTTTTATGAGAGTGTGAACATTTTGATAAGGCTAAAAGTTGTCCACTTCCCAGTTTTCTTAAGCAACCAGCTTCTTCTGAGGATCAATAAAAGATGAGCCAGCCTCTAACCAAACTCCATATAGCTTCACATAATAACTACAGAAAATCAGGATAACAGTCCTTAGCAAATGCATATCCCATGATAAACTTGCTTCTCAGGCCAACAAAGTAGAGGGAGTTTTAAAAGAGGCCATGAAATAGTTAAGAGTGGCCATGATACAACTGATTTAAGAATGTGATCGTAAATTAACAACTCAAATTTTTTCAACCCTTATGGAGATTAGTACAGGTCAGGCATAGTTTCCTCTCTTGCTGCTGAACTGAGCTCAGTACTCTTGCAGTGAAACCCAAACTGTGGGAGGTTTGGTTTGAATTAACAGAAAAAAAATAACAGGGATAGGTAATAATAAAACAGCATCATCAGTCGTAAGAACAATTCACCTTGGAGGCATAGTGGAGTAAAAAGTGGGTACCTGAGCTCAAAAAGGAGCTACAGGCTTGATGAAAAATGACTGGAAAGTTTATGTTACAGAAACACAGTGATGTCAGCAGAAGCCGGACTACATAATCATTTTGGTTCATGTCACCTTGAATTTGATTAATCTCTCAATTTCAATAGAGTTTAAGTAAATTAGAAAGGAACTAGAACCTCTTTAAATATCAGAGAATTGAAGCTAACCATCTTTCCAGTGCTAATTGTGATTCCTAAAATTTTCTTGTAAGTTGTTTGAGAACTGCCCACAGACGTCTCATGAGAAGGTCGGTCATGACCTATAGTACTCCAAATACATCCAGAATTATGTTCTGCTATTCACAAAATCTTGCCAAATATTCCTCTCATTTTTCCTCCAAAATATAACAGAAAAGAGGGTGTAAACAGGTGGGAACTGTGTCAAGAGGCAGTCCCCTGAGGTGAAGATGCTGGTAAATATCTACTCTACTTTTTTCCTCCCCCCTGTGCTAAATTTTGCTCTCTGGATGCTGAGGTTCAGTGTCAGAACACACACGAACAGTGTATTTGTGTCTTCTATACTTTTCTTGGATATATAAGCTGCAGCACCACAGAGAAAATACTAGGATGATGGCATTTTTGGAATAGCCCTGGCACACATCCTGCTTAAAAGTTGATTTGTATTTTACTAATTAATTTGTCAGTAGTAAATGTGCTTTAATGACAGAATTTCTGGATGAGGTTCAGAGTCTCATTAACATTAATCATATTAACCTAATACAGTTATTTATATCAGGCAGAACAAAGTGCAACGTTTCACCATGGGATGTTCTTCTTTAAAGATAATACCACTGTAGGAATTAAAAGAACTTGTAATACTTCTTGCTGGTCGAGCCATATGGAATGATATTGCCAGCCTAGGACGAATTCACCATCCCTGTTCCTTAAGGGTTTCCATGAAAAAAACTGAGTGTGCTGTTGAAGTGGTTTGTCCTTGCAATTTCTTAAAGTCATAGAACATGGACATTACAAATGTATTACAACAACCTGTACAAGACCTTAAACATACCATGCAGACAATGCATTTCATAATGTTTAGTTTGTTTGATTTTGGATCAGATGATCTCCCAGATGTCTAAGTGATATTATGCTTTTATTTCCTAGATACAAAAAGAAGGCTGGGGTGGGGATGAAAGGAATAAGAGGAATCTCATTCTAGATGAAAAAGAAGCACATCTGACAAACTAAGTTAAGGAGTAAGTTTTGTATAAGATTGTCTTTCATTAGTAAAGGATTAATTGCAATTTGCTCACTCACACATATCACAGACATGAACATATAATTTGTTCTCCTCTATATTTTGTCCAGAAGCTGCAAGGTTTACTTAACTGTTAACCCTTAAATATCAAAGCTACAGTACAATTAAGAACTTTAATTAGGACTACTTTTAAGAAGAAAATCAAAGCTTCTGATAACCAAGTTTACAGCAATTCAGCACTGATATACCATGCACCATTTGCCACCAAACCTCATTTTCTAACCATTAAGTCTATGAAGTCCAAAATATGTATAACACAAGTGTCTTTTAATGGTCTGTCATAATGGTCTCATTTTGTTGGGTGCTGCCAGTAACCCAGTAAGCTCCAAGTGATTGTTCCACTCCCTGAGATGTCTGCAGCTCCTAGATTTGTCATGCTCAAGGAGTGAGAGCTGTCTGTGTGGCATGCCTTTTATTTAGCAGCTGCCATTACACTAAAGAGTGTATGTGTGTATGTGTGTGTATGTATGACGTACTGGTAATAAGGGCAAAGCATTCATATTGAGAACCTTAGCTACAGACTCAAATCCATTTTTAACTTTCTAAATAAACACTTTAAGCATGAAAAGAAAAATACAAATCAATAAGCTTAACACTGCCACGACCATTATAACGGAATTTAACATAGCGTGGGTGCCTGGCTTTAAACACTTAGGATAGGTTTTTTAATACCAACAGGACTTGAAGTAACCAAATTAAGCATTCAAATTCTTCCTGCAGCTTTGAAAATCTCATCTTCAAATTTGTAAGTCTCAGACTAATAGCTAAGAGAGATCCAGGTGCCCAGAGGACAAACAACATTTAAAAGCTTTGAAGTTCTAAAAATTAACAAATCAGTTAAGAATAACACAAAGATGAACTGAAAGTAACCTTCACATAATACAGCCTTCCTGGTTACTCTTTCCTTGTTGTGCATGCATAAAGTTTCTATTTTTCCAGTTGGAAAAAATACCAAGCCTCTAAAGCAACCCATTTTCTCAACCATAATCTCTACTCTTCTATCTGTTTTGGAAGACAGAAGAAGAAAGAGGCTTTTTTTTCATAAGGAATACTGAGGTCTGTAGATGTTTGTGGTACAGAAAGTGTTTGATATAGTTTTGAATGTGTTGAGTGACATCTTATGAAAGTTTCCTCCCTTAAATCCTCAGTGATGCCTAACGTTTCACTATTTCATTTTTTTAAAACATGTTACTAGTGATCTGTGTTTCAATTTACAGGTCCAGAAACAGAGAGATAAGTGACAAGGAAGAACTGACACAAACCTTCAAGCAAGATGGTTAAAAAACAGAGCTAAATAATGGGCTAGTAAAACTACATTCAAGACTGATATAACAGGTCTGTTCTTTGACTCACCACAATTGTTAGAGGTCTAATTATCATCAGAGTCTTTGCTCGTTACCTAGATCTTCAAACATATTTGCAGGAAGAGTGTTTCTGAGTCTTGAACAAGAGAAGATTTTGACTCGGTTAGTTCATAACTAACTCCTAAAGTGATTTACCACATATCTTGCCCAAAGCTGCACTCATTCTCATGATGAAATGTTATGGGAACAAAGTCACAGTGCTTACTATGCCAGTTGCTAAATGGAATGAAAGATGTATTAATGAGATATGCAGGAGACTGTGGTCTCCTGCTGCTTCTGTCTTCACCTTCAGAATTCCCCTCACTCTGAAGAGCACCAGCACACTGCTCAGCTTCCCCACAGTCAACCTGGAGAAAATGGGAGTGAATACAATTGCCACATGTCAGAGTGGAAGAAAGGAGAAGGGAGCTTCCCACCTTGAGAAAAGACTCTGTATACGGCCCAGAGCCACAGGCCAGTGTGCTCACTAAGGGCCAGGAGGAAGCTGAAAGCTTGGTTCAGCAATCTTTCAGGACACCAAGCAGCAGGTGTACAGAGAGTAACAACTTGGTCTCCTCTCCCCAGTTCCCAGAGGAATCCTCAGCACGTATGTGTTACCTGTTTCTCCCAGTTCTACTCCTACAATCTTCACTGGGTTACAATACCTCCTACTGGACTGTTCCTGACCAAGGAGGATGGCTAATTGCAATGCTGTCTCCAGTAATGTTGTGTATGCTGCAGCTCTGCAACATGCACACAGCGTGGTCATGCAGGCCTGGGGGAAGCAGCCCTCTACTTTGCAAAGGGAACAGTGGTTCAGACAGAGAGCCCCAAAAGTGAGTGGTTTATTTCTGTAGAAATTATAATGTACAGCCAAAGTCCACCAGAACATTAATCTGCAGAGTAACAGCCCTCGGCCCGTGACCTTTTATACTCAGCCCTTCATTCCCTTGAGTGAAAGAACTGGATTTCTGTTTTGTGTGTTTGTCATGCAGGAATTAGAAATGAAACAAATGTACTCTTGGCCTGCACTGAGGCTTTGAAAAACAGCATAAGGCTTAGAAACAATGGCAAGCAGCAGCTTAAGCAAGCTGCTCCAAGAGCCAAGCTCTTCTGCAACAGCATTCAGAGCAATGGCTGTCCAAATGCTCCAGAAGGATATTTAGGAGATGATAAAGTATTCCACAGAAATATCTGTTCAGAGAGCTAATGCTTATCTCTCATAAGCTTTTCCTCACCTACTATTGTTACTGGTTTTGGTCACAAATTAAGGGAAAAGCAGTTGCCACATTTTGGGTAAATTTTCTTGAAATTCTGGTTTACAGGAGAGTGTAGCAAGGAAGACACAAGAGAGATCAGACACAGGCATGATTTGCTTTCTTTCTATATGAAACTCTCTGTGATGTGTCTTGCTATGCTATGAATGTGGTTTTAATCATCAGACTGCTGGTAGAGGGAAGTGTAACGAGAATCGGTCCTAGGAGGGAAGCTGTACTGCTGCCTGCTTGGTGAGCTTGTACCCACCTGGCAAGTTCCAGAATCTCAAAGCTGAAAGGCAGACAACTGTAAGAAGCCCAAACTCAGGTGACCTGTGCCTATTTCATGATTCTCTGAATCCAGACTTTGGTGGGCAGTCGTCAAATGATGACAAATGATGACAGTGTTTCTAAAAGCACACCTGCTTTATTCCATCTCCTGCTGAGCTGGGTGAGTTGGTGAAAGGGACAGCAGTTTTAGCAGTTCCCTGTGCATTGCTCCACCAGGTCCAGTAGCACTTCGATCCAGCCCTGCACCTTCTGCCCCAGGGAAACCTGGACCATCTCAAATGGATCAGGCAACAGTGACTTCCTCAAGGTAGCAATGCTAGCTTTTAACTGTCTGTGAATTCCCTGGTGCTGCCCCTGCAGGAATTCTGTCGTCCATCAGGGTAGGTTGATGATGACATCTGTGCCATGTGGCATTAGTCAAGCAAAGACTGTAGCTATCCTCTGTGCTTTAGATTAAGTTTCTTTTTAATATTACAAACATCCCAGTCATCTGCGCTTTGTCTCTGGACATCACTGCACCTTTCTCAACAGGAGGTAGGCAAAGTGGCTCTGACCAAGAAATTCAGGAACATTTCTGCCCTTTCACCCCTACTCATTTAGACAGGAAAACTAAAAGGATGTCCTTTTTTACCCAAGAAACCCTAACGATGGGTGATCTCTTGAAGCCAAAGCAGCTTGACAGTGACCACCATATGCAGAAATTGTGGTAGATAGGGCTCCATGATTGAAACACCTAGAAGGATTACAAAGCGAGTCCTTTAACATCTCTGGTAGTAAAAACCTGAATTCCCTGCTGTCACGCTGAAAGAGTTACTTGGTGCTAGGTGTCAGTCACTCTCCTCCAGAGTGTGCCTTACTGCTATCTAATTGCAACTGGTAAGCTTTGTGAATCATTGCCACTAAATCTCACCGAGGCAAATGGCTTAGTAGGATTCAAACAGTAATTAAACATTTATGTACCTAATTAGACAATCCACAACTACATTTGATAGGTCCAAATTATAATTAGGGATAAATTAAGGTGGGTTAAAGCCATATTCTAGCCCCAATCCATCTGATGGCATGTGTTTATGCAAGCAAACAGGTAGGATGGTTGAGTCCCTAGTTTGAAAACAGTCCTTAATGATTGTTTCACTCTGGCACTCTCAGTTTGGTTTTCATGATGCATTTCACAGCTTCTGGCTCTGGGATTGTTATCAGTAGTCCAGATGCTGCCTTGAAATTGAGGGGGAAAAGTAATGAATCTTTCAGACAGAATGTCCACAATAGCCTAGGTTCTGATCTCAGGCTCACTGATGCAAATTGAGACAACTCGTCAGGCTTGAAAATTCAGAAGTATTTGGCTTCAGAGCCAGGATACAGTCCTTGGGAGCACTGAGGATCCAGAGTCTGTGGCTGAGAGGACTCTACTCTGCCATGGAACTGCAGAATCCCTTCCCACAGACGCCAGAAAAAGTTTTTTCTTTAGACCCAAACTTCTTTGCCATCCTAATGGGCACATTCAAGCTGAATGATAAAGAGTTTTTCTTCATGGGAAAACAGCATTCAGTTTGTGAACTTAGAGGGGATTGTTTGCTACATTTACTAGGGAGGTGAACAGTTCATTGGAGCTTTCATGCTCACCCAAATTCACCCACACAGTATTACACGGATTACTAACAGCAATTCTTATTTTTTTAATTGTGCATGCACAAACCAGGCCTTAGACATTCTGCTATAAATCTGAGACTGAGCAGAGAGGAGACATTTTTTAAATTCATGGTGGGAAAGGTCAGAAAAAGTTTAGCATTTTACACAGAGAGGACTTAGACTGACTGTAAAAGAGAAAAGAAATAAAACTGTTTCCTTTTTCCTCCCCTCCCTCATCATTGTGTGCGACAAACTTAAGGAAATGCTAAGTCTTTTTTTTTTTTTTTAATTTTACAATTCAAGAAGTAGGAACCCATTTGATTCTCAAATATGGGTGAAAAAATAATTTCTAAACTTGTCATCATTCTTTCCTGCCTTTATTTTTGGTTTGTACCTAAGGCATACTGCCAGTTTTGTGCCCACTGTTTTCAGCACTTTATCAAGAAAGATAAATATGGAGATTTCTATAGAAAGCAAACATGACTTTTGACCTCACCTGTGTAAATCCAGTTATAACTCCAGAGAGGTCAGTACTGGAAGTCCACCTTTTCACCATTGTAAATGACATCAGAAATTGTGCCGTGTGAACCTATTTGAAGTAATTTAAATAGAAGATTGTTTGCTGTCACCTTCCTTTTCCTCCCTGCAAATTACACATGTGCCTATGGATTTATAAAGCCTTGATGGAAGGAGCAGAAACTATATGACAGCTTGCGAGGAGACGCTCTGCAGAGACACATCCAGCTTGGCCAGTGAAATCTATCTGTGTGGCACCTGTTAGTTACGCACAGCAGGACTGTCCATCATCCCTTGTAGTAGCTCTGCATTTCCATGGCACACTGTGGTGCAGGCAGAGGAGAAATTACTCTCTAACTATGAGACAGTGAATGAGAAATTTCTGTCCCTGTTTATGCTGTCAGACCACCACTCGAGAGGTTGTACATCAGCTGGAGAGGGGGAAGGGAATGTAGTTCATTTCACTGTCAGCTGACAAAGCTCTCAAGCATTTATCTTTGCCTTCTCTCCTGTAAAATCCTGTAAAAATATTGTTACTGAGTGGACAAATGTTTAAAGAGAAATGTGGAGCACATCATGCCATGTCAAAGGGAGAATCACCACATGACATAGAGAGAAATTTTGGTAAAACAAAGAGCATATAGTAACTATCCATTCTGTGATCTAATATCTGGATTGCAAATGGACAGACAGCAATTTCCCCTGCTGAATTGGAGCAAAATGCCCTTGGGAATGCTTACATTGACTGCTCTTGTGTGAGCAACAGAAGGAAAAGAAGGATACTAAACACATGGAAACATAATAGAATATAACACATGGAAATATAATAGAAGATAACACTCAGATTCCTGTGGCTTGGAAAATTTTGCTTAGTATCATAATAATCATAAGGAAACTTGGAAGTGAGACTGCATATGGTTTTATTGTGTTTTTCAGACAGGAGAGGGATGGCAGGCAGGATTCCTCTTGATGGCCTCCATTATGCCTCACCTTCAACTCCAGAATTTCTCTCATCCTGCTGAACTATTCTCTCTTTCATTTTAGGCTGATCAGCACTGGCCTCTATACCTTAACCCCTCTGTACCATCTTTTCCCTAATCATAACAGATTATGGCTTCAGCCTCTGGGATGAACAGAGACCCATCATGCTACTGTGTCATGAAAAACTGATGATTTCTTATTCTGTTTTCTGTGGCAAGTGAGTTGTGGTTTCAAAGTCAGTTACTCCACTGTAATTGAATCATAACTCCAGCCAAAAAATGAAACCATTAAGCCAGCACTTATTACTGGTGAAATATGTTGAGATTCATGTGAACACTGCACTGTAAGTCTAGGCCCCTATTTAAGACCTCAGTATGGCTGCATGTCCTGAAGAAAGAAACAGAGGTATGATGGGGTATGATGGCATTATTTAACGGTGAAGAGTGAATCCATCCTGAATTCAAAACAAAGCACCTGTATTTTGAGGCTCTGCTTTGCATCTGTCTTTCATTTGTAATTGTTAATTGAAGTGTAGCAATTCTATCAATATCTCACATAAAAGATAGCAAAAAGTAATGAAATACAAAGAGCTCTTTTGGCAAAATTAAATGCTGTAATCTTCTAAGCTATTTATTCTGTGACTGCTGAATAAGATCATGTGAAGCTTTCAAGTATGCAATGAAGCATACAGAAGGAGCTAAAATGCTATAAATATCCACTTTGTGTGATTCTGATAGGAACTACCAAGTTTTAACGAAAGTCTTGAAAAAAGCTATTCATATTTGCAATTATCCTTACATGTTCAAAGCATTGCTGTGGGGAATTCAGTGACATGATACCAAAAAGGATGGAGGCATGTGATGTAACTCGCACAATTTTTTCCAAATGTAAACATGTACATCAGCTGATTTTATTTTTTCTTCATATTTTCTCTGAGCCATATAAATAGACTGCACCTAGAGTGCATCGTTGGAACGTCTGTGTGTCTTTTTTATTATTTTATAGATGTGAGTTTGAGTTAAAATCACACTGCCTCTGTTCTTGTTCGTTATATTGCCACTAAAATCCCTTGATCAAAATACAAATTCATATTTTGCTGCTGTTGTGTGTGGTTTGTTTGAGGAAGCTAAGAACTAAATGAGTGACACCCTTATGAAAGCACTTGAACGCTGTGGATTACAAAGCCCTGATTTATGCATTAAGGAGGGATGACTGTTCTGATAGACCTTGTCCAAAGCTCTTACTTTTATGCTATATACAGGCTTGGAGGATAGGTTAGAAAATAAACCAATAGACTTGCTTAAATTATAGGAAAAATTATTTGTAAAACTGTTGAGAAAAGTTACTCTGAGAAGTTCAAAAGCTTTTAGTTCTGTAAACTTTTTTGGTGAACTTTTATCATCATGTTTACAGACTCTTTTCATACATGTAGCAGGCAACTTGCAGTAGAACAAAGACGTGATCTTTCTCTCAAGGGACTGCAATCTAAAATCCAAAAAGTATCAGATAATATGATCACTGAGGACAGTGGGTCAGGTGTCAGGCGTTTGAGCTGAAGTTGCAGAATTACAACCAATTTGAACCATGCCAGACATAACAGAGTGTAAAATAAAAGAACAAAACTCCCTTCCTCCTCCCTTGTCTCCTCCATACAGACATAGCAGGAAGAATTCTAGGAGCAGCAGAGCATGAATGAAAACAAAAACCAGATTACGTGGTCACTAAGGAGAGGCTGGTATCATGCAACAAAAACGAATGTGGGTAAAAAGGCATCTTATAAGCATTACAACAAACAAGCAGCAATTTAGAAGATGTATTTGAATATGGAAAAAGCAGCAGTGGGAGAATATTTATTCAAATTTATAGGTAACATTTTTCACTCGCACTGGACCATGCATGAAAAATCAGAATCCACTTATCAGGGAATTTCTTAAAAGCAATTACTCTTTAAAAATTGTTAAGACATTTAACAGGATTTTTTCAGATGACAAAAATATTTGCATAGTGAAAAGGATGTGCCCTATTTGTTGTTAATGTGCACAAGGGACATATTTTGCTGTGTGGTAGATTTTCAACAATGAAATTAATGCCTAATTGCATATGATTGATTTTATCATCCCAAGTTACACAAGACATTGAGGACAGGCAGGGTGATCTCTATCAGTCTTTTCTGTGACTCTGGGCACTCCCATAATGGTACATGAATAACCAGCTGCAGCTCAGTTATAGCTGAATTAGATGTCACCATTAATCTAAACTCAGAAAACAGGTTGTCAGCTGTAGCAATTTTTAATGATGAGAGCTAATATAAAATATTTAATTATATTTTGTTCTGTTGTATATGCAAATTAGCAACCACGTACAAATACAGAAGAACTTAGCATGAAAAAACTGAAGACAATTCACAGTGTGTCGCTCAAGCTAGGTTTCTGTCTGTGATTCAAGTGCCGCTGTGACTTCTACTGAAAACAGGGAAACACACTTCTACCAAATGCTGCAAATAACGAACGCCCCCCTTTCCTTCCCCTTTCTGCTAGCTTTTATATCTGAGCAGATGTCATATAGTATGGAATATGTCTTTGTTCAGTTTGGGTCAGCTGCACTGGTTGTATCCCCTCCCAAGATTTTGCCTACTCCCAGCCTACTCGCGTGGGGTAGAATGTTGGAGACACAGGCTGGTGCTGTGCCAGCACTGCTCAGCAGTAGCCAAAGCACTGGTGTGTTAAAAACACCCTTCTAGGCACCAATGCAGAGCACAGCACTGTGAGGTCTGCTGTGGAGTTACCTCCATCCCAGCCGGATCCAATACATAACCTGTTTCTTCTAGGATGTCAAACCTGCCCTCTGCAAGTTGGGCAGTTCAGAACTTCTTTTGCCTTATCTGTGCTGTTTGCATCCAGATGCTGTTTCTCAGGGCTGAGAGAAGCAACACACCAGATCTATGCCTGTATCCACACTCTTTGCAGCTGTGATACTGACCCAGAAAACAAACATTTAATATTGGAACATCACTTAATATCATCTATACTTTGGATGACATGCTGACTTGAAGATGTGGGACCTTCCCTCTATGGCAATTTTTTTTTTTTTACACAGCATTGCTCTGTGGTACCTTACCAGATTCTCCAATTGTACTCACAGATGCATCACTAAATTTTTAAAATTCTGTTCACACCAACCACTTAGAATGTGTTTCCTTGGTACTGACAAAGACAGCAGTCTGGAAAAAACTCTGTGCACTACTGGAATTTGAGAGGGTTTAGCCAGAGACTGGGAAACAAGAGGGCTCTGTTAAAAAAAAATGTTGGAGATGTGAATTTCACTCAGTCATACCGGTATATCTAGTCTGAAAATAAGTTGAAAAGTCCCTTCCTGAGCTTAATTAAATAAACATAACATTAAAGAACTCACCACATGCCTACAGTGAATGTAAATGCACACAAACCTATGTAGAGATATATATATAAGTATATATATTTGCTCCATAGTGACAGTGTTAGAAAACACTGAAAAAACATACCAAGTCCAACAACCCATTAATGCCTGTTCTGACAAATATTTACTATTAAATTCAATAAAGAGATGGATGAATGAGTGAAATTTCCTGTCCTGTGTCCTGATTGAGGTCAAATTACGTGATGCAAAAGTCCGATCTGGTTTTAAAATATATGACTTGACCTCAGTAGGATTAAAATTACGTTGGTCACCTGAGGATCTGTCCTTTGTTAGGTCTAAGCAAATAATTTGCCAGGAGTTAATTTTTTAATTTCTGCTCCTTCCTCCCTTCCCTCCATGCTTGTGACAAGTCAGAAGACAACTTCCTATGTGCTCTGATTTACTTTATACTGGGGAATATTCATCCTGTGAATAACTTATGGGCTGGTCCCAATTTTCTGTGTGGTAAGCATTTGTTATTCAGAAGTAGACTGGAGGAGCTGGTCTTTTAAATCACAGGGTGAGTGTACATTACAGGCCCTTGGGAGACAGTAGCTCACGTGTGATCCAGAAAGACTTGAGAGGGAGAATAGCATTTCTAAGAGGAGCAACTCTGTGCTGTGCATGCCACAGCCTATGGCTAGAGACTGAAGTGATTGAATCTTCTGTGTCCTTCCTGTGCCTGAGGAGCCAGGGTGGTAGCAGGGTCTATGTTCTGGAGTTGGAGGAATGTGTCTTCTCTGCTCTCCCTGAAGATGCCCAGATATGCAATGCTACATCAAAGAGATAAATGCCACACCAGCTTGGCAGAAGTTTGGAGCAGCCTGGATCAGGACGGGGCCTTTCTTACTTTCTTAACATAGAGAATGGAATTAGCTGGAGCGGGGATTGGGAGTCAAAAATTAAGGGGCTGTAAGATAACATGACATTGAAATTTCGGAGTGCGTGATGCTGGACAAGGAATACCAGTCAGGCCTGGCAGAAAAAAGGGCCTGATGGGTGGGAGAAAAATTACACCAGTCTGAAGGCATTGAAGGGAGGGAGGAACTGGCTGGTTGGGGGTTGGGAGCCTGGGAAGCAGACAGACAGTGGCCTGAGTGGGAGACGGTCTTAAATTAATCCCTTCTTAAAGCAACTGTGATGGCATTAATGCAAACTTGTTACCCTCTATCAAGGTGAGAATGAAAAGTGTGATACTGAAATGAACTAGTATGCACCTCTGGGAAAGCTCATTCTCCACGGTTGTTGCTGCAGAATGAGCAGAAACTGAAAGGGGCAAAAAAGAAAAAAGTTGTTTTTTAGACTTTTGTTCCACACAGGTATAAATGACCATGAAACAGATTACAACAGTGAGGAACTGACTCAGAAACGTCATAAATAGATTAGAAGAACACGTGATTTCCTCCTCAAGTGAATTATGTCGATGTGTTTTTCTTGCTAATGTTAGTAAAAAAAAAAGCAGTTTTTTCTAAATCTATATTCTGCTGAAATACTCTTTTTTTTCCTTCTTTCTTGCCTTGTAATTCAATGTTTGTATTCCACTTGCTGTTTCAGCTGGAAGTCTGCATCAACCCTAATGAAAGAGGTTTGCTCTCTCTGTATGCACCCTCATATGCACCCACAGAGATTGCCACTCACACACACCCTGGGACACAATAGTTTTACGCACAGGATGCTCTGACTGAGGAGGGCAGGTCACACAGCCCTGGCCTTGCCAGCATCAGCCTCAGGGAACATTTTAAGGAATAGGTTAGCTGCTATCAGTCAAAGTCAAGTATCCTGGAAAAGGAAATAATAGTCCCTAGTTTTGCATCAGGAAGGAATCTCCCATCCTGAGGAAGAAAGATTAGCTTAACTGTGTGTGCAATTGCTCAGGAACAACTTCCCAAATTACAATGCATGAAAAGATCCCAATTTAGTACATTATGGAAGTAAGAGGACAGGGCTGCATGCAGATTAAAGCTCACATTCATTATTGTTATTAAGTTGTCTAATTTTAGAAAGAAACCTAAACTATTTTACATGAATCAGAAGCACAGCAGTGTGAAAATACATTAAGAAAAAAATTGAATAATAAAGGTCATATCTGCGTATGTCTTAGAAATAATCATATGGTGTAATGACAATATGTAATTAAGCATGAAAGTATTCTATGTTGACAGAGCTGGCAAAAAGTAGATTTTTTATATCTTTGTTGGAGAAATACACATACATGATAACAAACCATAAACACCAAACCCCAATTTTGAAGAAAATTAGATGACACTGTAATTCTTGCTGTAATGTGTGATCCTGGTTCAGGGTTCATGGCTAGGCTTTGCAAACAAAGATTTGGAAAGGGCTCTATCCACATTTGCTACAAGCGCACTGGTGGTTAAAAAGGCCAATATGAGTAAATAAGAATCAATTACCCAAATTCTGTGAAGGTGAAAAGCCTTAATAATTTGGAAAATCTTGGGAAAATGAACCTGAAAATTTAAAAAAAACCCAACAACCCCTCCCCCCAACCCCCAAACAGAAGCAGAGGATAGTGTAGAAGCAGGTTCAGTACATAAAGAAATTGCTATTCAACAAAAATAGGAATACTGCAGAGTGAAAGAGGTCACAAAACTAATTTATATTTTAGTCCAGAAGTATATTGATTCTTATCTTTGTAAGAACAATAATTAATCTGTATTTTCCCACCACCAAACCTCTCTCTATTCAAGGATTATTATTTATTTGGTTGAACTAGAAATGAACTGACTGAAGAAAGACTCAAGGCATGAAATGTCCCCTATGTACAACCTGTGCAGCAGGACTTCCTTCTACTTGTGCTCCCTTGTCATCACGGTTAATTCTTCAAAGAAAGGCTGAAAGAGATCAGGCTGATGTGAATGGGCACACACCATCAAAGTCAAAGGGTGAGAATACTTCCTCACTAGTGACCTTTGCTTGATGTCTTAAGGTCCACCTGATTTTTGATTTTTCTAATTTTTGTAAGTTTTATAAGTAGTTATATAGCAGAAGTAAGTTTAGAAGCAGCAGTATTTCATTCCTTTACCCTTAACACAGAAGCTACATAGATTACCAACCCTCTAACCTCATTCTGTTCTCCCTATATCAATTCTACCCCTGGATTCCATTAGAAATGTTCAGTCTCTCTTTAAGATAGGCCTGTTCTGTTTGGCGAATGCTTGTATCTTAGCCTAAACCGCAGAACACGGTCAGAAACTGGGTGACCGTGTACCCTTTGTGCTCTGAAGAAGATGAAGATTGATGAAGAGAGGGCCTTAAAGACCTCAGCCACAATTCCCAAGGGGCGGATTGAGGGTGGTCCAGGGCAAAAGCCAGGGGGTGGAAAAATCTCGGATTGGACAAGCAGTATTATAAATTATAACATCTGTAACAGCAGGGCGCGCATCTTGTAACCTTATGCCTCAGAGACACAAATTAAAACCCTTTCCTTATCTCATCTTCAAAACCAATTTGCTTTGGAGTTTTTCCTCCCTAAATTTTCTTTTAGGCATCAGCTTGTATGTTTAGTTGTTTTGTTTAGTTGTTTTGTTGGTGGTGTTGTTTGTTTTTTTTATCAAGGCCTGTTTTCAGCCAAGATCTTGCCTGAGTTAGGAAAGTCCAGAGAGGCCATTGTAGCTCCAGTCCAGGCAGACTGGCAGGGTTTGTCATAATCCATAATGACACAACTATGCACACTTGGGATCATGACACCGACTGTACTTACGGCCAGGCCCAAGGGTGAACAAGCTCTTCAAGTGAACTCTTTCAGGAGAGAGCTCACTAGTCATATTCAAAGATGTTACATTGCCATTAGCTCCCAAAAAAGCAAACAGTAGCATAAATGATGGATTTATAACCCTGCCTACAGTGTGTATTTTCTGAAGAATGAACATCCTTATTACAACACTGAATTTTCAGATTCCTGGCACTATCCCTCAGAGGAATAGACACTGGTCAAAAAAGCAGGGAACCAGACCACTTGCCTGAGAGTTTACCCTGTTCCCAGTGTGTTTATTACACTTCAAAGGGTCAGTCCTTCTGGCGTTTCAGTCCCTCGTCTGTAAAACATGAGCATTAATCATAATGTGTCCTTCTTCCCACACTTTTCGCTCACTGCCTATTCAGGTAGTAAGCTCTGCTAAGCAGCCTGTTACACATGTCTTTAGAGAAACTAGTGCAAAGAGTTCCTGATCTTGGCCACAGCTGTCTTAAGGTAAATAAAAATATTAGATTTATAAGGATATTCCATCACATCTATTCAGATAAACACTACAAATGCAACTTCCAACAGTATCCAAGGATATATTCTCTCCTTTTGCTGGATAAATGACATTTTTTTCAGTGAGAGTTCAAAATTTCTTGCAGTCTCACTTTCACTACAGAAATTTTATTTTCTTCCTTCCTAATTATCGATTGTTGAAACAAGCACTTTAAGATGGAAGGTAGATGCCCAGTGCTTGTAACAGGGCCAATGGCTATTAGGGTTTTCTGATTAAAGAAGCTGTAGTTCTTGATGATGAATTGCTTCAACTTTGAGATAAGGCAAAAACACCTCCAAAGAAATTTTTCATGTCATGAAAGAGGAAGCAAATTTGCCAGTGGACATTAAGGATTGTTATCTGACTCTCTATATAACCAGTGGTACAGGAAATTCATTAATTGTTTTTCACCTGTATGCAGTAAATTAAATCAGCTGGATCTGATAAGAGATAAATACATGGGAATTTGCCTCAAAATTGCTAAACTAAAACAAAAACAGGAAGTATTTTTACTACAGGTGGCGTTACAATATGCTACCTGGAATGACTATGTGAAAGCAAAAAGAAAAAAATTAATGCAGTGGCCAAACATTGCATTTGTATTTCATGCAAAGTCATGGAAAATGTGCTTTCTGTTAAATCACCTGTGGAAGAAACACATATTTTGCATTAAAAAAATTCAAAAATTTGATTTAAACTAGCCTGTAACTTCAGATGGAAAGAAGGAACAGTCTAATGGAGATGATGACACTGCAAATTGTTAGAAAGTAAAAGAGCAGTTCCTATCATAAAGAGTTAAAATTCTGAATCTGTACTGGACTGGATCAGAAATGCCTCAGAGAGGTGAATGAAGGGGGGTAGAAAAGGGCATAGCTCAGAGACTATTTCTTATGATTTCATGCATCATTCATTTTCCCAAGAGAAACATGTAGGAAATACAGTCCTTTCTGCGAATAACTATATAGGGATTTAGCTTTTCCTCTACATTGCATAATCATTTATACCTTGATAAAGTGTATCCAGGTCTGTGCACAAGATAAAATACTGTAAGATCTCTGCTTTTGCTAATGGCAACCTTTTATACGTGCTTTGAAAAGACCCAAACAAAGCAAGGCAAGGGATAACCAGGTTCTTGCTATGAAATTTTCAAGTAGCAAAAAGTCATGTAAACATATTTAATCTCACTTGTGCAGAATAAAAAGTTGCAGAAATATTATTTATCCGGCTGATCCATGTGTGGTGCCTCCTACCAGCTGCTGCCAATACTTGGGAGTGAGAAGAGCAGGTACAACTAAGCTGCTTTTCAGAGCTAATCCTCTCATAAGAGAACAAACCCCTATTCCACCAAATTCATCACCGACTGTAGGTGGACCAGGTTACCAACTTTCCTTCAAACACTCTCTCAAAGAACAGATTTAGGGTGTATCTACTGTTTGGGAGAGTTTGTCAAATGAAGAAAGCACCATTTATTTCAGTCTTTTTAAAGCAGGCCAACCTCTGCGGACTGATGTCAGGGCAGTGTCGGGGGGCTGCTGCACCTTTTCTTCAGAGGTACTGGGACCCCCTAGTTGAGCAGTCACTGTCCTGGCCCAGAGTAGAGGAACCTGCCATCTCCTCCAGCTCCTTGTTGGGACCTGAGAACAAGGATTGTAGGTAAGCTGGGACCCCCATGAACAGCTGAGCCTCCAAGGACTGGCAGCTGCTGGGCAGCTGCAGCAGGGCCAGGACAGGAACATGAGTCCCCACAGTGAGGCAGCAGGTCCTTGATGGGACAGTAGAGGAACATGGAGGTAAGACTATCTATATCCACAACCTTCCACTGCTGGACCACAGAATGCACCCATAGCTCCTGCTGCTACCAGGTCAGTGAAGGCTCAGGGATCTTCAGGTGCTCCCAGAACAGGGCCACCCAGACTTCCTGTCAGGTCACACTGGCTGTGGCTCAAGGCTCTGGCAGAGCTGTCTAGGAGGGCTGTTTAACTTTTAAAGGTTTCACTGATTGGAACTATTTCCAGCCCAGCAATAACTCTTTTCAGAAAGTGACATATGGCTCAATATATATAAAAAAATGGCCTGTTTTTTTGTCCGTCTGTCTCACCCCCTAAAGAAAAAAACAAACCCCACATGTCAGCTGTCATGAAAATGAAGGAGCTTAAATTTTTGTTGCTGGATGAAGTTTTCTGTTTGATAGAAATTACACAAGTTGATAAACTTGGCAATTTAGATGGAGACTCAGTGGAGGGAAAGCTTTGGCATGACCAATGAAAAGGTTCTAATATCAGCACCTCGCTGTTACTCAGTAGAGTCCTGAGAGAAAGCATCTGAAGAAGCATCACTTCTCAGCTATGCATCTTACACCCCACTCCATCTTCAGAACTTGTACCTGTAAACATGTGCCTACCCTGAAGTCAACTGTCATGCTTTAGGAGTTTGTGCCTAGGACTACTGTCCATCATCAGCCCTGTAATGGCACAGAGAAGTTATTTCTATTCCTTCATGTGCACCTGGTTGGCACTTATTAAAAAAAAATAATTAAAAGGTAAGTTCAAAGAACTGTATGTTAATATAGATGAGAAGGGACTTTTGGAGGTCTAACTGCCCTCTAAAATCAGGATCAGCTTAAATAAGGCTGCTCAGAGCCTTGTTTAGGTGAGCTCTGTGTGCTGGTTTAAGAGTCAACCAGCAGGGGAAATGAACTCAACTCAAAGGAGAGACCACAAGTCAGAATAACAATTTATTAAAACAACACAGCAAGCACAATCACACAAACAAACAATTGGTCCTAACCCACAAAACCCACAAGTACAACCTGGTACCCTGGGGCATGAACAAAGTGGTGTTCCCTGGGCCCTGCTTGAGTCCAAAGTAAAGGGAGAGGGGAGAAACCTGCTGGTGGGAGAGCTGTTGCAGTCTGGTCAGAAGCGGTGATTGAAGTCCAGCAAAGGTCGAGAGCGACGAGCTGCAGTCTTCCTTCTGGATCCCACGAGCGGGTTGAAAAGTTCTGAAAACTCCAGGTTTATATATTCTCCAGTTCAGGCAGGAATGGTCAGTTCTTTCCCTCAGGGAGTTCCATAAAAGGTAAGAGCATCCTCCTATCTCACAGGCCTCTTAACACCTAGTTTATAGCCTGAGGAGTCAGGCTCTTATGGGCAGAGGTGCTAATAGTCTATTGACAACAGTTTCTGGGAAATGGCATGGAAGGCTATAGAATACACAGTTTTGGGTTACACCCATACCATGATGAACTCAGCTGTCCTAACTAGGACACTCTGAATGTGTTTATATGACGCACTGGGTGAAACACAGAAAAAATGAACTAATATTTACAGATAGAAAAGAAAGCAGAATTAGAAAATAAATATTTTAATTGATTCATAGTCAGATAGTGTATCTATGTTAGTATGCAGTTTGACCAGTTCCATAGATAACATTTTTTGGCTGTAAATGAAAACATTTGCGTATACAGTCCACTTCTGATAGACACTAATAGTTTAAACCAGCATGCTATACCATACCTCAGTATGTCTACATCTTCTATAACCAATTCAGTTTTTTAAATTTTGCTGTGTTTGAGGCTATTGTTTAGCTAAGACTTTCACAAGAGAGGAAAAAGAAAGGAATGTCCATTTGGAGTATTTCCTTCAAGTAGCTCATTGTTGTAAGAGACAGAGTGTCACAAGCCGTGGTCAAGACTTTCACTAGTAAAAATTTGATGCATTCTGAAGAATTTCAGTCTTGTCGCCTTGGAAAATGCTAGGAAATATGGCCACAGTGTGTCCCGAACAAATGAAAGTAAATTTTTTTCTGCAAAATTCATATGATTTATGAATACATCTGTGAATTTTTAATGTTGTTAAAGGGAAGTCATTCAATAAATCTGAAATCCAAAATGTTTTAAATGGGAACTTTTGTTTCAGATATGGCTTTGCTTTAGAAGAAATTAAGAAGCTTAAATTTTTATATTTCACTTCAACTGACACTACATTTTATTCATCAAACCCAAAATGCATGATATTTGGAAAATATCTAAGCAGTAATATTTAAAAACAGTACAATATTCCTTATCATAACTCCTATAATAAAATACATTATTGACCTTCTTCAGCATTACATATGTGCTAATATAAAGTAGCTGCAGGAATCAATTTTCTAGGTTGCTTTCATTTTTGAGCTGATTCTGTTTTGAGACAATGACCTCTTGTTCTGGGTAACTGTCTAATGACTCTTTCTAGGTGTATACAGCACACCC
Source organism: Lepidothrix coronata (assembly GCF_001604755.1). Lineage (NCBI taxonomy): Eukaryota > Metazoa > Chordata > Aves > Passeriformes > Pipridae > Lepidothrix > Lepidothrix coronata. Next base: position 4,011,793 of record NW_016690198.1, read on the forward strand.
TGGTAAGGTACATTTCTCACACAATCCTATCCTTTCTGTGACAGTTAGAAATAGACCAAAGTAGCAGCAGGCATCCTAACATCATCAAGCTCTATGAAAACTAATTTCTGTATCTGCAATTTAGTCTTATTTCTAGTGACAAGTGAGAGATGTCCTGTGTGTTCAACCTGTTACCAAGCTTTGCTCAACTGGAACGAAATGCTTGCCTGAGCAGAGACCATTAGCAATAAAAATTCATCCCTCTTGAGTTGTACTTAATCCTCAAATAAAATTATATGAGATTTCGGTGCCACATGGACCTTGTGACCAGTGTGAACTGTATTGCTAAAGCGGCTGAATAGGGCCAGAGTTTTCTGAGGAAAAATCTCCATGACAACTTTTTCTTCTTTTTTTTTTTAGTTTTTATTTTAATGCTATTTTGTTCCCTGCTGCTTTCACCAGGGAAACGAGACCTATGTAACCACACTGCCTTTTTACTCTCCTGGCATTCTCTCACTACTTACTGGCAGCTCTGAACCCATTAGCCAATTTCTATCAAACAGTCAGGCATTTCAGAGTTACCACATGTAAATTACCACAAGTTTCCAGAAAGTCAATGACTGGGTTTTCTCAGTTTGTGCTTGCTTGCTCATTCTTCTTTCTTCCTCTTTCTCATTTTATTGCACTCTCAATTAGTAAAACAGCCAGTCAACATGCTTAATAGCACAAGTCAGCAAATGCAGATACCTGTAAATTAAGTGTGAGCCTTCCTGTCGATTTGGCAAGCAAGCAGGCAGTAGAGTTCTAGCTCGTATAATGTGATTTACATCAGGAAAGGGCACAGTAGGAGCACTCTGCAGTGAAGAGCGGCTCCACTGGTTCAGAAAGAACAAGTAAAGATTGAATGAGGAAATTTTCACATTAAAGTGCTGCATCTCCTACAGGAATTGACTGCACCATAATGTGTATTCAGAAAACAGGTTCTTGTTATTGTGTGGGGAATTGGGGCACTTCTACAGGATCTGCTGTAATAACAGAAGTGATCTGTGACAACACAGTTAGGGTATTGGCCTCGGGATGGGTCCCACTTTCTGTTGCGCTCTGAGCATGCTGACCTGTGGGTGGCTGCCAAATTGCAGGTGGTGCAAAGACTTCCAAAGCTGGGCTGCTGCCAGTGATTGTACCCATACATTTAATAACCATGAGATAGTGAGAAGCTGAGAATGAGTCACAGCAGTACAAGTATTGCCATCACTAAGCAGCTGAAGGGCATTCTGATGAAAAGGCAGTTTTTGATCTGCATTCTCAACTGTAAAGAATAAGCAATGAATTCACCACAATGATTTCTTATGAGTTTTCGTTCCTCAAAGTCCTTGTTCAGAAGATCCTCCCCCTTTCCATGCATTTTTTTCATCCTCAAGGGAGGGTTTGTTATGATTTTTAGAGAAGAAGCCAGATAGACTCAATGCAGAACCTCCTGTTCTTACTATGGACTCGATCATAAAGGTGTGCTCTTCACGCCTGTGAATCAAATACTGTTCCCTTAGTATCCCAAAGCACAGGCAGAGTAAAACTAAACTAAGCTAAGCTCTGATTTCCTCATGAGTCTGGTGAACTAGCACATGACTGCAGAAAAAATTTACATATATGATCAGCCCCTGTTTTTTGTGATAATGGTAACCAGTCATCTTTGTATCAACTGTATTAAAAAAAGACAGTGAACCTCGCTGTATCAGTTAAACCTTCCATTTGCTCAGGTAAAAAGAATTATAGTGATGCTTTCCTAATCAGCTACTTCTGATCTGCTACATTGTCAGCTAAGTAATGACTCATTTTCTGCATTGTTCTTGTATATGAAGGACAACAGGAGAACAAACCATATCCACACGTTCTGGTTATACTGAGGCATTTCCTTCTATCAGAGACAGGCATTATGAAACAGTTAGTGCATTCACAAATTAAAAGCAGAAGCACAGTCTGTGCTGTTGATACACCTGATTGTCCTGCAGCATTTCAAGGCTGTATTGCCCTGAATGGCTAAGACAGGAGAGAGATGCCATAAGCAGGTCTGCAGGTTGGTTTAGTGTCTGAAAACTAGTTCTTCTTTTAAGGTGGATTTCTTTTCTCTTTATTTATACACAAAATTTACAACTTTTCCCGTGATAAGCAGGATAGGCTTTTTTTCAGCAACTTTTTGTTGCCTCACCTGCTCTTGACTGGACTGTCAGCAATTTCCTACCACATGAACACATGCTAATTTAACTCATATTAAGAAACAAGCCAAGATGTTTTTTCTTGGAACAGGGAACACTGGAGGGCCTGAATTCACTTTGATGCTTGGAAAAATAAAGAGATTTATTTGGCAGCTGCTATAAGGATAGTTACTTAGGGAGCTGTGCTACCCATAACATGTCTTTATGCAGCACTTCTGACACCTGAATACAAGAGTAGATTTAGAGCTAAAATCCAAGGCAAACCTCTCCATTGCATATGAATGTAAAAGTAGATATTCCTTATGGTGATTCTTGAAAAGTTGTCCTTAACAGGTTCCTACCTATTCTAGGAGTGTTTCTTCTAAATGGCACAAGCTAAACCTAGGAGGACTATCTGGTATTTTATGGTAGATGCTAAGAGCTTAACACTACTTTGACGTATATTATATGGTCTCATTCCACTCCTCTCACCTAGATTGCTGCCTGACAAACTGTGTCCTCAACTGATACTCTTCCTACTTGGGAAGAGACCAGCCTTCACAGGCCTACCCGACTGATCCTTTCACCTTTTGCTCTTGAAATTAGGATGGATGTCATGTCGTCTCCTCAATTACAGTACTTGATTTCAGTTTTCCCACTGTTTTGCTTCATTTAAACTCGTTACACTGAGAACTGCATATTACACAGATTTTAGTAATCTGGTACGTGTACTGTCATTCTGCTGTCAAATTGCATTTTACCCCCTGGTTTTAATGCATACCCTGTATAAGATGATTTGTGCCATGATGTGATTTATTTCAGAAATTCACAGCAAACTAAGCATACTGCTGAATTCTGAGCTGTAAAAGCATGGAGGGTTTAAAACTGCGACTGTAAGCTCTTGTCTATGCTGTTAGAAACTGTTTTATCCTGCAGAACAGACCATTTTTAAAAGGCACAGTAATTTCTGAGCCACTGAGCAACTGATGGTTTATATACCAGCAATTGGAGTATGTATTGCTAACAAGAAAATGGGTTATGATTATTTGTATACAAACATTCATTTATTTTCATTTAGAATAGCAAACAATTACTCAGATAACCAATAGTGAGAGCAAGTAAATTTCCACCCCAATAGGTTTCGGTTTTACCTGAGAAGAAAAACAAAGCAATTTTGATAATGTACGATGTGTCTACTGAAATAATGTCCCTGTTTCTAGCTTTCAGTGAGGATTTGCAATTAAATAACTTCAAAGGAAGGTATTAGAAGAAAAAAGTAGTAAACATAGTTGAACATTCATTTGCTTTGGGAACGCCCAGAATGGTCAAACAGGAAAAAATGGCTATATCCTGAAAGGCTCTGAGTACTCTTTCTAAGATCTTTGCTATATCTGGACTGAGCACTGAGAAAATACTTGAAGAGGACCTTTACTGACAAAGATAATAGTCCTGCATAAGTCTAGATAATTTGTTATTTCCCCTTCCTCCTGAAGGGTCAGGTTCAGCTACCCCTAATCCTGTAAATCGGGAATGCAATTTGGTAGTATGACCAGCACAGACTGTGAATCCAGAGCTGCTGCATATTATTCATAAAGGCAAAATTCTGTTTTACCTGTTCTTTTTATGCAATTTGAATATGTTTGTTCTGTGAGGACAACTCACTTTATGGAGGGCTAGTACAGGACTTATGCAATACTGAAAGATATAATTTGATCTTAACTTGTGTTAAGAGAAGAAATTTTATGCAATACTACTGTCTTCCTGTGTAAGACTAAAGGATTAATCTAAGCAACTGTATTTAGAAGAAGAAGAAGCAAAATAAAACCCCACTTATTTTTTGAAATTTGGTATTTTCTTAATATACAATAAAAGAAACCTATCAATATCAATTCAGTATCAGATATATAAAGTCAAATATCATATCATAACATACCAACAGAAAAATCCCAGTCAATTATTTTCTGAAAAGACTTTTTTTCCAATACTTTTCTTATTAAGGTAACTATTTCCTTGGAACAAAGGCAAATAATAATAAAAAAGGTGTTCATTAAACTTCTGGGAAAAAACTGTATCTAAACCTAACTACCTTCTGCCTTTGATGGGATATATAATTAAGAACAGCAAAGGCTAGGTATTGACAGGAGACTCATTAGAAAAGAAATACAATTAATACTAAGATTTATTGAAAATGATTCAAAACTTCAGGAAGCCATCTTTAGTGAGTGCTAATTAAGGTGTGCTGTTCTGGTGAATTGACAGGACTGTACCATGCAGCAGAAATGCAGAGGCAGAATCCAAAACAGTATCTACTACTGCTCATTCTTACTCTCATTATAACATGGCCTGAGGCCTAGAGGATGACTTTTTTATTTCTTCTCTTTTTTTTTCTTCTCAGACCATAATGAGCTTTGTAGATTTGTACTGTAATGAAAGTGTTTGAAATTGATTTGACTGCTACTGTTACAAAAGTTCCAGATCAAAGAATTCAGCACCGACCCAAGATGGGGTTAAAATGCCTTTTCAAAATGGCTTTGAGTAGGAAATATAACCCCCATCAGGCCCATTGATCCCATCATGTTTATTGTGGCTAACTGTAAATCATTCACAAACTACCAGATGGTGCTGGATGAGTTTGAGAATCATTATTTTGAGGAGTATTCTGAGTTCTGGTTTAATTTTAAACTCATTCCACAATGTTTTTACATCTCTCCTATCGCAGTCATGGGCACCCTCCCATGCTAATTTGTAAAATGAATTTTACTGAATACTATCTAATCTTATTGCCATAGTTACAACGAAGAAATCAAAGATTGCTACACTGAGCTCAAAATAGCTGACTTAATACAAGAAAGGAGAGTAATTCTTATGCAAACCTCTGTACTCAAACACAATCTCTTATTCAAAGAACAATGGAAAGTTTGATCTCTGGAAGCATATACTTCCACTGCCTTTTCATTTAGCAATGATCTGCAAAAAAGATTGAATGAAATGCATAAAAGTGATGGGATAAACAGAGCACTGGGGCCAAATGTTTGTCATATGTGTTATTTGCCAATAGGAAAAAAAATGAGTAGCAGAAGTACTTATTTTGTTAAAGCCCACAGTTGTTAACAACCAAGCTCCTACTGGCTGGAGCAGCAGTCACATACCCTTTCCCCCTAAGTCTCCTCTGCAGGATACTTTAAAGAAGTGGCAGGAAGGATCTGATTGAAGCCAGCATTTTTGGTATTTACTTTTAGTATTGTTTCTGTTTATTTTGCCATCTCTTTATACTTGCAGATTGCACAGGGTTTTTTACGTTATGAGTAGAAGATGCAAAATTTTTATCACTTACTGCTTCAAATACCCTTGACTCAAATGGGGAAATTGTTAGAGATATATGGCCAAAGTACTCTATGTCTCTGGCATTTGTCCCCCATGCAAGGACTTCCTGAAGAGATTCTCTGTGATGACTCCAGAGTACAAAGAAAAGATCTCGTGTCTGGGTCATGTACAGCAAAGAACCAGGACAACAGCCCATATGACAGTAGTAACTCCTGAATCCACCATAGGCCCTCTCACTCCAACTGTATAAGACATGGCAGCCATAAATGAGTCTTATAATTTTCTTCTGTGCTAGTACCATACGGTAGTAAACACATGATGGGGGAAGAATATTTAATAAAAGAAAACAGAGGGAAAAAGAGAGGAGTGCTTAAGAGAAAGGAAAATGCAGAGAGGAAAAGCAAATTTGTCTCATAGAAAAAAGAGAGAGGAAGGGTGATACAGAAAACCAAATAACAACAAACAGCTGAAGGCAATCAGGGTTTTCAGAAAAAGAGACTGGGCATTTTTGACTGAGCAAAAATTAATCTAAGAGGAACACTTGGTGGCCTTTGAGGGATAGCTGATATTTTCTAGAGAGATATTTAAGACCCTTTTGAAATTTTGTGTATGCATATTGCTGGGTAGGACTTTTTAGCCTGTTGACAATAAAAACAGTTGAAAAGAACTACGTGTCAAATAACTATAGACAACATTATGTGTAAATGCAATTTTGTTCAGGGAGTTTCACCCAGCTGAGGTGGGTTTACAGTACCAATTGAAAAATGATGACCATTTCACTGACTCAGTAGCAATACATATGCTCAGTTTAGTTTATCTTGAAATTTCATCTTCATTATTGCTAAGGCCAAAAATAGGTATTTATATAAGGATACAATAATAATAAGAAGGATGATCCTGGCAGTAGCCACAATGTCCTTTTTTGATTTGGGCTTTTTTTTAGCTGAACTTGACAAGGAATTCTGAGTTCAGTTCAAACATCAGTCCACTGTCCCTGGTGCCATGATGCTAACTTACTTGATACACTGGTGAGATAGCTACCATTTTGTGTAAATAGACTTTGCATCCAATCATTGTTCTTACTCATTTCAGGGAAACACTACAGCAAATGACACTGAGCTGTAACACTGTTCTTTTATTTTGCTTTTTATATAATCCTTTGTCAACTTGTTTTCAGTCAAGATATTGTAAAGAGTTCTAAGTATGTCAGAGATATTTCCTCTTACATAACAGACAAAGAAGCTTCTTGGTGAAGGCCTCCATTTTGAAACAAGTATGTTCTTTCCTTGCCTTCTGAAATTTTGGTTATTAAATGAGCAGAAAATATCAGAGGCTAATAGACTGTCAAACTTCATGTCAGTTTCTGGTTAAATTTCAAGATAACAAGACGGTTAAGGAAGAAAGGGAAGATAACAGTCATAAGAACTACAAGAAAAATCAAGTATTTTTCCTATTCAGAGGACAACAAGAACTTTGGGGAGATAGTTGTGGCTCCATAAATACTTGGCGTCTGTAGGATTTCTTTAAAAATGGGGGAGTTCTTATGACATTTCAGAAGGGCAGGATAAAGGCAAGACTCAGGGACCTTTTCTCTTATTATAGGACACCTCACTTGGGCATACTTACTATCTAGCTTTTGCGCATCCCTTCAAAGTACTCAGGCTGTCATGGGTTCATCAATCATATCGCGAAATACTTCAACTACTTTGAGAAGTTTTTACAACTAATATAATTTTTCAAAGATTTCCTCCTCAGGTGTTCACTGGATTTTTTGAGTAAAAAAAAAAACAAAAAGGCTACTTCTAGTCTGAAAGAAGTGGAAAGTTCTTCTATTTTAGCAGCACACCTTTTCAAGGAGTCAAAGCCAAGTGAAGTCTCATACACAAAATTTTTTGAAGAGACTGTATAATTGGCTTTCAGTTAACTTTTAATATTTTTATTGATACTACATTTTTCTGCCATCATGATCTTAACAGAAATTTGATGCTTACCTTTGTAAAGGTGTTGATTAGTTGCCACTAGTCAAACATAGTAATCTTTTCCAACTCCTGCCAATCAAAACTTTCCAAATATTTTTCTTCTTGTGACTGATTTGTATACCTAAATCTATTTAAAAGATTCACCTTCTCTGAATCTGGAACAGTCATGTCAATACTACTGTTGGAATGTCTTTAGACAGTAAATGTTAAAGAACCTTGTGTTAGAGTGAAGGGCCTTTTTAATTTTTTTTTTATTAATATGAATATTTGTTGTGTAAAATGGTATACTCTAAGGCTTGGTAAACATCTTCCGTATCATCCATTCTGGTTGGGCCATGTCAAGTCCACCATGGCACTCCTGTAGATATTAACAATGTAGCACTGTAAACAACATTCTCTGTGATATAGTAATTAACAATTTTGAGAAAAGAGGAACAGATGTGTTTGGGACTTACCTAAATGCTTATTGATATGCAAGGAAGGAAAAATGACTATTGATTTGTATGGGTATTGGATGAGACGCTTAATAAATGCTAATGGAAACTGTACAGTAGCTAAGTCTATTAAAGATTGCTTTGCTTTCTTTAAATGATCAAAAAGAGATTTTCTTTGCCAGCAATAGAAATCCAGGCCTGTGTGTAGAGCTAGACACAGGCAGCCTAGATGCTGCTTTGCTGCCACATGTAGGGACTTCAACAGCTGACTATGGTGTTGCTGAAAATACACATCTACCCAAACTGAGAAAGCATGTTAAAATGAAGAATACACTCAGAGCAGTGAAATGCTGATGAGCAGGAATCTGTGTTGACACAGTATCTCATAGGACAATTGAAAGTGAGAAGTAATTTCATGAAGTCACTTATATTTGCAGTGACATATCTCGGCTCTGTTGCTGTATTACCTACTTTCTGTAAATATGTGTTTACTGCAGTCACTCCAGAGTGAAAGAGAAAGGTCACACAATGCACTAAACACTTTTTGTCCTATTAATTCTTCTAGGGAGATGTAACAGAGTAAAAAATTCAAAGGTACATGAGCATGAGTGTTTGAAGAGTGCTCAGTGAACTCAGGAGATGGCAGGTGTTGGCTACACCAAGTACATTAGAACTCAACTTGACGTCTGCCCACAGTATTAAATATGGTAATTTTTTCAGGATTTTGCATTGTTTTAGCTAGAAGAGGTGATGAAATATTTGAACATTTGAGTCACTCACTGAACTTCAAAGTGGTGACAAATTTTGAAAGGGATATTATCTTGATCCTCAAGATTTTAGTCAGTTTCCATTAACAGACATCAAGAGACAGTTTATTCAGTTATGGTCTAAACTTTCTCTGGTGCATCTAACATTTATCATACCAACTGAAGACATACACTATTAGATGGACCTCAGGGCTGATTTGATATGACAAATGGTGTCCTTCTCTATATCTGTATTGAGTAGGAAACTAGATAAATGAAAAATCAGGAAGATACGTCCATGCCTGTAAGAAAGCTAAATGAATACCAAAAAAGAAAAAGTTTTTTAAAGATTCTTTTCTCTTTTCAAAGGAACTTAACTCAACCCTGACTATAGTTTTATGTATCTTATACACATACCAAAGAATATTTGTAAGAAACATTGTAAGTACATTTACTAAAAGAAAAAGTATCATCTCTACCTTTTCATACATGAAAAATTGGATGCAGGAAATCTACTTACAGAGTTGTTTCAAATGCTGACATAGCAAAATGCACACGCTGTGACCTGTTGGTTAATAAGAATGCTGCAATTCCGTTGTGACTAGTTGAAAATTATCAATACCACTTGTCATCAACAATGACATCAAGTTTCTCTGATTCCTTGACTAATTCTAATTTACATACACTGAAGTGAGACGCTCTGTTTTAAAATATGCTTGTGCACTGGATAGAGAGAATAAAATCACACTTTTTATACAGCACTCAGACTAATTTCTGATGGAGAAATAAAGAATCTGAGAAGGTATTCACTGGGGTAAATATTGAAATTTATATAGAGATTACTGATACAATTAAATTGATAAATGCTGTCATTTATTGTCAGTAAATGCTCTTTTCAAGAATTTTACTAGGTACAGAAGAATTTTCTGCTTAAAAAATATACATTCCAGATGGCAGTGCTCTTTAAAAAAATGTAAGACACTAAAGCTCAAGGTGTTCATATGCATATTCTCTGTTTCAGATAAAAGCAAGAGTGTTGACACTGACTTGTTCTATTATTCTACTGGGAGCAACACAGAAATATGAAGGCATAAACTCAGAACTGTTAGACAGAATTAGTAGGTTTGCCTTTTGGTGACTGTTTAGAGATTTTGATCACTGTAAGAGCAAATAATGCAGCTGGTGAAATGTGCTGTTTGGAATATGATGTCACAAGGAACATCATTAATAGATGAAGAAGAGTAAGGCTTCTCATCATACTAGGACAGTAGTTAAAACGATCGTTTGTTGTTTCTCTGATGATTCCATTGTAATGTTGAAGAAATGAAAGAAGTTGTATTTCACTTGGATAAGTGTTCTGGCAGATAATTCACCCAAATTAAAAAAACCACTTTGCTATCAGAGGAAGAAAATTCTTTCCTGACCAGTGCGAATGCAGACAGTCTACTGATGGCACCACTGGGGTGCTCCTGGTAAAAGTTTGAAAGACAGATGAAAAAATGTGGGTTTTTTTTCTGTTACCATATGATTTGGGAGCTTGTCTCATTATGAGGAAATTGGTCAAGGTTCATAACAATTGTCTTTCAGAAATCTTGCTGACTGTTCCAAGTGTCAGAGGGTATTTTATCCTTCTTAGGCATTACAATACCTTTGTAGAATAGAGATTAGGAAATTGAGTCCTTTCTATTTTTCTGGCATCAGTATTTTGTTCTGTATTTCTTAATCCCTGTCCTCTTTTCACTGTGCTTTTTACAATAAAGAATTTGGTGCTCCACGATGTGAAGAATGACTCTTTTGTTTCTTTCCCTCTGTTTTGGTCTTGAGCTGAGCTACTCAAATATGCTTTCGTATGTTGATGAGCTCATGGGTTTGATGACTTAAATAAGGAAAAAAAAAATAATGGGCTGATGAACTTGATTACACAGAAAAAAACAAGAGGCATAATTTAATTTAAAGGTTCCATCACTACAGATTCTTTGAAAATACTGCTGATCATAATGAATTTATTTAGCATTCATGGAATGCTACATACATTTCCATAGATTATACTCTTGTGAGATATAGCCTCACTTAAATACTGGCTATTCCTACTAAGTGAATTTGAGTAAACAATTTTATCAAATGGTGAATTCTATCTATTGTCAAGGGTTCAGAGTACAATTGTTATGCTTGACTCACCAGATATTTAGCTTTTCTCTGCTAAAGAAGTGACTGACCTCCTGCATAAACGTGTAATTTTTCTCAAGATTACAGTTAATCAGGAGGTTTTTGTACTCTGCTGCTTCTTTTTCCCCCCTCCCAGATGTTTTTCTTAGATATTTTGTCTGTATTAAAAATTATGGAGAAGCATAGCACAAATGTTTAGGGAGTCTTTGTAAGCATCATTAAAGTGTATGTTTACTAAGGTGCTTTCTCTTTCATTTTCACCCACTGCTACCAGCAGTACATTGCTGGCTTGTGAGAGAAGAGGTGCAGAAGATGACCAATAGCAGAAAATGGAGAAAGTAACTATAAATGGTCTAACTTATCACAGGCCTGGTTTTACAGTCCAAGGACTGTGGAATATTTACTTCCAAAAACATCCCAGTACTGGTTTTGCAGTATAGTTGAAGACAGGTAAGCTTAAACAGATAATTTTTGTCTTCATCTCTGAGTGTTGTCATTCAGGAATTATTAAAGAAGAATCCTTTTTCCATAATTTAAGTCCACTATTTGAACTACAATGATGACAAGGTTGTGTGTCAAGAATATATTTACTTTTCTATATAGTTAAAATAGGCAAAGAATCTCTGTCTGTGCCCTGTCACCCACTGCTGCTGAGTGCTCTGCAGAAGGGTTGCAGAGAGTGTGGGAGTTCTGGTGCTAACTGTCCTAATGCTATCAGCAAGAACACCACTACTACTAAAATGTAAGTTAAAATAAGACCACTATTCCAGCTGCAAGTGGTGACATTTTCAGCCTGCCCGAATCATATTTCATCAGTGTCACAAGAAGTTAGCTAGACTTCAAATGGTTGAGGGGAGAAGACTGAGGTACATAAAACCTATGCTTTTGAAAAAGATAATGAGAATAGCCCAGCTTCTGCAATGGAGCTGTTGCTGAGACATAGACTACTAAAACCCTGAAACCACACCACTGTCAGTTCTATAGCTCCTTCCCTTATATTTCAAGACCTGTCCACTATGGCATAATTTCTTCATGGCATACATAAATGAGAAACACATGCAGCTATCCCTGATGCACTGTAAAGCACAATAACTATTTTGGCTTTGTTTGGCAATTCCACTGAGCTGCTCCTCCCTTTTTCTACATATCATTGCAGAGGGCTATTGTACACACAAAGAATTTCATTAAGTGGCCTAAGTCAGTCGGCAAACACGAACAGATTTCTCCTGAAACATGCTGGAACAAACATTCGTAGCAAACGATAGCATCCTGTCGCTCTCTCATTTGAGGAGTTACCAGAGTGTAACTGAGTGTGTTTCACTCAGTGGCTCCCACTTGGACAAAATGAACTCTTTTACCTTTCTCACATTGCTGCTGTAGACAATCCTGCTTTGAAAGCCAAATTCCCTGGTTAAACATACATACGGGGCAATGTCAGAGAGGCTGCTTGAAATTAGTAGCCATCAGCATACACTAAACTTTAACACATATCTGTCTCAGCATAGTTACTATTGATTGAAGCTAAATAGGGAGTTTCTTGAATATGATGTAGGCAAGGTGATACTTGATGGAGTATCTGGTATTTTTTGCATCCACAGTTGAGCTTGGATACGACTAAGAGCTAAAGAAACATTATTTTGTACTATGTTAAGTGCATCTGTGACCAATTGATGGTCCTTATCATTAATTCCCTCCCACTGAGATAATGTATCTATTAGAAACCATTAACCAGTTCCCAAAGCCAAAAGGGAAGATCATAGAGGCTGTTTCAGTTTATTCAGGTGACTAGTTGTCACTGAGTAGTTGTTTGCTTGATACTTCAAACTCTATATAACTTAAAATTTCCACTCCTGTTCCCAGGATGCCAGTCACATCTCTCCTGGTTTGCTGGAGGAAGTGAGGGCCTATTTATGCTGTGCATCCTGCATAAGAGGTTTTCAGGAATAGTGAGCAAGCTCAACTTGTTTGAGAGACCATGTTGCTTTGACTAACATTTGCTGTTGACCTGTATTTTTGATAGAGACCAATGTCATATATGTGAGGAGACAGTTTGATATGAGGCTGAGTTGTTGGAGGCTGAGCTGTTAAATATGGCTCCTCAAGAATAATTTTGAATTGAAGACCCAAGATCAATTGAGAGTTGGTGTCTGTCCAAAGACGCATCACAAATGTTTGGATGGGACATTTTAAAGCCGTGCCAGCCCTCATGCTTAAATGAGCAGGTATATACGTTGTTTTTCCTTTGGCATAATTTACATCACTTTTTCCCTCAATGTAGCTTGCAACAATGTGTAAGACTGCTGTCAAGCATTTAGTGTTATTTTAAATTCATCGTCCTACTGAGATGATGTCTCTTTTAATTCACTTTAGAGATGGCATATGTTGATTTTCACTCTCATCTGTGATGATTCACTCTTGCCTATAAAAGGTGATATTGTGCAGTGTCACTGCAAAAAAAATTAGAAGCTAGGATATGCATGGATATATACTCTTTTCTAGGCCTTAAATATTGTCTGACATTCCAGGGATAATTTATATTCAGATGGAAACTTTAATACCAAGCTCTTAAATATTAGTCCCTTGATGGGCTTGCAGAGGTGCATTCACTTCCATTTCCCCAAGTCACTTTATTGGCATCATCTTTCTTCATATATTTATGGATTAAGAATTAAAGAAATATGTAACTCATTTTCAGATGAGTTCTTTCTGATAAAATAAAACAGTAGATTAGCTTCACTTTTTGTTACATTTTGTTTACATATGAAGTTAAGAAGTAAGGACTGAGTTGTGTTTGCACTCAGCACTTACAGCTGACTTTTAATTAACTTTCCTCCTTAATGTTAATATAGTTCTTTTGCTGAATAATATTTCTATTCCACAATAGCTGAAAACACAGACAGTACAGCATAGAGAGGAAAAATGGCCCTTCATTATCAAACATATTTGCAACAGCTCACTGCCAAGAGACTTTTCAAAGTAGTCAAACAATAAATTCATTTGAATTCCAGAATAGGCCATGGGGGCCAAACCTTGATCCCATTGAAATCAACAACTAAGGTACTGAATCGCACTAGTGTTTTGCCCTTAAAACTACTCAAATATCTTTGGTTCAAGCAAAATAATAGACCACTACTGCAAATCTAACCTTCACTAAATGTTCTATGCACTTGTATAAATTGCGGAATGGTTTCTGTTTGAGCTGAATATTACTTATATTTGATTTTGAAAATGACTTTTAATGTTGTATTCTATACAGGTTGCAATTATTCTCAGGGAACATAAGTGCAGCAAGTAAACTCCCATATATATAAATATATATTATATATAATATATGCAATCCCATGGAGACCAGGTAGCCAATGGATAAAAACCCTACTTATTTCAAAGGTTGCAGGTTCAACATGACTGAGCTCAGTTTTAATTAAACTTTCTATTTGCTTCTTCACAAGCTATGACATATAAAAGTCAACCATAGTTAAAAAAATGTCTATTTTCACTTACAGTTATATGAAGTCTATTCCTCTGTGCATAACACGGAATAGAAGATCAGGAGCAGTTAGTACAGACATGTCTCTTTCTAAGTGCAAAACCACATAATATTTAACAAAACTCAGGTAACTTTCTGGTTCCCAAATTCTGTATTTATTGAAAAAGAGGAATATCAAAATGGGCTCTGTATTTCTGCTTCTCTATATTTGTTTAAAGCATCTATGGGCCAGGAATGCAGAAAGGAATAATTCACTCATATCTACCTGCAAGCCATGTGTTACTAAACTTTGGAGTTGCTGAGAGCACCATCACTGATAGACAGAGTAACTGGGAATGTCTAGTGTACCACATCAGATGCAGTTTCAAATGACTCGAGTTTTACAGGACATTGAAAAAATCATACATTTAGTCAGAGGTGGATACAGAAATGCTGTGCATCTTATAGTCTTTGGGAAAGGGCAAGGTCTGTGGGAAATTACAATGCACAAAGTATTTGATCTTGTGCCTAATAGATATCCTGTTGTCCAACAGAGATAATAGTAAGGAGTAAGAGGGGTATCAAACATGGTTTGACCTTCAGATATGTACAGCTTCTATGTGTCTTGTCTACTCAAAACTCATGTCAACACTTTATGCTTGCTCATACTTGAAGGAATGATATATAAAACAAAAACTAATGCAGTTAAACTTGTGTCCTACCTGTGTGCTATTTTAGGAATATGTGTGGGCAAGAGAAGTAATTACTCACGGAAATAAAAAACTACTGGCTTTCACAGATTAATTTCTGTGGTCAAAGAGAATAGACTTCATTTTACAAGTAAGGTTATGGAGAACAAAATGCTCTATATTGACAAAGACCAGAAATTACAAGGCACACAAATATCTCACTGAGGAATATTTCTCAACAGACAGATGTTTTCTGTGGTTTAAGACATGCTCTCTGTGGAGAAAGCAGCCTGTCAAAAATGATAAAGATACAATGTATTTGCAACTGCACAGGAAAATTATGTGTCTCTATGCAGACTGGAGGTGAGGCAAATGGATATTACTCACTTCATCGAGAGAATGAGGCCGGATACAGAGTACAATTAACTTATGCTAACATTCAGATGGAGTCTCTCTAGTATACTTACCACTTGATTGAAAGTAAACAATCTGACCCAGAATTTATTATGTGAAAAAAGAATGAAATGATCAGTCAATCAATTTGTCTTTCTAATAAGCTCTCTTTAAAACCATAGCTGCTTAAAGGGTGAAACTAAATATACAAAATTAAAAGTAAGAAACTTAAGCTATTGATTGAACTAAGGCCCACAGAATGCAATTGCAGTTTTGAGGAGACTTGAATAGGGTTTGCGTGGCCAATTCCCTCTGTTTCTACAGGTCAAAGACATTTTGTTGTTTTTTAAAGGGAGTTTTATGAGACTAAAAATTAGTCAAACCAGTACCTTTGGTTATGTTGGATTATGATTGCCTTTATTGTAATCTATATGCTACGTAAATCTGCATGTTTTTAAATGACTTGGTTGTTTTTCCAAGTTTTGGAAGCAGTGGGTTTTTAAAATATATCTCATTTAAGAAGCAGTCAAGTACTACAATTTATATTTACCTTATCAGCTTGAATATAATACTTTATTTTAGTGATGTATATAAATCTTGCAACTACATGAAAGATTTTTTTACATGTTAGATGCTTAATGTCAGCTCCTCTTTCGCATTTTGTAAAATTAGGTCCAGAGCTAAAATACTGTAATCAGAAAAAATTTAGTGATAATTTAGAAGGAAACTGTAATATTTTTGTTTCTTTCTTTATTTTTACCCTGCCGAAAATTTTCAGAAGGAAATTCAGATCAGTTTTCTCTGACCTACTTGGCTAAGTCTCTCATTAGGATATGAGGCATTCTAATAATAATAATAAATAACCTGAATTTACCATTTATAATCCAGAGCCACATGCACCAAAAATATGCCACAGCAAGGTATAGCTATGCATTGTGAGGGTCTATCCATTATTTGGGTTTGAGAGCTATAATTATTTAAATGAGTTGTGCCTGTTCACTTTAAGACAAGGCTTGATCCATAAGCATGGAGAAGAATGAGACTCAACCTCTTGAAAAAGTGTAGTAAAGAGGATGAGAACAACGCTCTTGTGTGTGAAGGAGGCACTGGATGCGTTCTGGCCATCTGATCAGTGTGTGAGACCAAGCCCTTTCCCACTCTGTGTTCAAGTGAGGACCTGGCGCAAGTGACTGGCTAGAGGAATGGGGTATTGCCAACAGGCCATAGAGTGATTCACATGAAAAGTTCTTTTCTTCTAACCACATACAACATAGTAATTTGTATATCATATGAATCTATAATCTATTTTACTAGCTCGCTATCTCTATTTCTTGGATCATAAAATTTTACAAGAAGTTTAATTTTGTCTGTCTGATGCCTGCTAAAGCCAAGAGAAGAACATCCCATAAGTTTGAATGTTTGCTGGTTTTCAGAGTAGTTTTGGCTGTTAGAGATTACATTCTGAACTCCTACCCAAATTTTTTTTTCCAGAATTAAATTAGGAACAGAAATATTCTAAACTATTTTGAATAGTGGAGACTTCAGCTGTTTCCAAGCACTTCTCTAACCTTCCCATCCCAGGCAGCCATGAAGAGACGGGCTTTAAAAATGCAACAAGCACCTTCTTCTCCCCCAGATACTGGATTCTACAATGTTTTATTTGTGTTACTTCCCCCTTCATTTACTGCTTTTTAAGGTCTTGATGCTCTTTGTCTTGAGTGCTCCCCAGTTTCCCAAGTCAGACTCTCATATTAGTAATGTGTCAAATGTCTTTACCAAGTGCAACTCATGCATGCTTGCAAAGATACCTGCCAGGTTTGGAGTCAGTTCAGAGCACTTCGTCAACTTGTTCAGGACAACCAGAAGTCCAAAGACAATGTATCAGGTTGAGTTATGGCACAAACCATGAGAATAAAAATTGCCAGCACTGGCCCAGCCAATCAGAGTAGTTTAGGCCTTAATGCTTTAAAAAGTAGGCAACTTTGAAGGGACTTTTTTTTTCCCTATGAGTGGGCTCTTGTGCTAATCTGAAACATGTGCTATAATATATATGTAGTGATTTTGGCTTCAGACTGCTAGACCAAAAGCCAAGGATTCACTGTTTGTCTCTTTGTTTAAGCAAAAATCTCCTACCTCTTTTTCTAGCATAGAAACCCAGAAGAGCAACAGATAACTCTGCTGAACAGTGACTATATGTGTGCATGCAAGGAATCACAGGAAAAGCAATTACATTTACTTGACAGCATATATCAGCATCTTCGTTTTCTACAATGATATTGACTCACAGAGTGAGTAACTCTACATCTATCTTTGAACATATTCTTCTAAGATTTTGACTTGCTCATACTTTAGAAGCATTAGGGTTCCTCCTGCTCAGGTAAACACTAACCAGTTATGAATGAGGTGCTTATATACACGTGCAAAAAAAAAAAAAAAAAAAAGGTTTTACCTAATGCTCAGGTCTGATCCAGACTGTCAAGGTTACACAGTGTTTGAAAGGTTACTGTGTTAGAAAGCAACCCATCAAATTGCTGCTAGAGAGACTGCAGCACCTGCAGGATGATTCATGCTGGGGGCTGAGGGCAGCTGGACTCTCACATTCTGAACCTCCCCAGAGTATTCCTTCCCATACCAGCCAAAAGACGTTTCTCCTGACACTTTGCCACAAACTCAGCAGGAGCTGGGTTTCCAAACAACGGTCTGGAGAGGGCAGAAGCATGCTGGTATGATTTGAGACCAGACATGTCTTTAAATTTTGAGATGAAATCATGTTCACTTTTGTGCTTCAGGACCAAATGTACACGTGGGGCAGAAAGCACTAAAACAATTTCCACCTCCCTCAAATATCCCTACTGTCTTTTGACTTAATAAACTGATGTGGCTGACACAATGAAAAAATGTTTTGAAGTTGCTTTGGAGAATGGACTGCAGCTCTGTAATGGGTCTTAGGCTGAAAATTAGAAAGTTTCATTGTTAAAGACAGTCAGTGCTCAGTTGCTTTTCCTGACTCTACTGCAGGCACTTGGGAGACAAATGATGTGCTTTACATGAGCACAGACATGGATTATTTTGGTCATTTCCTGAATAGAAGGGAAATTTAAACCATATTTGGCTTAGAAGTGCAAAATTATTGGTACATCTGGAAACAAAAATGAAAGCCACCTCAAAGAACTCCAAAAAAAGTGTGAAGGAAATGAGCTTTATCCTATGGTGATCAGAAAGGCTATCACAGGACATACTGAAGAATTAATGATGCACACTTCAAGAACCAAAGCTGCGTGACAGGAGGCTGGTTATAACCAGGTTTACTCAGTAAAATATTAAACACCATTTCTCCTTACCCATTTACTTTGACTTACTACAGAGCACTTTAGAAAGGGTAAGAGACTAATAGGCACTGAAGAGGTTGTGACTGCAGAGTGCAATAGAGGGTAATAGCATGAAACTTCTGCAGAGAAAAATCTGTTCAGAAAGTGTAAATCAAACAAGGTTGCCCCAGAAACAGGCATTTCAGTAAAGCTGACGTCTTTCAAACAGCATTTCATACATCTTAGAATTTGTTTCAGAAACGGAATTGTTTTAAAAATATCAAAATGGCATATTGCACCACTTTATTTATTTTTACTTTGTAAAGGCTTTCAGTAATGTTAAAATATTGCAATGTTTATACAAATATTTTGGGGATTGGAATGTGACCAGAGCTTTTTTACCAAAAAAGTTTCCCACCCAAATGGATCCTGTGGATCACTTCTGAATGTCAGCTCTTTCTTCTCACTTTCTATTAAGAATGGCAAATGAAAAAAAAAAAAGGAAGTTTGGTGGAAATTCATTCTTTTAACGATTTCTTCTATGTGATTCACTTTCTGCTCTTAAACATACTCTGTTGTATTTTGCAAAAATACCTGGATTGTACCCTGCTACTCATTATCTATTCAAATAGAAACAGAGGAAGCACCCAGACCAGCAGTAGGGCTTAGTTATGCTCCTTCAGGTCTTAGGTGGCCTTAAAGTGGGGCTGAGTCATCAAAACACTCAACTACATGCATGGAAGACACAGCGAGGGCACTGCTCCATTCTTTGACTAGAGCTGGGTGTGGGCAGCTTCCTCACTGCTCAGAAGATCAGAGAACTCTGCTTCCCCTTCAGGCATGGTCTTTCCTAAGGCTAACCTGAGATTATCCAGGTGATCACCATCCCTGCCAGAGGGTTGTGCATTGCCCATGAAGGTGGAACACTCAAAAATTAACTAGTCTCACCTGAATAATTATTTCAAAGTTGTCATTATTGTGAATATTAACTGTTCTTAGTCTCACTTTAAAATGATCAGCATATAATGTTGAAATAGACGGATGACAGATCACAGCCTTAAGTGAGGTAAAATCTCTGGGAAATGGAAAATACATTTTAAAAAAGGTAATAAAAACAATCCAGCATAGCACCAGCAATCCAGCAAGAATATTTTTTTTAACACACTGGATTAAGGCTGGGAAAGAGGTAGGTGTTCACACACAGGATTGTGGTATGATTTTTTTAAAAAGTATTTATTGTTTTGAGAACCACCAAACTAGAAAATAATACACAAATCGCTGAATTTCTCAGTCATTCAGCCTGAAACAAACACTTACTCTCCGCTCCAGATAGCAGATTTCCAGATTTTTCTACGTCCTGAGATGTACTGAAATGCTGAAAGATACTTTGCTTATCTTTACTATATCAAAGTTTCTTGAGCTAACTTAGGGTTCATTAGGTTATCTTTTAATTGGTGTTGGGTGGACTGTGACAGATTCAGAGATCTGAGTGACTCAAAAGAGATCTTCAGTGGTTAACTTCGTGGACTGCCAGATATGCAATGGATCATTCAATAGGGTGAATTCAATGTAGTGGTATTGTTCACAAAACTCAGCATTGTGAAAGGGCCATAAATGTGAATCCTATCTATTACTGCTTAATTCTGTTACATATTACCACACTTTTGTTATCTTGCATTAAATTTCAGTGTGTAAGAGAACTGCAGAAGAGAGAAAAAGACGTAGAAGAACATCCTAGAAATACTCTTGAATAAAAAAAAGGTAACAATAAAGTGACATACTTTAAAAACAACTATTTTATGCTTGACTTGAACTAGAAACTAATCTTCCTAAACTAAGCCTCAGCTCCCCAATGGAATAATTAAATAGATGTTTCTAGTTAGAATGTTTTACATTATATCACAGCATTTCAAAAGTGCACTGTATCTAGGTATGATTCTGACTGTTCCTAATTTGTCTTGAAGGAGGAAATTGCCCTGTTTTTTTTGTTGTTTGTTTGTTTTTACTTTTTTGTTTGTTTGTTTTTGTTGTTTTTGTTGTTGTTGTTGTTGCTGTTGATGATGTGTTAAAAGGCACAAACAGGAATGTTGGAAGCCACCTAGGAGATGTAAGATTTTAGAAGCAGTCCTAAGGAAGCAGAAGGACAAGTGAAGATGAAAATGCTGTGAAACAGAGGGAGTGCAGTTATGTGAAGCTCATTATAGTGCTAGTGGAGTGTGCAGTACCACAGCACAACACACACTCAGAGGTTTGGGTTGGGTGCAGAAGGGCTCCTAGACCTTCCCTCCCACTAGTTGCTCCAGCTGGCAGATCCTGCTCCTGATCTCACAAGCAGCGGTATAAATATGAGGAGACATAACAAAGAACAGTGAGTAAGATGTGGGTCTGGGAGCTGAATCTCCTGAGCTGCCTCCATGCTGTGGTACAGGCTTGCCAGTATGAGGATGCAGTGTCCCTTCTGTGTTTCAGTTCCTACATCTTCTGCAGCAACTGGAAGGAGCTACCCAGATGAAACTCTCGTCTTACTATCAGGGCTGTTACCACTTGCTGCTGTTACTGATACACCCCTGATACTCTTCTAGCAGTCCTTGTTGATGACATCTTTAGAAGGGAATCCTTTAGAGAACTGCCTTTTTCATTCTCTGCTCCCACTCTCAGCTCTCAGTGTTTCTGACGTCCTAGAAGTTGTTATTTCTTCCCTAAATCTGAAAGTTGCTCCCACACTACTCCCATAGTCTTGCAGTTTCTATAACTGCCTGATGCCCCATACTTCTGGGCACAAAGACCATTCCTTGTGCAGAATGCAAGCCCACCACAAATGACCATGGTCTTAGAAAGGAATTGTTTTCATTTAAGTACAGCCTTTCATAAGTAGGTTAAGAGTCTAATGAGTAAACAGAGGTCCTGGGCCTGGAGATGCTTTTTAAGATCTTTGAGAAGCCTGTTTGTCAGAGCTTGAAAGAAAGCTTTTTGTGGCCTTACAGCAAATCAAACAATCCCTTTCCCTGTGCTCTCATTTGTGGTTTGAGTCAGTTACAATAAGCCTGTTTTCAGAGATGGAAACAGGTGTTTGGAGCGGTGGTGGATAAAATTCAAAGCTCTTTTATTAATGCAACTTCAGAGGAAATATGGTAAAAGGTCTGGGACTGATCCGCACATGAAAATATGAGATAAAACCAGAAGGCAGAGTCCAAGCTGCTCGTAATCGTCTTGATCTGATAGTGAGTATTCTTTACTTGCAAGAGTGCAAAAAGGTGCAAAAAGTTGTATCTAGGAATGATTCTGATAGTGACCCAGAATATTGACTGTGTTGCAGCAGCTTCATGCTGATTGACCAATACGTGGCAACCATAAATCCAAACCTGGAGAGTTCTGTCCGCAAAATTGACGCCTCAGATGATGTTGGCCTCACACACTATCTCACGCAACATCTTTCAGCTACTGGGAGAGCCAAGGACAAGACAAATTTGGATTACTTCAGTGGCCTTTGGAGACCTCTGGACACTGACACAAAGCAAAGACACTGTGCATCTTCTCTGCTCTGCTCCTGGCAGTGAGTGAGAAGCCAGGCAGTGATACCGCAAAGACAGAGCAAGCACAGGCTGGAGTCTGACCAGAATCAATTCCACACAGTGATTTTCTTCTTTGGTACAAGGTATTTGCAATCACTCAGTACTATCAACTCGGGAATGTGAGAACACAAACAACCAGCTGTGTCCCAGCACTATGGGAGAATCACCTCTAAGAAACTAGTAACAACAATCATGCTCTGTGTCTTCTATGACCCAGAAAAAGGAGCACACCCCTTTCAGTGCCAGATATCGATATGAATTGCCAGTTCAGTCAGATTACTGCAGACTTAACTTGCATCTTTTATAGCCTTAAAAACTAATCTTATCAGTGAAACCTTCCCAAAACCATACTATAGGCTAAAACTTGCTTTCCAATCTAAGTAATAAGTGGCCTAACCTTAGCAAAGATGTTGGAAAACATAAGCAATGTGCCTTTCAGTGGTCTCAGGCTTGAATTAAGTTTGGAGCTACATAACAAAGGTTGCCACAAATGATCCAGTAAAAATGGTGTGGGATACGAAAAAAGTGTTCATAATGCCTGAAGACTTCTAAGTTCAATGCAGTGTTTATTTGTAAAAATAGTTCACCCTCACGACTAAACTGCAAGAAAACATCAAGTAACAAATCATCCATTGAACAGCTTTTTCACAAGTTCATGCCATTATAAGAAAAGACTGCACAAAACTTTCAGAGGAATATTTTCCTTCCCAGAGACACATTAAATTGCTGATAAATGAATTTAAACTTAAAGACTGGATTTAATTTGGTCTAGAGGAGCCTGCAAGGGCATAAACCCTCTGGTACGTTCCAGCATAGACTAAGGTCTGAGTGTGCAGGACAAGCACATGACATGTATCTGCAGACTACCTCCCAAAGCAAGCAGATGGCTGCCACAGACAGAGAACAAATGGAAACTCAGTCCAGTTGACCTCCAGGAGCAACTGTGGCAAATCGTTTTAATGCTGATTCTGGTGGTATTGCACATATTTGTCCCAAGCAATCAGCATGACTCGTGTTTTAACTGGTGTGTTAGGGCCAGATGTCTCCCTTCAAATATCTCTTGCCACCCCCGAAAATTGATGCAAAGAGGACAAGGAATGCCTAACTGAGAGAAATGCTGAATCTGCACCAGAAAGGCTGCTGGGTATGGACTGGATCCTGGGAACTGCATGAGCCAAGTGACACAGTGTTACACACAGAGCGGAGAGTTTGGGACATTATATCTCTGCCACACATGGCAAATGTCAAAAAATCTCCAATATTTTGGGACATTTCAAACTGAAATTTTTAAGAGCTTCTGGCTAGTATTTTGCACTCTTTGAAATAAAATGTTCAGCAGAGCCAAAATTTACCAATTTTTAAAATTAAGCCATCTGGAGCAACTGCTGCTTAATTACAGCAGAAAGAATAATGAATGAACAATGTGAAACACTTTTCTCTTCCATTGCAGGATTCAGAGTGTGTTTAAGCTTTTTTATCCTTTGGTTTAAAAAAAGACATGCAATATTCGTTATGCTATTCTTTCAGCTTTTCCTTCTTTTAACCAAATAAAAAACCCAAAAAATCAAAGAACAAACCCTTCCACCCAAAAAAACCTGACACATAAAACCTAGCTATGTAGTGATAAAATTCAAGCTCTCTCTACAAAGCAGAGATGACAACGACTACATATAGATGAATATGGGAGAAAAATAAAGATTTTTTTTTCTTGGTTTATTATTGCATTTAATGTAATTTTTCCCCATAGGGTTGTAAATCATTTGTGGTTTTGTGTTTTTGGTTATTCTAGACATTTCTGATCCCAGGGTAAAACCCATGTTGAAACAATGTGGACTCCATGAGTTTACCCTGCTTGAAACAAGGAAGCCTTTGTCCTGTATCCCCTAGGCTATTTAAAACACAATGCCCCTATCCTCCTTTGCCTTGAGACCTTCAGTCAACATTCCCCTTGGTTTATGACAACTGAACCAACAATTAGGCCTGAGGCATTCAAACATGACATTTGAAATAGAGGGTGCATTTGCATGTATGAACTCTGTTCTGTTATCTCCTGCATTATAAAGGTGCAAGGGTGAACTTCGAAGTTGCTACTACAACCCATTGTTTTTCACAGCTGCTTGTTCACTATTGTGTTTCATGGAAGAGTGTGAGATTTAGAAGGTGCATTATTTAGCTTGAGTATTTCTGCATTTTTGAAAGGGAAATTTTACCAGTCATTGTTACAAATGTCTCTTCTCCCACATGCCACAGCACTAGTTAAAGCACTCTTCTACAATGTCCGTCTCAGCCCTGAAACTATTCCCAGTTGCATGGTGATAAAGAACATTGCATGGTGATAAAGAACAAATGCTGCCTAACAGGTTTATCCTGAGGAGAATCTGCCTGATACTGCAGATTCCCACAGCCTGCAATGCCTGCTCCACTGAAATCCAGAAGCCCCAGGTTCTGGTGTGACTACTCAGAGGTGTTCATGTTTTGCATTCATGCCACCCCTCAATGCATGGATATGCCAGGTAGAGGAAAGACTGAATGTAGAACTAGATGGTTAAAGAGGAGTCACAAAGCTGGATAAACAACTGTTGCTGCACGTAGGGATTTCTGGCTGTACTTAAAGTAACAGACCCTGTGGGAAGGAGGTGGTGGTGCTGTTGCCAGCTTCTCCATGGCCAGTTCTGCCATATAGCAGTGAGGACTGCAGGTAGACAAAATACCTCTCCTATGGGGAAGGCCACACCTGGGTGAATGGTTACATGGTTATCAACAATATCATTTGACCATTTTTTTTCCAAGAAACAATAGATTTCAGAGTGCTAAAAAGCATATTGTGAGATTCCAAGATCAGATGAACCACTAATAATCAGTATTACCACAGGATGGGGGAAAAAACAAATGCAGCCTACAGTTTTCATTAACTGACAGATTAACAGTAGGTCAACATCTTAGGGGAAACTGATGCAAAGGAAAAAAAGCAATAAAAGTTATTTCAGTGCAGATAGATAATCAGTGATAGAATAGAACTAAATTCTTTATTCCTTATGTTCAGACTGTTAGGTCACAGCGCCTTGTATTCTCAGGTAATAAATGCCTTGGAGGTTTCTGTTTCCTGCCCATCTGGTAATAGGCCCTGGCTAGTTTTGAAAGCTGTATAGTGTGATATGTATTATGCAGCATTCTTTAAAGAACTTTACATCACTCTATCAGAGTGCCTAAAAGTCCCTGAGTTTTGATAGTGGAGAAAGATACTTTGTTATATTTGTGCATTGCTCAAATAGGCTAATTTTCTGTATTTTTTTGCATTGCCATTAACTTACTCAGATAGCAATTGTGTGCTACAAAGTTAGTGCAAAATTAAATTTGCACTCATCCAACTGATTCAAGGGGAATGTGAAATCTACTTGTCACACCATTTTCACATTGCAGTAGTTTGCTCAGCATGACTTCCTGGAGTGAACCAAGTGGCTGATAATAGTGACTAGCATTCAGAACTCCTACCACAGCAGCCAGTAACAAAAAAACCCAAACAACCGCTCACACAACCCCCCCCCAAAAAACCAATCAACCAACTAACCAACCAACCAAAAATGCCAAACTCCTTCCTAAAAACACTGGAAAGAAATACAACAGAAAGAAAACCAGACCAAATAGAAGACAAACACTTTTAAACTCTTCATTAACTCCTCTTTAAAACGTCCCCAGAAGAAAGCAACATTTGAGTCATGGGGAGCTGTATTGCAGAAACATTTGACAGATAAGTCAGCAACCAGATATACCACAATGTTGGGTTTTGTCACAGTTTTCCTTGGGGTGTTCCATGAGATACTAGCAAACTGACTGACTTCAACAAACAAATGTCACAAGGTTTCACTCTTATTATGCTCCATTTTATTGCCTCATTTTCTAAAGCTGTGTCTCACTAAAATGATGTTTCATTTTAGCCAATGTAAATGGGGTAACTAAGAATGCAATGCTTTGCTTAAATGTACCGTATGCAGCAAAGCATACAGACATATGCTTATCTTTAAGAGGATAAATTATTCCAGTAAATTGAGCAATGCTGAAACTGAGTGTTCGAAGCCAAGCTCATGCTTTTTCACTTGGATGGAATGAGCTGACACTATGTATTTTTCTCTCTTTTCTCCTGTGTGGGTCTCCTGCTTAAATCACATGCACTGTTTGTGCACCAACCTCGTGTAGCTGAAATGTGCAGCTACCGCTGTCACCGACAGCACCTCAGCTCTTCAGGGTCCTGAAACAAGTTTTGGTCTACTCAAATCACTGGTACGTGAGAGGAGACGACAATGAAAGGCAAAACAATGCCTTTGTAATGTTCTTTGGTTTCTTAGTCTGGCAAACAACTGCTGCTAAGCTTTTTTTTCAGCATGTGGCATCTTGCTGGACGCTTCCCAAGTGTGAGTGGAAATAATATTAACAGCAGTTCATCTGCAATAGGATTATCAGATTTCTTATGATAGTTCTTGGAGGTGGATCACTCCATTGTGCTCCAGTGGAAGAGATCTAAGACCTGCTCAAGAGAAGGAAGTCTCTCTGCAGCTTCTGTTGAACAACATTCCGGAGATTTTTCCTACTGTGCTGTACTAGTTGTTGTCTTTGTCTTCTAACATACTCTGCCCTCGTGTACCTCTTTTCTGTTATTCTGCAACTGGCATGGGAGCTGCTTAATCTGCTGGACTGCTGTGTCAAAATGCTCCACCCTTCTCCCTTCCCTCCCACAAGTCTATGGCCACATAGAGTTTCCTTCATGCAACACCAGAAAAGCCATTTCTTATACCCTCCTATCTTTTCCTGTTCCCTGTCTTCTTAACCCATGAACTCAATAGATTTTTACACATGTGAAAATGTCTTCTCTTTCTCCATAGTTAGAGTTTATAACAAAAAAATATGGCAGAGTAAAATTGACACTGTGTTAAGAAAGA
Organism: Lepidothrix coronata; assembly: GCF_001604755.1. Lineage (NCBI taxonomy): Eukaryota > Metazoa > Chordata > Aves > Passeriformes > Pipridae > Lepidothrix > Lepidothrix coronata. The sequence goes on from NW_016690198.1 coordinate 4,038,975, forward strand.
AGGAATGAAGAATTGTTTGCAGGAGAGAGAGAGCACATAATGTCCCCATAACCTTTATACTCACTCCCATATCAGCTTTTCCATGGCTCACCTGAGATGATCACTGCAGTAACTTGTGCTCCCTTAATGACAATTGTAGCACATGGACCTCCCTTCCTACGGCCTTTCCTCCTCCTTGGCGGGTCAGCTGAGTGAGAGATTGCACTGGTTGTGGTAGATCCTACATTACCTTCAAGAAGCAGCTGCCAAATGTATATGGCCGTTTTTCCTACTTTTGCCCCTAAAACTCGTGGTGCCAGTATTAGGATTACGATTCTTTGCTTAGCCATCAAAGGCATTAAATGGATGGGAACTTTATTTCCTTAAGACCTCTTCTGTCTGTTAAATTCAGTGAAAGCTGACCAGCAAGAAATATTGTTGTGAATAGTGGGGATGATGAGGAGCAAAACAGTCACACACACAGAGACATAGACACGCACTTCCCTAAACTCCAAAATCATTTAACCTCAGGGGAGGGGGGGGTTGGATTTACTGCGTAGATCTTCTGTAAATCAAAGTTACAGTCCATACTCTCTGAGTATCAGGGCTGACATTTTATGTGTAAACTTAATTTAACTGTTTGATATCTGTAAGAATGTTCCATACAATATGTTAATATAAAAGAAATAACTGATGTTCAAGTCATGGCAGTGAGCTTTGACTCAATCACCCTTTGCAGTGTAATTTTATTTAGCAGACAACTGCATTTTGGCATTTTAAATCTAAAATTAAGTGCTGGAAGGAGGAGGAGGGCCACTGTACTTTCATCTCCAAGCAAAACCAATCACTGCCAAACATGAATTTAGGTAAAATACAACAGAAGGTCTGAAACCCACCTAGTATTTACCTTTGTTGACCTTTGGTTTACAACTGAACAATTTTTATAGCCATTTATTCAGTTTTTTTTTTGTTGTTGTTTTTTTTTTTTTTTTTTTAAATTTACTGCTTTTACAAACATCCTCTGGATGACTGCCTCAAGAGTTTACTCAATTATTTATAATGCTGATGCAGAAAAGCAATATGTTCTGAGGCAGACATACATTAATTAACACCTTCTTCCTTATCACTGCCTTTTTCACATTTTAGTCCCATTGTCAAGGATGTTCTTGTTTGTTAATAACTTGGCAAGTGAGTTTTGTCCCACTCAAAACCAGAACACTTGTTGACTGACATCTAAGTAGGACTTGTGTGTTATTTTGCTTGAGCAAGAAACTTCACTTTAATGTGATGTCGCACACCCTAATAGTTGAAATCTTATCTTAAAATACAGCAGTCACCTAGACTTTATTAGTGGTTTTTTTCTGCTATTGTAGAGGCTGGTAAAGTGAGTCTAGGATAAGTTCATTGCCTCCGTGTTAACTTACTTTTTGCTGTAGGGAATTGTGTTATCGATATTACTCTTTCTCCCTAAGTCACAAATCACTTATTTAATTCAAATCTGCAAATGGGTTGCTCAGACTAATCAGTCCCAAACCACCAATTCGATCATTGATGATGAGATAAACTCATTACCCTCATTACATGCTGAGCCAAAAAATTTGCCAGCTTGCACTTGATAGATGGTTCATAAAATGTTTATAAAGTTGCGAATATTTTCATTTCCTATATTATAAATGATTTCAAATAGACCTTCTAACTCTTTAATTAATTTACATTTCATTTGAAGGAGGGTACCCTAGAAAAAACACTTGGACTCAGATGGGCAGTGTTTTCCTCATACTCTGTAAATTCTGTATAACAGGTTCTAACCAAATAAAATGTTAGCCAGGATGCTATAAGGAACAGGCATAGAAGTCTTTTTCTTTTCAGCAGCTTCCTGCCCCTTTTACATCTCTCTGAACAGTGAAGTTGATCTGAATGTCTGTGTTGGGCAGGGCACACGCTCTCAGTGTTCCAATCATTTATTGGAGGGAAGGGGCTAGTTATGATCCCTCTTTTCTTATGCAACTTGAATCTCTGAAGGAGGGGTTTCATCTTCACGTGGAGCCAGACAAAATCCCTTTGCGAAAGTGGTGATTAAGACACCCATTGTGGTCAGGTACAAACACAAGATTTCTATGCAAATATTATGCAAATTAATCAATTTTCTCTGCCTTTGCTGCTGATGAAGATTACGATCTCTGGAGGAACAATCTAGAGCAAACTCATGAAAGAAACCCTTTTGGCATATTCTATCAACAATGTTTTGATCTTCCATATGGAAATTATTATTTCTGAAAATAGGTTCCAAAGCGATATAGACATTTTGATCACTAATATTAAGTCATGGCAGAAAACTGATAACCAAAGACCCCAGGTGAAAAAAACCAAACATGCAATGCTAAGTAAGAAGCATAAATTTCACTAATTAATACCTGAAATTTATCTGGGATATCTTATTACAGGCTCTGAATTCTCTCACTTATCATTTCTTATGTCTCAAGGCCCAGGGATAATGTTTGATGACCACTGGCACATGATGATACAACAGTATTAATGGAGCATTTAGGAGGAAGAAGATTACCAGCATCATTTTAAGGTGTTAATAACAGCAAACTGTTCTTAATATTATTGATTCATTAGTACTGACTGTCTTAAAATTGACTTGTTAAAAGGCCATGACCCAGTTCAAGGAACCTTCAATAGTTACGTACCAAACATTAAAAAAAGAAGTAAAATTAAAAGCATGAACCATATCTACTTTTCTAAAGGAAAGAATATGATTGAGTTTTATGTACTTTTCATATCAGAAAAAACTAATATAATTTCCATTTGGGAAGAGTTGACTGCAAATATTATTAAAAAATACAGCTTGTTTTGAGTTCTCTAAAGTGAAAGAGTATTTGAAACCATACGATTTACTTTAAATTGTTCAAAACCAGGCCAGACAGACTGCAATTCATTTAATGAAAGAATATTTGATCTATATACAAAGACCTTAGGGTCTACTGTGATGTTCTCAGCCGCATTACATGGACATACGTGATGAATCATATGACCTTTTTTGAAATCTGTCTGAAAATCTCCTAAAGCCGCAAACAGAGGTTCCACACCTGTAATAAAATGTTGCTTCCCTCCCTTCCCCTCCGCTGCACTTCCCTCCCTTCTCCTCAATCCTTTTTCCCAATTCTCATTAGTTTTATTTATCATTTCTATCTGAATATGTTGGTTTGTCTCACGTAGACAGTTTTGCACATTTAGAAAGGGAATGTGGGCATTACCACACTTTGGTCTTTACTGGTTTTTTTTTCTCCTTTAACTTCATGCAGACATTTGTAAATGTGTATATCAAAGGAACTGCACTTTAAAGCACTTCTTCAAAGGAGAAATCTCACCCTCAGAAAAATATGAGCAGTCAGAGTCTTCAAAATAACAGATTCAGAAAGCTGAAAGGCTTGTGGCAACATGACATGAGGTAAATGGCAGTGTTGGTATCATGACCCTTGAAAAATGAATTACACTCTATCTCCTGCAATCACTGCTGCTCTTCTGCCCTTACTTCCTTCCCAGGGAAAGTGACATCTCCTATGTAGGAGGTACTGCAGGCTGGAATACAACCAAACAATTGTGGGGAAACTGCTCCCTGTAGCTGTTCTGTGAAAGACCAGGAGAGGAATCTGTGAACTGCAGAGGGGATGAGAAAAAGCCTTTGTGAATGTACCTGGGGAAGATGATAACTGGGAAACCCTATTCTAATACAAATTCAGTACCCTGAGCATGAAACAGAGCCTCCTCCTCTGCCCTCTCCAAATATCATGCTGTGTTGGGTTTGCCTGGCAAAGTTTTGGTAGAGGGAACGGCTGTAGGGACTGCTCCTTTTGGAAGCTGCCAGAAGCTTCCCATGTATCTGACAAAGCCAATGCCAGATGCCTCCAGGAGAGACCCACCACTGTCCAAGACCATCAGAAAGGGTGGTAGCACCTCTGGGGCAACAGATTTCAGAAGGAAAGAAGGTAGTGCACAGTGGTAACAGAAGCCAAAGGAGAAAAGAGTGAGAATATGTGAAAGAAACAGCCCTGAAGACACCAAGGTCAGTGAAGGAGGGCTAAGAGGTGCAGAGATAATGTGTGATGAACTGACCACAGCTATCATTCCCTGTGCTGCTGCCAAGGTACAGCCTTTGTGAGTAAAATAAAGCCTGAAAAGTGTGTGCGTGGAGGAAGTTGTTTTAAGATTTATATTTTATTTTCTTATTATTCTACTCTGATTTGATTGGTAATAAATTAAATTAAATTTTTCCTCCCAAGTTGAGTCTGTTTTACCTGTGAGAGTAATTGGTGAGTGATCTTTCCCTGTCCTTGCCTCAACTCATGAGCTTTTATTTGTATTTTTCTATCCCCAATCTAGCTGAGGAAGTGAGTAATAGAGTGGCTTTCATGGGTACCTGGCATCCGGCTAGGGTCAACCCATCATACACGCTATTTTAACTACATTTAAAACACACCTGACTCCTCAGTACCATCAAATATATATTTGGAATATTTTACTTCTATTTAAAACTTTTGCTTGATCCTTCATTCTGACTGAAATTTGCAGCATGACATTTTTACCAGACTTTTAATTAGTTCTATTTTATTTTTGGGACTTATTAAGTGAATCTTTTTATACATCACAGTGGTATAAGGCCACTGCAGCTTCTTCACAGCGTGCAATAAAATATACATCACTACAGGCTGTAAATTACTTTTTTCATCTACCCTGACAAAATTGTGGCTTGATAATTTTCACTGCTGGTACTCAGAAAGGCAACTCTCTTGACTTCTGCTGATGTCAGGAAGAAAAGCTGATGCAGGCAGGACACTCTGTCTTGTTTGCCTCCCCTTACTGCTATTTCAAAAGCTTTTTTTGTTATAAGTTACATATAAATAAACAATTTATATGTGCTTTCATTTCTAAATGCTTGCTGACATTTAAGGGTGAATCTTAATAAGCAGGAAGGGCAATTTTTTCCTTCTCCAGTCTTTAGACATAATCTTTCCCCTTTTTTTATTGAGGAAACACAAAGTGATTTCAACCCCAAATGACCAGATCTCCCAAATGACTTCTGAGTTCAGTCTGAATTTACAGTGAGTCTATATACATACACCCCCTGTCTAGATGTCTCCATCAAAACTCGAAGAGAAAGATTTGAAATTTCTCTGTGAGGTGAAGGTTTCTGCATTACTTTCCACACACAGTGAAACAGCAGTGCATGGGCCAGCCGATGACACCGGAGTAAGATGAGACATGTCGTCATCTTACTTTGATAATCTCATTTGGGATCCCTACTTTGACTCCCTAGTCTGAAGCCAGGGCTTCTTGAGATCTGAAGAAACTCTTTCTTGATGACTATAGTAAGTTTCAAGAGGATTAAAGGTCAATTACACTGTCTTTACATAGTTTTTGACAGTATAAATCTACACAGTCTTCCCTCCATAATGGTCTATATTCTTCAGTTCACAGACTGTACTGCAATCTCTGAATTCAGTAACCACCCTTGCTTTTTATTATATGTCAGTCAATCCTTGTGCTCAGTGCAGAATCATTATTTTCCTCATAGATTTTTCTATAATTCTCCTCACTACATTATCCAAGAGCTTTGTAAGGCCTGCCTTTATCCTTATAATCTCCATCGGATGAAGTGTTGTTATTTTCCTAGTCTTAGATGGGGAGAGATAGGTCATGGTGAAATCAAAGTGTTCAGAAGAGTGCATTAATTGTAGGTGTCCATTTTAAATGAGGGAGGAGCTGACTTTCTCAAAAGGATTAGCTTTACTAGAGCATGTTACAAGGTGCACAACACAGATTTCATTGATTTTCCTAGCAACAGGGAATGCTCAGCATTTCCTTAGTTCCTCGTGGCAAAAATCTCTTCAAGTACTCACCATCTCTGCAAATAATCCTGTAGTGGGTGACAGATGATCACTAGGGTAACTGTGGCTGAATTTCTCTAGAGAGTCTTTGGAGAAGGTGAGATTTAGCCATTTCATGGCAAATATGTCCACTATGAGATAAATGAGGGATCTGTTCCTGCTGGTCATATTCCCTTAGGAAATGTTAATGGAAAATTTGGTACAGAATTTCTAGAAGGGCGTTTGAAAATTTCCTAGTCTAATGCCACAGGAAGAAGCACAAAAAGCAGTGAAATTCCATAATTAAAAGACATTTCTACTATTCACTACATAAGTAGTAGGGACTTAAGTAAATTAGAAAGCACCCAACTCCAGAAACTTCTGTATGGATTTTCTTGTCTCCAGTAAAGTAGGAATGAGGCTCATTAAAGCCTTCACTTGAGATTTTCTCCCTCTGCAGTATAATAGGTATTCTTATATTGTCTTTGAACGGACAACAGGTTCCTGAAGCTAATGCGGTCCTGATGGAGCATAAAGCACAAAGAAGGAAATGTATTTAGAATGACTTCTTAGGCTTTCCCATGTGTTGTGTTTTAACTCCAGCTGGCAATTAAACCCCACTCAGTTGCTTGCTCACACTCACCCAGTGAGATGGGGGAGAGAACTGAAAGAACAAAAGTGTGATAAATCTTATGGGTTGAGAAAAAACCAGTTTAATAGGTAATGCAAAACACACACAAGCAAAGTGAAACAAGGAATTCATTCACTCTTTTCCACTGGCATCCAGACTCCATCACCCACAATGGTGACTTGGAAAGAAAAATGCTATTGCTCTGAATGTCCCCCTGCTTTCCTTCCTCTTCCCCCAGCTTTATATGTTGAGCATGATGCCATATGGTACGGAATATCCCTGTGGTCAGTTGGAGTCAGTTGTCCCTGCTGTGCTTCCTCCCAACTCCTTGTTCACCCCTAGTCCTCTTGATTGTGATGTGGAGTGAGGAGCATAAAATATGCTGTGTAGACTCTGCTCAGCAATAATGAAAACATCCTTGAGTTATCAACACTGTTTCCAGCACAAATCCAAAGCAAACCCCCATACTAGTCACTGTGAAGGAAATGAACTCTACCCCAGCCAAAACCATCACACCATGCTGGCATCTTAAACAGTGAAATCACTGTCAGCTTTTCTACAGGAAAAAAAGAGCTATGTAGAAAATGTTATTATTGTCTGTGCTTGCTAAGGACTGCTGTCTGCTTCTCCACAATGAGGCAGGAGCCTTGTTTAAACTGTCAAACACTCAAACACTATACTCTTATCCCATAGGAAGGATATGTGGGAACCTTTCCTAAAAAATCCCTCCTAAACAAATAAAACCAGAATCCCCAGTAAGTTTAAGTTTCACTACATCTCTGAAATGCTGAGGTAGTTCTAGAAACCATTACTAACATTCTAAGATTTCACATTGGATTAGCATTTGGATTTTTTTTGCTTGTAGTGACATTTGTCTAGTGGCTATAGCAATACATTTAATGATAACAAGGCAGGTTCAAGTAGTTCTCACGAATTGCAAAAGATGAATGGAAAATCTGAGAAAGATGGACACTAAAACCAAACCGCTAAATCCCAGAAAAAGAAAAATATTTGCATAAATTTGTGGCTCTAAAGAAAATCTGTGGAACCTGAATTTGCATAATCTAAATGATGAGAAAAGTCAGGGAAACTAAAGACTGTTTAGACATGTTGGTGCCAGGACTTGCCCTTGACTTGAACAAATCACTTTGTGAGAAGAAATCCCGTGTGTCCTGATCCTGGAGCCAGAGAAAGCACTAAGACAGATTTCCCAAAAGAAGGACAAAAGGCTGTAGTCTGCTGGGAAACAACAGGAAAAAAAATAATACACTTTAGAGATCTGTGTAACAGTATCAAGTGGAGTCACTGAACACTTTCATACCAAGAAATTGAAATACAAACTGTTATAGCCTCCGTCCTTACTGCATGTTGCGGGACTAATAGGTGAAGATGAGTCTGTCATAGTCAGCCCACATAACTTTATTATAACTGAAATGCCCAGGAATTGCTGAATCCTCAAGCTGACAGCCAAACTTGGGCAGTGAGATGGACTTGCATATCTGCCAGAAGCAGGAAGGCAGACAAGATCTGCAACCATGGCAATGTGGGCTCAGATATCCTGATACTCCTGAAGTGGATCTCTGTCCACTGCCTACTACTGCATGCCAAAAACTGAACTGCAGTTTCCTGATAGTGCTCTGGAAACAATAACTGTGGGAGGGAGGGAAGGAAGGAAGGAAGGAAGGAAGGAAGGAAAGAAGGAAGGAAGGAAGGAAGGAAGGAAGGAAGGAAGGAAAGAAGGAAGGAAAGGAAGGAAGGAAGGAAGGAAGGAAGGAAGGAAGGAAGGGAGGGAGGGAGGGAGGGAGAGAGAGAGGGAGGCAGGGAGGAAAGGAGGAGACACAGGCAATGTTTCAAAACTGCAGACATCATCCTTTGTTCTTAATTCAAATTTCAAGAGTTATCTAGATATAAGCAAGAAAAAAAGGCTGCACAGGTGTCACTTAGCAGAGGGTATCTGAGGCTTAAAAATCCAGAGGGTTCTGGGACCTCTGGTTCTTCTGTATTCCCTTCAAAAGTAATCTAATACTATTACAATTCAAACATATGACAGAGCATATTCTGTCAAGTTTACTCTTTCTGTGAAATATATAAATTCTGTAAATGCCTAAAACACCTTACAAATAAAGTTTGTTTTTTCAAGGTCTGCTCTGTTTTGAAACATATGAACAGAGAGCATATTTCAGTAAACAACATACTGAGTTGTTTTTTAAGATTTAGAACCCACACAAGAAATGCTGTAACTGTCTTCAAATATAATCTCCATTTTTGTCAGTATTTCATGTTATGGGTCATCACATGAAACAAATACTGAGGCTCTTTGTTGAGGCTGGTAAGTGAAAGGACTTTGCTTAAGAAAAGTCCTCTACTTAAATGTGGTATGGTGTTTGTTTGGCTTGCAGTTAATTGTGTAACATAAGTAGTGACAGGAAAGAACTCCATCTTTGCAAAAATAAACCCAATTTGTCTATTAAGATTGCAGTTTACAGAGACAGTGGCATGGCAGCCACTATTCAAAGGTGTGTTTCACTTTCATTCCTGGACTCATTCACACTTTGAGCTCTTGTCACCTGAGTGCCTCTGTTTTCACTGCTCTCAGCAAAGTCTACATTTCCCCTATTATGCTCTTATGGCTACCTATTTTATGATATTTGACAATTTACTTGATCTTCACTCCACAGTAAGACTCTGTAAGAAGTCATGCTCCAGTTGTCTCTGCAGTCTTAATGTAAGTAGGGAAAGGTTATTGGTCTTACATGAAAAGTGGCATTGATTAAAGTCGTTAATGTCATTAATTAACGGCATCATGTTTCTAAGGGAAAATCTTTACTGTGCAAAGTGAAGAAACTCATTTGGAAAACAGGAGCTGCTATCCCTTTTTCTACAACTAAGCTTACCCAGACAATAGGACTTTCTTCTTCCTACGCACAAGGGAAGCTTTCTTAAAAAGGCCTAATAGAAAAAAGTGTTTTCAATCAGGTGGAACTGGGTTACCAGAAAGTCTGTTTCCCAGTGGTGATTAGTTTTTCATCACACCAAACAAATCTGTACCATTTACAGCAAATCTGAAAGCTGGAAAATGTACCTGTCGACATTTAGCCAAAGGAATATTAAAAGCAGCCCATGCTTTCAGGGAGATATTGAGAATGAAAACAGTGGTTATAACTCATTCCCACAGTTTTTAAAGTTTTATTGATTCTTTTTTTTTTTTCTGCAGAAAATGATTATTTTTTTTTAAACAGGCCTGGAAACTACAGAATAGTTTTAATGGTAAGTCAGTGATTTTTCAGGCCAAGGAACAAATTTATAAAAATGTGGGACAAAATACTTGAAATCAGATTTTTAATATGGAAAAAGTAATATAGCACTTATTAATACAGTAGAACTCTTACTATTGTTCCAATAGAGTCTTTTTCATAGAGAAAATAATAGAATGAGATAGTAGATTTTCTCTCCTATAAACACAGTTGCCAGTCAAAAATATTTTAAGGAAATAGGTTGACAAGACAGATACCATAGAGGGATAAAAGATTACAGGGTCACATCACCTACCTGTTTGAAAGCAGAGAGCAAAATCAGGGTGAAACTGAATTATTTTAGCATACCTTAAAGGCGGAGTGCTTTGTCTATTTTACACCCTTGAAGTCAGCTAATTAACCTGTGCTAGTAGTGCATCATTTATTGTATGCCAGCCAAGCCCACAGGTAAACTTAATGTGTAGACACAATAAACAATTTGCACTTGCACAGTATCTTAAATTGGAGGATTTTCAAGTACCTTACAATCAACTGTCTTCATTTCACAGTGTCACTGTGAAGAAAAGCTATTACTTTTCCTCATTTGAAAGGTGCAGAAATGAGATGACTTGGATAAAGCTCACTTTTTTGCATGAGCCACCACCCTTCACTAGCACCCTTTGTCTGGGCTCCCTGAACAGTAGTCAGCTACACCCTTCTTCCCCAAGGCTAATCAGCACTTGGGATTTCAATGTAGTGCTGACATAACCCAGTCCAAAGCTTTCATCTCCATCATGCTCTTTTAACCAGGTGGAAAACTTAAGACTCCAGAGAGCTGTTGAATGTGGACTGACTGGTACGTGCACAGAATGCAGGGTATAGTACAGTATAGTCACCCTTACCATGTAATGAGATAAATGTTATAGTTATCAGGTGTCACCTAGGTGATTATAATTATGTGGTTTAGTCAAGACACATGGCAGAAGCTAAAATTTTGGCTCTTGTTCGAAGAATGTTGCAAAATACAACACATGGTCCAATGAGCAATCATATACCAGTACATCTGGACATTAGGCAGCTTCAAATTTGCTCTTTGGGAACTGAAATCTCTGAGAAAATATTTACTTTGCAAATACAGTTCATTTACAATGTCAAACAAGGTGACTCTTTAACATCATGGCAAACACTAGAAATTCCAGTATAATCACAGCACCTCATTAAACATGAAAAATAACCTTCATGCACAGGCATGTTTTCGGGTTGTCAGCAGTAGCAGAGGAAATGTTACGGTATCTGACAGGCTCAGTTAGTAGCCTTGGGGATGCAGAGATGTAAAATGGCAAGGAGTATCAGGCCTTGAGAAGGCTTGTGGAGGAAACCCTGAGGCTGGGAAAGATAGCAGGATATAGAAGAGAGAAATAATATTCTGAGAAATCTAATCCAGGGAAGACCTTATACCATTCCTAAATGGAGAGAACTGAAGTGCTTGTTTACAGACTATTACTTTCTTTTGATAGCTTTACATTAATGTTGTCAGTATGGAAATTACTTCCATATTACTTAAGAGAAATATATATATGTATATATTATATAAATATATACACAATATAAAATAGAAAGATAATATTTTCAGATCTCACAAAATCCATAGCATACAAAAAATTAAGACATCATGAGTAACTTCAATTCGAACAATATAAAGATGATAATTTTTCCCTCTCAGAAATTTAAAAAGTACTGTTTAAGTAGCTTTAATAACATAATGTTCTGCCAGGATCAAGGTATGTCCCTCATCATCAGACTAAACAGAAATATTCTAATACAAGTGTCCATTTACCAAATATTCATTGGTCCTCCATAGCAATCCTGTCCCCAGAGGAACAATTATCAAACCCAAATATTTGGAAACACAGCAGGTTGTGTCAGGATGAATAAGGACAGAAGACAATTTTGACCACAAGTGGATACAGAAAGTCTTGCAAAATGTATATATAGGTTGCACCCATGAGTTAATATTCAGTCTGTCTGAGCCTGCAAAACACGTCCGTCCTCCCCCACAAAAATGCAACCTATTCTTGTCCATAAAGCAAAGATCCAGCCTACACATTTGGAGAAGTAACCAGGAAGATTACATTAAGTTAACTGCAAATGTAACTGATTTCTGACTACAGAGCTTGTGTGCATTCCTTTTTGCGTATTTGTATATAAGTAATTTATTGGCCTGTTCCCCTGCTCTCTAGCCATCTGCAAGAAAAATGCAGTAACAGAAATAGCCTACTGTGTATTGTTTTACATTTTGAAGACCTGTTTTGACAGGACAGTCAGCTAAAAAAGTGGAAATTTCGGCTTATTTTTCTAGAACCTGGACATGTAGAGAAAACTGAAGGCAATCCTCTGCAACAACTAGGATCCAAGTCCACAAGATAAAGTCTGTCATCATTAAAGGGTTCATGCTGCATTAAATATTAATCAGCAATTATGCCATTTATATAAAATAACAGACAAAAACTATTTCCTGGTAAAAGGGAAACAGAGTTAGAGCTGAGACTATATATAGACTGTAACTATGGATGATTTCTTGCATGAAAGCTTCCTGGTTAATGATTGTATTTAGAGCTAAACATATTTCAAACCATGAAACAATATATGACACTTTCTCCTTATCATTCTTGAGAGTGGTCTGTCTCTTTC
>NW_016690198.1:4052540-4084409 GCF_001604755.1 Lepidothrix coronata
GGGGCCGAGCAAGCTTGGACAGTGGCAGTGAGGGTCTCAGGACGTAGGTTTGTTTAGAGTGACCTTCTCTTAGATGGATTGCCTCACAGGGCTGACGAGCTCCATCTGCCCGGGGGGTACGTTACATTAGAATATCCCATGTGCATTTACAGTATTTGACCATATATGTCTAGAAAAATTATGGTAGTGTTAACTATATGCAGTATAAAACTACAATATCCTAGAATAGTCAGAATAAGCATTTATTCAGCAGTGATTGTTCTGATTTGCTTTTCAGTCACCCAGAATTCTAGTGGAATGTGCTGAAGGACTGTATGTTTTCTAATTAAAAATGCCATTAGATCATTATTCCTTATTTTCACTAAAACTTGAAATTAATCTTGCAGCAAACTGCCTAGGGATATCAAGTGAAATGCTGGATGCTTGCCTTTTCCATACAGTGAGTATTCTGAATGACATAGAGTATTTTCTATGAAGAGGTCAGCACCTGCCATCTCTGCTGGACTTGCAAGGAACCCACAGACTGCAAACCCGGTTTGAAGATATACAGCACCTTACTAATTCTTTTGTACATACGAAATGGAAAAATTAACTCTGTGCATCAAAGTTTTCTGATTTTCTTCCTGTATGAAATGCATAGTAATTAGCCAATTTTGGAGTAGTTTTCCACCTTTGAATGAGAATCTGATCATATAATGAGGAATATTTTGGGTCTGGATTTAAATATGACGCATGCAAATAACATCTCTTCCCATAGAATAACAGCACTGTTCACATCCTGCTCACGTTATTCATAGGAGAAGTTAACAAAGTAGTGAATCATATTAAAACTAGGGATTAGGAACTCTGTCACTGTAGATTGCTCTCTCACCTCTAGATCTGAGTATGGGACTTTGTTTAAACAGCTCCTTAAGAGATTAAGGCTCTTTCCCTCTTCTTGGTCTACAGCAGAAAATATTTTCTGGCAGTCATAATAGCAATTCTGGAGAGCCTGTTTCTGGGGTAGTATAACATTTTTGATTTTAACACTGTGTTCTCAGTGGAGCACTTCAGGAAGACATAATGAAAGTCTAGCTTCTTGCTTACAGGCCTTATGATTTCAGATTAGTCAACAGGGATCCTCATCAACTCCAGACTTCACAGTCTAAACCACACACCTCTCTTGCCATTTCATCTAGTCAAGGTTTAAACTCTAACAGGTGGCATTTGATGTGTGTGCCTGTGAAATGGTATTGCCTGCTGCCTGGGGTTTCAACATGGGGAGTTTCTTCACACATGAATACATTTCCCAGTCACACATCAACTTTTTTGGAGTCTTTCATGAAAAAAGAGGAGGGGGAGAAACATTTGCTAAAATATTTGTAATACATCCCTTTATCAGATGGCAACAGATGCTTGCAATCAAAATGTATTACTCTTTATTGGGTGTTCATGTTGTGAGTACAGAAATGGATTACACTCATAATAAAATAAGACATTTTACTCTGAAAGCAAGATCCCCTGAGAAGTTGACCCCTTTGATTGTGCCATGACAGAGAAATGGTCACCATTCCTGTTTGCACTGGAAATGGTGAATTTGCTTTTCCTAGGACGTATGAACCTATTACAAGATGCACTTTAGTCTCTGAGTACAAAGAAGTCTTGTTCCTTCACATCAGCCCCTACATTTCTTGATTCTCCCTCTTGCTCCTCCACAGAGAATATTGCTGAATTAACTGTGGTGTTTTCCATGCAATTCCCATGTCAGCGTCTGGCAATAACATACAAAAGGAAACTGTTTCAGAAGAAATGCTGATCTTGGATAGGGCTCAAAGGCTGAGGCTTCTTTTTACCTTTCCCGTGTGCACCTCATGCAACTTCCACTTGCAAATGAAGAAGGCAGGAGCTACTTATGGATGATACTCTTTGCACTGGGTTACTAGGGGAATAATTCTCCTCTGCATATAAAAGCCAGTTGTTTAAAGAAGTACTTATAGCAGACTGACAAGAATACTTTTAGGATTGGTGTGTGAAAGATAAACCTACTATAAAGGCAAAACAGTCTCTGGTTCATAACAAACTTCATCATGGTGCTCTGGCCAGCTAAGTTCTGAACGTGGCTCCTAAAGAAGGGTCTTTATTAGTAGTAAAGAGTTGGACAAGAAAAAGACAGTAAAGAATGTTTAAAGAAGACACAGGCATATGCATGTTTAGGTAAGAATTTTTCATATAAATGACACAATCAAGAACAGAATTTGTGCTATTGTGGCATTTGTATCATTGCAAAGATGTGTTCTATTTAAAACCAGAATTATTATGCCGTGTTTCTGTCTTACAAAGATATACCAACTATGAAGAATTTGGCATGATAAGAAGGAGCACTTCTGAGTCTGCTGTTAGAGAAAACCAGACTGATACATTTTGCCAGGAAGCAAGAGAGAAAAGCAAATGAGCAAATGAAATGACAATTTTTCGTGTTTGCACTGACTATTCATAAGTACCTGTGATTGCTTAAGTGTTGAAGAAAATCAATTTACATTTAAAAATATGAGAAATGTCTTGAATCAAATAAGCTTTTTGGAAGCAAAGACTGATTTTCAACTGAGTTTAACCTATTCATCAACACTAAGCTTCTATAATGAGTGAGCTCCATCATGCAGAAGGAACACATCTCATTGTTATTATTTCAATTTCCAGGTCAAAAGGAGAAATACAAGACATGTTACCTTTGATGTTTCTGAAATGTAACTGAAAACTGCAATAGTCACGCAGTATGTACTTTGCAATTTCAAAACAGCCTGGGACAACAGATTTCTGAACAAGGTCTAATATTCATCCTGCTTCTGTTTTTGTGTTTTTTAACTCCACTGATAAATGGAGGCAGGCTAATGTAAAGTAAAGCAGCGTCCTCCACTTGCTACTACATTAAGGGTCTTCTTTTCATCACAAAGGAAGGCAAACCTTGCATAATTATGTCTTGTACATTATATGACTATAGTACCTAAAAGCTTCACTACAGACTGGGCTCCTACTGAGGAAAGCCAGAATTATGCTTATTGTTAGCAATGCTCCAAAGAGCTCAGTGTGCAGAAGGAACTTTTATGAATGGGCCTGGATGTTTTGCATCTGTAGCAGGAGAATGTGCCATTTGTAATTTTATGTGCTGTACCATTTTCTGGTTCATTGGTTTAGTATTTCTGGACATAGTTCCCATTTGAAACACCAGCACAATAACAAGTAGTGAAACACAAATCCTTCACCTTGTGAAAAGTAAGAATTCTCATTTTGCTGAAAATGAATGGAAAATTGTTACTGTTAAAGCATCTCATTCTTTCATACAGCAAAGCTGCTCTAAAATCACAAACAACTGTCAAAGGTTAATTAATTAAGTAGATTCAGTCCACATTGCATGCACATCAGATAAGTGTCCAGATAACGTATATGCAAGATATATGGATATCTTGCACATACCTGTATACGTTTAAGAAAACCTTAGGACCTATCACTTTGGAATGTCATACTGAGAAGTCTAAAATGATTTCTGGAAGATAGACGTGTGTTGTATCACTTCTGCAGTAAAGTTGGATTTAGAGTCTCCAGTGGAAACTGCATTCCACTTTTCAGAGGGAAAGATGCTGATTAGAATTTGGAACTCTAAGAACAGACTGAGTAAAAACAGGTTAGAAAGCAGTACCTCAGTGAAGAAGACACAGTCCAGGAAAGAGGCAAGAGGAAAGGGAAAGGTCTGTTGAATATAAACCCTTTGATAAGGTTTCTTTTTACTGCTTTGCTTCCTGCTCTTCACAGATAGCAGCCATCTTCTTGGAACTAGGACTATTAGTTTATCGAATATATGGATAGTGCACACCACGGGGAGTGCCTCAGTCTCCAGATGAAACACTAAGGTGCAGAAATAACTGTACAAGAGAAACTGCTGTAATAGCAGTTTTATTATCTGGACTACTACCTCTATCTCTTGAGAAGACTATCTGAATTAAAATCTAGTACTGAAAATATAAGACAATGTTCTTTCAAAATTAAACTATGGCACAGAAATTTCAGTACCACTGAGATGGTCTTTTAGGGCTCCCCAGACGATAAGATTTTTATTTCCTCTCCAGCTATTCTGTTGATGGATTTTGCTTTAATGCATAATGTATCAAAATGACAATTGTGAAGTATTTGGCAGGTACAAACCAATTTGTTCAGCTTGGAATGCTTGACTTTTTATGATGGTTGTGACACAACATTTGTTTGACTAGTGCACTGAACATACAGTAAGAAAGATGCCAAAAGCTGATTCATGCTGAAAAAAACTGACCTGAAAAGAAAATCATCGAAGAGGGCTATTTGTATTGGTATCCTTCACTAATTGAACAGTTTTAAAGACAATGTAACAACCACAGGCATGACAGCTATCCAGACTGTTAAAGACTTGCATAGAAGATTTGTCATGTACTGTGTATCTCTATTTCTCTAAGTTTCTTACAAAACTGTGAAAATAAAAGGTATTTTTAAAAAATCTTACCTATTTTAAAAGTATATATCTATCTACCTATATATATTTAAACCAGTTGTTTCGTTGTCAAGATTTTATACTTTTTTAGGGTGAACTTCATACCTTTATAGGCACTGATCAAGTTATTTATATTTTCAGAGAAATTCCTTACTTCTCAGTTCACATGCTGATCCAAAACAGAATTTGTACGAATAGTATATAAGTCAAGAAACATTAAAATTGTAGAAAAACCTTTGGGAATTCTTGTCCATCTAGAGTAAACAGGTGTACATTTAAACCAGCAACACACGCCAATTTACACATATGAGTCTTTTTGTTTTGAGCTGAATGTCTGTCATTCTATTTCTTGGAGCGACTTTACATAAATTTTCCTAATACCATGTTTAAGTCTCTGAAGACATTCACTTGTACATTTGTTTAGTACTGTAGTACTATTTTTCCCAGTCTGATTTTGATATCCCAGTATCCTAACTATCTTCTATTAAGATTTAAATCCACTTTTGATATTCTGCATTGAAAGATTCATGTCTCACAGATTCCAATGGATCCCTCTTTCCTGTACACACAAAGAAACAAAGACTACTTCTTGTAATGACTGGTTAAATGCATTCACTGGCATGGCAGCAGCTCCTGTTAACAGATGTGGCAACAGCTGGAGAAATCTTTTTTTCATATGTGAAATTGATTCTTGAGTCTATATTCAGCCAAATAAACCTCTGGCATTGCAAACATGTAAATTCTTGAGGATGCCTTTGACCACACTGAAGATATATTTCTGATTCTTTATGATGCCTGTTTTCTCTACAGAAAAGTGTCATTCTCTACCTTTTCAATGACTTCAGGTAATTCTCATGAAAGGAGAGAGCACAGAAATGCACACAAATCTCTGAAAATGCAAAGGACTTGCCCTGGTGGCTAGACATGGAATTGTCTCAAGACTTCTCTGAAGCATACCTAAGTTTTATTGAGGTTGAAACACGTCCAGGATATGTCCTGAAGTGTGAGGGGTTCTGGGTCTAGGAAAGGGAGAGTAGGAATTTATCACACACTTCTGATTTCTCCTCTTTTCTTCAGTACAAGAGACCCTCTTATAAATCTACACAGCCTAGACTTTTAATGAAAGTTCAAACCAAGTAAAAAGTATTCATAAAACCCTCATTTAAAACTGTATAAAACTTAAGCCTAGCTGTTTTTGTTGATGTCATCCCTATTCCACCTCTTTCTTTCAAACATGCTCTCAAACTTCTGGTTAACTTTAGCAGTTGAAATTCTAATTTCAGCTTCTTGTTGTATCAAAGTACAGCTAAAGTCTGTAAAAACCAACACATTCTGATGAAATATGCTTCCTTGTTATAGTTTTTAACCCTTAATCTAGTTTTTAATGCCTAATCTATACCAGAGCACGGACTATGAATGTGTGCTGCTAGCATGCTACCAGGAGCCAAAAAAAAGTCCATCTCTTTCTTAAAATTATCTGTTGCTTCACTTCTGCAATACACGTAAAAGAATTATCCCCTCAGGAACAGGATGAGAGGACATAGCCTTAAGCTGCACCAGAGGAGGTTTAGGCTGAACATTAGAAGAATGTCTTCACAGAAAGGGTGATTAGACCTTGGAATGGATTGCCCAGGAAGGTAGTGGAGTCACTGTCCCTGAAGGTGCTTAAGGAAAGGCTGAATGAGGCACTTGGTGCCATGGACTAGTTGGCATGGTGTTGTTGGTTCATAGGTTGGACTCAACGATCCAACCTAACAGATTCTGTGATACTGTGAACAGAATTTCTGATCCTTTTATTACAACTTACATGGAGAAAATTTTGACCAGCCCCCAGTTTCTGCAGGTCCTTGGTTTCCTGCAGTAACTCCTCTGACGCACAAAATGTTATGGTCAAGCCTATGCCCTTCTAGGTGTTATCTAGGTACTACTTGGCAGCAGATAGATACTGCATACAGATCTAGAACCAACTCTGTAGAAGTAAACAAGAATTCCCTTCGACTAGGTAGCCCTAAAAATGAGCCAATTTCTTGCAGCATATAGCTTAATCACAGAGAATAGATCTTTGATGGCTTCAAGTGTATCTAGAAGAAACTCATGCTGTTTCCCTTCTGCCTGCCACTCTCCTTATTTTACCTGCCCTCCAGGGAGTCAGGCACCTGGAATCAATTAGATGAGCCTATATTCAGACAGATTCTCCCAGTAACTGTTAACCACAAATGTAGAATTTCAGGTAGCACTGCAGATATTCTGGCTAAGGATAACATCAGTTTAACTCCTTGCCTTCTGTTTGCCAAGCTGGAGAAATTCAACCCTTTGTGAGGTTAACATAAGTATATACTCTTGTATGCAAGTAAATGCATGACTCTCTACATGATGTCTAACTAGTCATTTCAGACAGATGAGTTTAGAGCAAGTCTTATGCTTTCTTTTTCCAATGCATTTTGACATCTAAGAGCAAAAAGAGACATGAAAGAGCTAGAACTGAAGCATAACTATGCTTGGATCAATGGGGATTTGAATTAGGCAGATTCCTCTCCAGTTCGTGATTCATTGCAATATGTAACTTACCATCACATATTAGGCCGTGCTGGTGAAATGCACATGTGAACTCATAGTCCAATCGAAATAATTATATGAAACTAGTGATTTCTGAGATTAGCCAGGCATTTTTGTTTTTTACTTCCTGAGACCCGAGGACATATGACATATGCTGAAACAGCACAAAAGTTGACCTGGAATTTAAGACAGCTTTCCACTTTGTTTATGAATTTCTCTTGTGTTTTCATGATAAACATAAAGCAGATAAAATGCAGAGGTTTTAACCTTTTTTCCACTTGTACCTACTCTTCTACCTTATGAATTCTGAAAGATTTCCCAAGCAAGCATGTGCCCAGTTTTTGTGGAATCTTGGGTTAGTTTTTAATGAACTTGAAACTTCTTTCAGTGTACAGTGGGTACAGAGTCAGCTTCCCCCATTGGCCTCCCCCAACTTTGAACCCACAGTGAACAAAATACAAGATCAGACAGATTTTTGGATTAGTGGTTTGGGATTCTGTAAATGTAGGCCCTTCAACACTCTCATGAGACACATAGTAATTCCCATTTTTGATTTTTCATTACAGATTAAGAAACTGAGGCAGAAACATGCCACAGCTCATTTACAGATTACAAACATGCGTTCCTCATCATAAATGCAGGAACTGTAAGTTAAGTTTACATTTTATTTTAATTATTTGATCATCTTTTCATTTAACTTCTCCTCTGAAATTCATTGTTTAAGTTGATCGAAGTTCATACAAAGTCTGTGACATCAGAGATTTCGCAAGAGGTTTGTATTTCTGCAAACAAAATTTGTTTTCAGGAATAAGAACTATCTCTTACATAACTCACTGATCTCCGAAATATAATAGAAAATGTCCTTTGACTAAGAAGTACAAAATTTAAATCCTGAAGCAAATAAAAGGAGATATTATAATAAGACAACTCTCACTAAAATTTATTGTATTTGCAAAAGCAAAGACTATATAATTAGACTGAGAGCTGCAAAAACTTTAGTAGCCATTGTGTATGGGTATGTACCCATTGTGTGTGTACTGTAGAGTGAATGGGTAGTAGTAATCAATACACTCAATGGGATACTGCAATGTGGAGATTCATTATCACCTTGTCCAACTAGCAGATTTTTTTCCCCAGATCCATGTTTTCAATTCCACAAAGGAAAATCAGGGAAGAGAAGCATGAAAATCTAGTCAAGGAGATGTATAAAGTTAGAGATAAAAAAATTCAGGTAACTGTCCGTAAAGTTCATCAAGAATCACTAAAGTAATTTCAGCTCCCTAAACTCATTTGTTACTTAACAATGTGTATTTGCATTCTTAGTGAGTGATTCTCATATGTTCTCATGGTATGCCTGAGTGACTAAGCTGCAGAATATTTAGTATATTAAAAAAAAAATCTCCACAACTGGTAGACTACATAAATTCTCCATGTAGAGAGACAGTAACTAACTCTGTAACATTTTTCACATAGCTGTTACTGTAATAATTTTAAATACTAGAACTTCTATAAGGAAAAATAAATAAGAGTCATCCTCAGGCAGGTTTGTGGTATGATCTTAACCACTTTGGAGCAAGTAAAACAACTTCACACATATAATGCAAATACCATGGTTCATGTCTCACTGATGTAATTTTTTGGCTTCTCTGGAAGTATGACTATCTGGGATAAGACAATACACACATCCAGGATAGTCTGTTCACCAAAGGCGAAGAGACACTCAAAGGAAAAAGGAGGATTCACAGTTCAATTACTGCTGTGACCTCCTGATTCAGGGTCTGCTATAAAACTAGCATGAATTAGGTAATTACGGTCGTAATGTACAACATCAGCAATCAGCTTTGCTGGGCCCATCCAGCACAGTGGGATTGCCAGGAACAGATTTTTTCCAGAAATGGTTCAGGACACAGGAATCAGAAGCTACTACTTTGGTGATTTAGAGTTCCCTGGTGAATACCTCCCACTCATGGTTAGCTCTTAGCAGCTGCAGCTTCAGAGACAGAGGGCAATGTACATCATCATTGTTGTGGATAAGAACTGAGATCAAATAACTTAACCTTTTCTTTTTTGGAAGGAATGTCTTCTAGAAAGCCAACTCTCATTGTTGATAAAGTTAAGTCAGAGATGTTTCACATGGCTTAAAGAGCAGCATCTAGGGATTATTGAGATCTAGAGGTTATATACGTTCATCTCTTTCTCGTTTTAATGAAATTCAGCAGGTTTATTTTTTTTTATAAGTATATGTATAAATAGAAATTTTCTCTTCTTAGGAAACTTTCCTCTCTTAGAAATATTTTGCCATTTCTAAATGGACTATCTGATCTATGTGGTCATGTGTTGACAAATTGTAGTAAAAGATAGTCTGTATCTTAAAAGATAGACGTCCAAGTATAAACACTACAGACCTGCATTTTATAGGATAGAACTGCCTCTGGAAGCAGCACCTATGAAGATAGGCTTGTGTTACAGGTTTTTTAACAACTTCTGGTATTTAAGGTGGCCATAGCAACCTAAAAGGTGTTTGAATGAAGATGTACAGGTTGCAGAAGTGCTTGATAGAAGACGCATGAAGTCAATCAATGCACACATAGTTATTCACAGGCATAGCACCGCTAAGGCCAGCTAATACCCAAACATGAACTTTACAAATGCCAAATCCCTCCATCTTATTATCTAAAGCATGGCAGTTGAAACAGCAAACATACTATTATAATTTTTATAGGCATAAGCTATTTCAATAACATACATGCCAGATTAAATGCTAATATTCACTGGCACCAGTACCATGGGGGCCTCTCAGAGCCATACAATCTCCAAAGCTACCTGCTGAGCATGCTTAAACCACGGCCCTTCAGGCTGCTGGGCTGGAAACAAGCTGGAGAAACCCATGGATTCACAGGTAAGTACTGAGCATCAAGTGATTTTCCATATTAAAAAGCACAGCAAAAGAAGTGAAGGGAGGAACAGAGGAAGCAAATAGAGAGAGGTAAAGGATTGGGGTGGATAAGCACAATGGCAAGGAACTGACAAAGGGATGAAACTGGAACTTTTCAAAAACAAAAGGAGAAGCTTTCGCTTGTGTACCATTTCTGCTCTTTTTGCTGCTATTCCCTTCTGCTGCATGTTCACTCACAGACATCTGTACAGAGTATTAAATTCCACTCAGGTAGATGAGCTGAGGGCACCCCTGATGTCCCTATCAGCTCCATTTCAAGCAGCATTTCCTCTCCTCATTGTCAGAAAGATCCATTTCTAGGAGAATACAAACACTTAGTAATTGACTACCTTTTTCTAAAGTATTAAAACAGTCCTATGGAAAGTGATCTTCATCCAAACACTGAATAAAAGTTTCAAAAGGATAGTCTGTCTAGATGTCAAAAGCCATGTGGCCTTGAGATTCCTACCATGAACCATCCTCAGCAGAAATTGCTTCCTCATTCTTAAGCTGTTATGGTAATCAGGACACGTGTTTTCATTTAGCTGTCACTGGGACAAAAACTTGGCATAGGAGAAGAAAAGGCAGTTTCAGCCAATCTCACAGTTTACTCTTTTCTGGATTTAGAGATACATTGACTTTTATCTGTTCTCCATAGCTCCCAAGGGACCATGTGAAGGTGTGTGGTCCTTCAGCTCCTGGCATGCCCTCCCCTCTGTAGCTCTGGTGGGAAGAAGCCCTCATGGCCTTGTCACTCAGGTTTGGGCTGAGACTCTGACACCAGGTACAGCAAAGATGCTCCGGGGGCACTTCTCTGGAAGCAGCTATGTGGAATGGCATTTACAAGCTGCACAGGGATGGAAGAAGAGGAATGAGAAATCCCGGATCAAACTAAAACTGCCACTAGCAACTCATTCTCCTGTTTGCTGTGGGGAAGGCATATAAAACACTGATGGTAATAGCAATTAACAGACAGGTCAAGGAACAGATGTAGTTGCTTTGCATTTTCTTCAACATCTTGAATTTTTACTCCTTTTTTTTTTCAATTAAAATTTTGATTACAAATGAACATTCAAAAACAATAACGGCCTTGTTATTTTTTTAAAAAACCATTTAAATACATTAATATTATCAAAAATTAAAAAGTGGCAGATAATAGTTCTAGTTATGTCTTCAGTACCCCATGCTTGTCACATCGTGGTTATCATTATTTTTTTTTTTTAACTTCTAGTCAGTTCATCGAGAAAATAAGTTGATCTAGTGTGCTTTGACATCATTTCAGTAACTGCTCTGTAATACTTTGGGTGACTGCAAGGGTAATTAGAAATATGGTGCTAATAACTTTAGAACTCATGGAACAATTTATAGGTCATTGTTGCTTCTGTAGTGCCATTTCCACAGTGATAAAAGAAATTATGGTTAATTACAAGGTTATTACCATACTTAATTCTGATAATTGCAGGCTATTCAAACAATGTAGAGAAATAGAAATCAGACTATTTTGTTCCTCCAGCAAGGTGGCAGTACTGTTCCTGTATCACTCATTTTAAGGTTGCTGTATTTTTGTTAATGAATTAGATTTACTGCCTTATAGCTGGGATACAGAGGTTAAAAAGTTTACTTTGAGACATCAGCTGTTCCCTTTCAGCCTAATTTACTTGCATACATATACACATGGTCTCTTGAAAACATTATTTCTAGTGTTGTGACATAGTTTTCTTTTCTTACTTTAGAACTAAACTGGCAAAGTAGGAGGTTGTGCTAAGCAGAAATAGGCTTTACTGACTACAAAACACTGTAGCTCAAAAACTCCAGGCATCAAATCTCACCCAGACTACAACTGGGAGGAAAATATAAGAACTATGACTCTAGGGGAATACTGGAAATAGACCAAAATTAATTAATTTCATTATGACTAATTGCAGAGAATGTCTCTCTCCTGGAAAGTGTTTAAGCACATGCCCCTTTGATTTCAATGGGAGTTGAGGGAGCCTTAGAAGAACTGAGTTGGCAAATTTTCATCTCATGGGTGTAATGTTTTGAAAGTGTATACCCTGGAAATGTCTAGAAAACATAAGGTTAAACCCTGTCTCTCTTTCTGTATGTAATGGTTTCTCACTGTTTTTTAATCATTTTATAGAAACTGAGAAAAAATAAAAATCATGTATCTGCTCTGCAAAATCTAAAGGATGATTCTAAAATCTACTGAAGTGAAACCATACTTACTGAAATCCTCAGTTGTTATAAAATCATGGAACATTTCCCTGGAAAAGAACTGGGTTTATTCCTCCAAAAGTCAATGGAATTTTCCTAGAATAAATGTGAACAAGATGGGATCCTCAGCATTTTTTTTTCCTGTAAAATCAGTAACAAATGCCATTTATGTTTCACAGAGCCAAACCAGGCATTTCAACTATTGTCTTCTACACTTTTTATTATCTTTCCTAAACATTGAATAGAATATTTTTTCTTGTCAGTAACTTTACTGTTCTCTTGGTAGTTTTCTTCACCAAAAGATGCTGAAAGTCCCCCTACTCAGATAAATTTTCTTATTATTTCAGTGCAAATGACAAAGTAGAAACTCTTTTCCACCATCCCATTATCCTCCTCCTGGTCTTTCTGTGTGTTTGGGTTGAACATATCCTGACACAAGTACAGCAAGGAACAAGCAGGAGGTGACTGTCAGGATCTGTTGGTTTGGAGTGCAGAGTGATACAAATATAAGAGGCTTTCCCAGCATCTTGATGCTCTCACTCTTCCTAACTTACACTCTCTCACTTACATTCATAAGGAATTGAAAAAAAAGGTTTGAGTACAGACAGGATCAGTGTAGATCCCATACTACATCTCTTGCAGCTCCATGCTTTGAGTAACTCAGGTCAAAGAATGTTTTTCCTTTCGGTGGATTTAAAATTAGGGCCTAAATGATTCTGTGACCTCAGGTGACCAAAATCTTCCTCAGAAAGCTTTCGTTATGTTGTGAAGGGAGCTACAGCACTAAGACTATTTTTATGTCCACCATATTGTATATAGCATAGAAAAAAGAAAATAAAGTTAAAATTTGTGTGAAGTAATGCCCGATATTGAAAAAAATGATCTGTAGCATATAGAAATTCCTCTAGTCACTTGCTGTTACTGTTGATTATGTTTTGTTCTAAAGGATCATCGTTTCTGCACTATAAAACACAGTAATGATTAAAACAACAAAAACCTAGAGAAATAATTGATCCCTGAGAAACTTTGTGGATGTGTGCTTGGAAAAAGCAGAAAAGCTTAGCTAACATGCAGTGTAAATTCAGTAGATCAAAAATTTAATTATTACAGACTGGAGTTTTGTACATTTCTTGCATTTTATCTAAAGATGGTATCAGACATATATCCGTTATATCCCATATATCCCATATACCAGCTATGTCCCTTGGGAAAAATATCATATCTTCTCTTTTCTGGTGATTTTTAAATATATGTTTAAAATTATTTGAAGAAAAATAATAGATAGGAAGCAAAGCATCCTTGTTTATATTCCCTCTCTCAGCTAATACCACTGCAGATTAACCGAGATTGCACTAAAACAAATGATCCTCACTCTAAGCTGCCAGTTGCTGAGTAGGTGAGTTGGTGCATGTGTCTGCATGCAATTAATTCATAAGCAGGCTAGAAATACCCTCACAGTGCTTTGTTCAGTAGTAAGTGGAAAGCATCATAAGACAGCATAAGAGAGTCTATTTCAGTCCTGAATAACTGCATTTAGTCCAGTATCTCTTAAACACAGCACCTTAATGTCCCCTGCTCAATGTGCCAAGTGTGCAGGCTGTAGTACAAAGATGTGACAGTAACACTCCTGCAGCACAACAATGAGTTTACTTATGTGAATTGAAAGTTAGTTTCTTCAAGTGTTAGTGCTTCAATAGACCCTGCAGCTACTTTTCATCACCGAGTTGGCAGTTTAAATAAGTTCATTTTAAATGAACTAATCACTTAGTTGCTAATTTAACTTTAAATTCAGTCCAAAGGTTTAGTTCAAAAGGTGGTGAGTTTAGCATAAAATACAAGTACTGTTGAAGAAGTCGGCTGCAAACACTCTTCATCTTCAGTATGATCAGAAGTGAATGCTATGCCTTGATTAAAAAATAGTTCTTTTTCCCTTGAACCCTATGATCTCCATGGGCCTGACCCAGGCAGGTTGTGCTAATTATTCCATATCTTACTCAACCAGCATCAGTCATCCTGTCTAAATCACTGCCATAACTTGCATGGGGAAGAAAGACTCAATTCAGCTTTTTTTTTTTTTTGGTATTGCTCTTTTGCCAACTGACTGAAAATGAAACTATTAAAAATACAAAATTTGAAAATCTGCTTAAAAAACCAAAGTGATTTTATATTTCCTTTCCTGGAAACATCTAGAGAAATACAGTCAGTGTGTTATTATTTCATTATCTGGCTAAAAGTCCATTTTATTGCACAGCAAATGGCCAGAATTTACTGTTCAAAACATTCATAGAATCTTTTTTTACAACTTATGTCTGATTTATAATCACTCCCATGAGCTTCAGTGAAGTTAGATTATTTTTCTAGATTTGGTCAATTTCCAAAACTCTGTGCTCATGTATAAAGAGTTTTGCATTTCAATGGAGTTTGATTTTGTTTTTTTTTTTTTCTTTTTTCTTATTTGGAAGGGGTAGAGTCTGACATTAATAGGTGTCAATGAACATGTATAATTCTATCCTTCCTTAGAGTGATAATGTTTGCAGAACCAGCATAGGATATTTTGAAAAGGGTGCCTTTTGCCTTTTGGTCATGAAATTGGTAAAAGTTTGTCTGGATATAGGAGCTGTGACTTGTGAGAGGAAGCAGGGCCAGTCCTGAATGGCATTACTCATTCAGAAATCAAATAGGTTTTAGGGACCATTTGCATGAGAAAGGGCTGCTCCTTATATGGGGAAGGATTGTAGAAAGAAGGCTACACAAGCTCAATTCCTGACACGTCTGACATGTTGATTAAGGTCCTTTATGAGTAGAGAACTTGTTTTCAACCTGTTCTTAAAACGTTAGGCATTATTAGTTGCTCTGCAGATCTGTAAGCAAAGTGTTGGGAAAAGGAGTGGGTTTATGCTTTGCTCAGTATCTTCCCTTCCCCTCCCTGCCAAAAAAAAAGTGCAAGGAATATGTAAAAAACAGTCTTCAAGCTCCACTTCTAATTGATTCCTCCAGTAAAGGTAGCATGTAAAGGTACTGCAAAACCACTACCTGCAGATCCCTTTGGAATGGCATCAGAACATCTTTACCCCACCAGCAATGTGGTCCTGGAGACTGAGTGGCCAGGTATAACAGGACTATACTATTTCAGTATTACAAAATAATGCTTCATGGGTTGAAAGGTGGACACGAGAAGCATGAAAGCAAGGCAGGAATGTTAAAATCCAAGCAAGGACTTCGGTGTCCAAACTAAAGTGTGTTTAATGTTTTGTTAGAGAGGAGTCTCATGCTAATCCAAGTGTGGGCAATATGGCCCTGGAGATGCAAGCACAGACAGAACAGGGCTTGCTGGAGGCAAGGAGACAGCTGTGATTTCAACAGATGGTTTGATTTGCTTTGTCCCAACCACCTCCAGCATAGCCATGAAAAAGGGCATGGCAGGCTACTGTAATCAAGACTGGTCCCTCAGGGCTTTTCACTTGTGCAACAAGCCATGCAGCAGCACAGAAAGGGAAACTCGAGAAGTGACTGGTATCCATCCTTGCTCATCTTTCCTCAGGCTTCAAGTTGCACATTTTGCAGATGACAGCTCCAGCACAGAGTTTCAACCTCCTGAGCAGTCACACAGTGAAACACAGGCTCTCAATTATGGGGGAAAACCAAAATAATTTAATTAAAAGTTAAATAAATTCATCTTACAGCTAAAAAGTCCACCTGGAGTGTTTCCCCAGAACATTTCATTCTCATGAGAAATGGGACCCTTAAGTTTTCAGGAAGGCACTTAGGGAAGAGGAAACAAGATAACAAAGGCTGTATGCTAAAATTCTTCTGCCTCAAAAAAATCCAGGGAAAAGTGAGTTATTGTAATTGTAATTGTAATTGTAATGCTCAAAGTCTCTATTACAAGTAAACTGATACTTTGGGTGGGGGCCAGAGCGTACTTCCTCACTGTCAGATCATGAGACATGAAAAGCCTTTGATTTAAGGTCAGCACTGCTCAGCAACAACTTAAACATCAATGTGTTATTAACATTATTCTCGTACTGAATCCAAAACACAACATTGTACCAGCTATTAGGGGGAAAATTAAGTCTATCGTAGCTGAAACCAGGAAAAGTAATAAATGAGGGGATGACCTAAGGGATGATCCAGATCACAGTGAGATGCTGGCAGAGTAACTAGAGCCATGCCATGTTATTAGCATCCTTAAATGCTTTCAATCCTTCACAGTGTCTACAGAGGAATGTACATGCTGTTAGTACAGCTAGTATCAAATAACATTTGAAACTTTATTCCCATGCAAACTCAATAGGATAAAAAAAAAACATGCAAAGAAGGGATCTTACAAAGTGGTGACAATACAGTGTCTCATAAAATGAATGGGAGAGTACTATCTCCATTCCAACAATAAAATTAAGTAAACTTCTAGATACGAAAATAAAGAGGTTTGGAGCCCTATAAGAATATGCCAAGATAAGAAATAACAAGTTTTTGCCAGGAACATAGAGGTACTTGTTCTGATCCAGGGAAGACACTGTGAGCTGTCATCATAGGTTCTATTAAATTGGAGCCGGAAGTCTGCTTTCACTGAAATGGGAACATGAGCCCGCCCTCTTTGGCCACTGAACCTCATCCAGCTGTGGCCACCCAAATCCACATGTTGATTTGGACTGATCAGAATTTAAGAGGAATGTTCACTCAGAAATACTTGAATGTTATCCATAAGGAGGACAGCATTGTGAAGATGCTTCATATGCTGGAATATTCTTGTTCCAAAGAAAATCGAAGCTTGTTCTCAGAAACCTTCCAGATGGAGCAAGAGTGCTATGTTCAGGCAGCCTGCAATGTGTATGCACATCACTAGGCCTGAGAAAAACCCTTTCTATTCCTTCTGTTATTCACAAAGCCCTCTACATTTCTTGTGCTATTTTTCTGCCCTATACGAAAGGGCAAAGGCAGGAGAGCACTGATGATGTTGCTGATTTCAGCATCAGCCTGCTATTCTCTAAAAGAGCCTGTGGTATGAGGGAGTGGGTCATGAATCCATGCTCCAGACTGTGCCAGAGACTGTGTTTTCTCCTTAAATGAGGAATGTTGAGGCCCCAAGTAATTCTCTGTCTACAAAAGTACTGATCATACTGCTTTTAAGACCTATTGGAACGTATATAATGGCTTTGAAGCGAATTGTCATTCTGAGCATATATATATATCAGTGAGAGGTGAGAACAAACCATAATACTTCAGCCCAAGCTGTGAGAATTGATACCTGTGGTCAAGTGAATGAATCAAACTCTGAGGACCTGATTCTGACCTACAGCTCACCACTGCAAACCCTAAGTCATTTATAGAGTTACTTAGAAATATAACAATCTTGAGGGAAGAATTTGGACACAAAGATTTGTAAATAATGTCTTTGCTTTTAAATTACAAAGTTACAGCTAACTTTTTTGATAACTTCTGTCACACTTTCCTAATTTTTTCTCCTCATTTCTCAAGTTAAGGAATAGCTTCATATGTCCCTCAACAGTGTAATATTAACAATTAGCTTCTTTCCTTTTTGTTGTCATAGAATCATAGACTAATAGAATCAACTGGGTTGGAAAAGACCTCCGAGATCATCAAGTCCAATGCTTGATCCAAGACCGCCATGGTTACTAGACCATGGCACTAAGTGCCACATCCACTCTCATCTTAAAAACCTTCAGAGACAGAGAATCCACCACCAACCTGAGCAGCCCATTCCAATGTCTGATTACTCTCTCTGTAAAAAATTTCTTCCTAATATCCAACCTAAACCTCCCCTGGCACAGCTTAAGATCATGCCCTCTTGTCTTACTGCTGGTTGCCTGGGAGAAGAGACCAACCCCCACCTGGCTACAACCTCCTTTCAGGGAGTTGTAGAGAGTGATGAGGTCTCCCCTGAGACTCCTCTTCTCCAGGCTGAACAACCCCAGCTCTCTAAGCCTCTCCTCATAGGACTTGTGCTTGAGTCTCTTCACCGGCCTTGTCGCTCTTCTCTGGACCTGCTCCAGCACCTCAATATCCTTCCTGAACTGAGGAGCCCAGAACTGGACACAGCACTCCAGGTGTGGCCTCACCAGTGCTGAGTACAGGGGCAGAATCCCTTCCCTGGTCCTGCTGGCCACACTGTTCCTGCTCCAGGCCAGGATGCCACTGGTCTTCTTGGCCACCTGGGCACGCTGCTGGCTCATGTTCAGCTTCCTTTCAATCCAAACTCCCAGGTCCATCTCTGCCTGGCTGCTTGCCAGGCACTCTGTCCCCAGCCTGTAGCGCTGCATGGGGTTGTTGTGGCCAAAGTGAAGCACCTGGCACCTGGTCTTGTTTTTATGATTTGTTATGAATTGTTATGATCATTGTTAATTGTCATGAGACATTTAATCAAGTACAAATATGGTGGCAGTGACATCATAACAGTACAAGTCTTTTTACATCTGAGCAAGGTACTGTCTACTCAGATGTGCAGAAACACGGAGCTTAAGTAAAGCCATGTATATATTGCAATTCTACTTTACCTCTGAGTCTTGAAGTTATTTTTTGAGTGAATAAAAATTTCTAAAGCAATCAGTAGTAGTCTGTGGTTCATGGAAAGCCAGTGGGACAAAGAACAAGAGGTTACAACAAATCTAACAGCAAACACCAATATTTTTGAAAGACTTAGCCCCCTGGCATTTCTGATGGAGATTTTTGACATTCCATTGGCATGTTTTTCTTTAATGTGTTCTACAGCTAAGTACAGCTCATATGAACATCTGTTAACCACTATAGAAGTTTGAAGTGACCTGTCAATTTGAAATGTAAATCAGGTAACATTGCAGGTTATAACTTTTAGATTAAAAAGAGACAGCTTGGCATTGTAAATGAACTAACGTTGGCAGAATGGTTGGAGCATAACTACCTTACTTTTTTTTACCTTAAAACAAAAAGCATATGGGCTTGATGTTAGCCAATGTCATTTTCTCAGGATACAATTGTATACATCTGTTATTGCAATAAACAGTTCTTAGCAAGATATATCTACTGGCAGAAAATTTTCCAAAATTAATATTAGCTTATAAACCTGCTTTTTTTATTGATACTCATTCTTTCTATTCCAAATGTCCCTCTCATATTTTTCAGCTACCTCCTGCTATTTTGCTCCATTCTGCTTATGGTTTCTCTGATTGAGAGCCATACGGAACCAAATCCTGTTCACTCACACAACCAGCCCCATCTGTCTTACTATGTAGACTTAGGCTGTGTTTTCATTGTCAAAAAACCACTTTTTTTACAATGAGATAACTGTATGCATTAGTGAGATTTCTGTCAAATCCTAATGGAAATGAAATTTTTGAGCATGATGTTGGTAGGTGAGATCAGGCTTTAATGTTAACCTCACCTTGTTACAGAGTGGTAGAAAAAAAATTACTCATACCTTGTCTCTGTTATGATCTTAAATCAAGACAGCTAATGTACATTAGTTATTTGGCTATAAGACAACCACCTGTTTTTTGAAAAAGAATTGAAAGAAAAATGGTAAAAACATTATGTGTTAAAAATCATTGTGGATTCATTGGTGTCTTACAGTTTGTAATCCTTCTATCTACCAGGTCATGAGATTCAACAAAATCCAACTGTGTATTTAAACTGTATTCTGACTTCATGTTGACACAGAAGAAATGCACAGGAAAGGAAGTCCAGATAAATGTTGGTCATTGGTAGAGAATATAATGTATAGAATATAATGTGGGGCATACCAACAGAGATAATTACAAAGTGTGTTATGTTTTTGCATATATATTTTTCTATATTTCATATTTAGCATCTTTTTCATGCATTTCAATCTCAAGAAGCTGAGATGCAAGAAGTCTCTGTTACATGAAAGTTACAGTAGCATTTTTCTTGTTTTGATTACTTAGTAGGCATATTTGTGAAAATGTTTACAATGATTTTTCATGGACTGTTGATTGAACCTTGGGAATATTTTCTCTTCCAAAACTAAATGGCATAAATTGAGAAAACTTATTATATCACCATTTTCTAAATGCATGCTAGTCCTAAAAAAATTTTTTCTGCTACTCACTCATTTCTCTAGGTTAGACTAGGCCCTTGTCAAGTTTTCAAATGACAAATTTTTTGTGTTCAGATGTGTTGTTGTTAAATTATGTATTATACAAAGAAAAGGGTAGGCAATATATAAAATTATTCCGAAAGCACTTCAGTCAACATGATTAACATGACATCTTTTAGCAGACTCTCTAATTTACGAAAACCCCCACAAATCTTTCAAAAATATATTTGATATTTTATGGTGATACAGATGAAAATTCTATGTGACTTCTGCCCTCAAAATTAATCATATTAATCTCTCTTCCTCACTCTCTGCATCTCAATCATAACTTGCCCAAATCAAGGTTCCAACTTCACTTTCAGATTTTCTCAATCCTTTTTTCAAGATCTTTTTTACATCTGGCTTTCTTTCACTTGCTTAGGACTACTTCTGTTACATATTCAAAAAGAAGGAACAAAAACTCAGACTTCATTTGCTTTCAAACTTTTTCAAAACACAGAATCAAGGGTTCAGATGAGAAAGAGTAGATTGTTTCTCCAGCAGAGAAGTCTAGTGAACATGGAAGTAAAAACCAGTGCACCTGTGAATGGAGGCAAAGAGATGCTCTTCAGTACCTGTATGTCCCACACACACTCTGAGAATACAGGATGAAGAATAACATGGCTAAAGGAAAAGATTATTCTTCCATAGATTTTGCAGATGAGCTGCTTAAAATTATGTAATATTGATGAAGTATAAGGTAACTGGATATATTTTAAAGTATTTCTTCACCCTACATGTTAACCTGAATGATACAGAATTATTGATGTAGCTGGAATAATACAAAAGCAACTCTCATGATTAACTATACAATAAAAACATCAATGTAGCCTGGTTGAAAAACAGAGGTGAATTACAAAACTTGATGGTATTCTTGCATAGGCATGAGTTCCATAAAGCTTGGCTTCAGGTGATCAACAGTCATATTCTTTAAAGGAATGAAATTTGAACTAAATTACTTTAAAGACTGGCACTGTGGAAGAAGGTGTACTTGAGTTATAGAATAGTCTGTGAAAAACTGGTGCCAGTTGCAAGAGCTGACAAACTAAATTGCTAAAAAGAGAAATCCATTTAACCAAAGGAATACAGGGCACAGGCAATGTGCAGGCTCCCTCTGGACTTCATGAAGCATGAAGGCATACAAGTTCAGCATGACAACTTGGTAGAGTCCAAGAACTGGGGTCACGGAGGTATCAACCAGAGTTTTGTTATCCATACACCATATGTTATTTTTTTATGATGATAAGCTACTTATGAAGGTTAATACTTTAATTCACTTAAATTTGCATACAGCAGGGTATTAAGTTTATACGATATATACTTGCAGAACAAGATTTCACTCTACCTGGCCTTTCACATCACCACTATTCAAGAATGCTGCAATAAGTCTTGAATGACTTAGAGTGCCTTTCAAGATTTTGAAACAAAGTGGGAAATACTGTACAACTGATAACTAGTTTTCCTAGCACTCATTCTGCTAACTTTAGTTTCCCACTCCCTGAACAGACACTAAACAATTATTCCTGCACAGAAAATTGCACCAAAGCTCCCTATATGTCACAAATATGTATACAGGAATGCTCAGTACTTTTTCTGTTTACTAATTCTGTTGTATCATAAGAAGTCAGCAGGTTGTGTATTCCTAATTACACATTTCTCAAATCTGTATAACTTGAAGAAAATTAAAGTGAATGTTAAGGTGGAATGTAAGTGATACTGTGATTTGTTAACTAAAGCATTTGGTATAAGAGCTGGGACTGGGTCACAGGTCCTAAGAAAGTGTGGACTGGGATTTTCAAGTATGAGAAATATAAAATGTTTAAGTGTTTATCTTACTGCTAACATCCTTCTATTTCCTTATGAGAAGAAAAAATGTTCTCGCATCTGAGAAGAGAGAGGAGGGAAAAGAGGGAGGTTGCTGTTTACAATTTGAGAAACAGAACTTTCAAGTAATCTAATCTTGTGGGAAGGTTTATTTTTTGACCTTGCTTAGTCTCTGCATTAATTCTGTAAATGTTTGCTTCTAGCATTAGTATCCTAATCCTCTACTTACACCTGCATGCAGCACTGGAAGGCACTAAGTTCTACCTTGACGATATGTTGGAATAAAAGCTTCCTACTGTGCTACATCCTGCCATGGAAAAATATTATGACTGTTGTCCTAAATCTAGTATTAGAGTCTGATAAAAATAATTGCAACAAAGGAGTAAGATGATTGATAGTAAAATTTTTTTTTGACTGTAATATTAATGTGGATGGAAAAGTTTAGTGTGAAATGAAGAGGCATATAAAATAAAGTTCAGTGACAACTGGCCATGCAGGCATATGATGTAGTGGGTTTTTGTGGCTGGGTTTTGGTAGCAGGGAGGGGCTACAGGGGTGGCTTCTGTCAGAAATTGCTAGAAGCTTCACCTGTCCAGTGCAGCCAACGCCAGCCAGCTCCAGGATGGACTTCCTGCCACTGGCCAAGGCCAAGCCAGTCAGGAGTAACAGTAACACCTCTGTGATAACACATTTAAGAACAGAAAGGTATTTCCCATGTTGGAGCAGGTGGATGCATGAAGGAGGCTGTGACCCCGTGGGAGGCCCAGGATGGAGCAGGGTCCTGCGAGAGACCTGCAGCCCATGGAGAAGGAAGCCCACCCTGGAGCAGGTTTTTCCCAGGTAGGACTTGAGGCCCCTGTGGGGGACCCACGCTGGTACAGCTCATTCATGAAGGACTGCACCCCATGGAGGAGTGACCCAGGGGACAGCAGTTTGGGAAGAGCTGCTGCCCGAGGGATGGACTCATGCTGGAGAGGTCCATCAAGGACTGTCTCCCTTGGGAGGGACCCCACGGGAGCAGGGGAAAGACTCCTCTCTCTGAGCAGCGACAGAAACAACAACTGACCATAACCCCCATTCCCTGTCCCCCTGCACTGCTGGAGGGGAGGAGGGAGAACATGGAAGGAAGGAGGGGTGGGGGGAAGTGTTTTTAAGATTATTAATTTCTCACTCTTTAGCTTTTATCCTGTTGGTAATAAATTTAATTAATATCCTCACTTTGAGTCTGTTTTGCCCTTGAAGGTAATCAGTATCTGACCTGTCCCAGCTGTTATCTCAACTCATGAATCCTTAGCTGTTTTTTTTTTCTCTGTCCAGTTGCAGAGGATGAGTGAGCGAGTGGCTTTAATGGGTACCTGACATCCAGCCAGGGTCAACCCACAACAACAACAAAAAGTCCTCTCTCAAAAAAGTAGGAAATGTGGACAACTGTTTTTGAGATATATCCTAGCTCATAATAGTAGGACAATTTATATTCTTGTAACTCTCTGCTAGAAATGGTAATATTTTTGGATGATTTCTGAAACAGGAAACTAGTCTGATAAAAAGAGCAGCCAACAAAGCATTCTATATATTACCAAGTTTTCACCAGAGATAAATAAGGCATCTCATCAACATTCTCCAAATTTATGCTAGATGTAAATAGTCTTGTGATACTTGTGAATCTAGTTTAGTGATCAGGAGTAATCCTGTACCAGCTCACAAAACATGCACTGTTACTTTGTAGTAGTTTTGAACACCATACATATATATGTGGATTTGTCACAATTAATTTGTTTCATGGTACCAAACCAAACCACAAATAAATGTCTATTTTATTATAGATACTATGCCAGCTCCCAGAATTTAGTGGACTGTAAAGATTCTTGACAGTTTGTGCTGTCTTTTTTTGGGAGAGAGAAAATTTTCTTCACTACTATGAGGCTGTGTTTTGGACTTGTAATGAAAGTGCAGATAACTCAGGGATGTTTTCCTCTGCTGCTGAGCAGTGCTTACATAGAACCAAGGCCTTTTCTGCTCCTTATCCCACACCAGCTGGGGGTGCATGGGAGGTTGGGAGGAGACACAATCAGAAGAGCTAACCCCAACTGACTGCAGGGAAATTCCATAGGATATGGCATCATGCTTAGCATATAAAGCTGGGAGAAGAAAGAGGAAGGGGGGCACATTGGAAGTGGTGTTTGTCTTCCCAAGTCATCATTATGAGTGATGGAGCCCAGCTGTCCTGGAGAGGCTGAACACCTGCCTGCCCATGGGAAGTGGAGAATTAATTCCTTGATTGGCTTTGCTTGCCTGTGAGGCTTTTGCTTTACCTATTAAACCATCTATATCTCAAGCCATGAGTTTTCTTGCACTTTTACCCTTGCAATTCTCTCCCCTGTCCAACTGGGAGTGAGTGAGTAAGCTGTGTGGTGCTGAGTTACCATTTGGGGTTAAACCATGACACAGTGAAATATAACCTACGAAAGCTTTAGAGACAAAACAGGGGTGAAATGCTCTAAAAGAAGATTGTGTTTGAATCTGTGAATACTTGTACATTTCACAGTTGAGGAAACTGACCTACGAAAGACTTACTTACTCCTAAGAACAGGAAATGTCCCTCCCTGGTGCTCTGCATGCAGCTTCAACCCAATCTATAGAAAACACAATGCTTCCAGTCACTCTCTATTCTCAGCATTTGCCATTAAAATATTAGTTCTTGCTAAACTGTGCAACTCTGTAAGGTGGGTACAGAAAGCATTGGTGTATATCCTAAGGGAGCAGCTCAGCTGCCTCCATGTCCTTTCTAGTACCATTTTAATATTGCTAGGGTACTCCATTTGAACTTTTGCTGCTGCTCCAGATGGCTGGGGGGCTTCTGATAGTCCTGTGTTGTATACTATATGACCCTACTGATGTCTTAGATAACTGAAGGCATCTAAATTCATATTAATCTCAAAATTTTGTTATGGCAAATGAATGACTCTGTAAGAAACTGGAAAGAGCTTCCAAAGAGCTTTTTCCATTTGGAAAGACAGTGCCCCTAACAGAGAAAACAGATGGCCTCATTCCTGGTATAACTTCATCTTGTTCCCTCTTGAATTGCAAATTCTTTGAAAATGGAAAAAACTAAGTAAAACAGCAAGGAGAAAGCTTTGCTAAAACAAAATAAAGATGTAAAACTGTATACAAATATAGTACAAGAAAGCAGGAACTCTCCTGCTTTAAGTGCTCTTAGTGATAGCTTAGTGGAGCTCTTAAAAAAAAAACCAGAGTTGCTGTATCATCTTGAATTGTGGGACTACATTCAGCTAGATTTTACTGAACAGCTGAAAAGGACGAAAAGCAACAAAGTGCTAGGTGCTGTTAGGAGAACACTGAGGAAAAAGGCTGGATTGTACAAACACTGAGGATATTAATTTCAGACCAACACTTTGGATAAGAAGACAGTCTGAACACTCATATCTCATGGTATTTGAGGGAATTAAATGGAAAAGAAATATTCTACATCATTTTTAACAGGAGGAAGCTACTGGATGAGCATTCTTCCTCACTTAGGGGGATTTATGAAAGGAATATTGAATGGCCATGGAAGGGCATGAAGATACTCTGGTGCATCCTGGGGAACTGCTGCATATAGCTGAGAGAATTCACCAATTCTATGACTCTCCTGAGTGAGGTCTGTTCAGTGCCATTATGTTAAAATGTAAAAGCTAGAAAGTGGAGAAATAAATTCAACAGAAAAAAAATTATGCAGGTGTAGTTAACTCTGCCTTCTAAAGAAGAGGTTGTTGAGAGACTGCTTGAGGTGTGGATAAGAAAAGACTTGGGATTTAGTCCGAAGAACATTTGACACAAAATATTTAGACATGCAGTCACATCATAAAGGTATAGATTTCAGTGGATGTATTTTTAGCAAAACAATAGTGTTCTGGCACTTAAAAATGGAGAAGCCATATATAATTGATGACTTTAAGGAACAGTTCCTTTTAGAGAACAGCACAAAAGACACTACTACTGACTTTTTCTGGAAGAATATGTCTTTAATACAAATCTTTAGACAAAAAGTTATATGACTGTGGACAGCTAGACAAAAACATTAAAATGAATAGTGGATTATTCAGAAGATAAGCTTGACACATAGGAAATACTTTATGCTGAAGAGTACTGAATAACTAGATGATAGAATTACAGAAAACTATAGCTTTGGATATGCTAACTTGAATGAAAAGATAAAAAAAAAGGAAAAAAAATTATGAGAAGTACCAAAAAACCAGAAGTGAATTTATGTAAAAAGTAAAGATATTTAAACTAGAAAATAAAAGGAATGTTTAAACATACCAGAAAAGGGAATTCAGAAGAAAA
This sequence comes from Lepidothrix coronata, assembly GCF_001604755.1. NCBI lineage: Eukaryota > Metazoa > Chordata > Aves > Passeriformes > Pipridae > Lepidothrix > Lepidothrix coronata. The sequence continues at coordinate 4,078,998 of NW_016690198.1, forward strand.
CAATAAATTATCTATTTCTATCCCAAAGGTTGTACTATCAAACAGCATTAGTAGTTTTTATTGAAGATGCAGCAAAACACCAGCTCACAGTTGCAGAACTGAGCACAAATGGATGTAGATCATTCTACCTGAAAATAAGCCCAAAAATCTCCATAGAGGAAGTTTAAAAAAACCTCCTTCAAGATATGGGTGACAAACTAAAAATGGTGCATATCATATAAGTAATATGAGGCAGATAAATGCAGGAGGGAGTGCCATGATAACATGATTTCAGTGTGCAGAAATGATTGGCACAGATAACAGTTATCAAGTAGTGTGCAAGCAGTCCATCAAAAGATAGTTTTCCAGAGGAAAATTAAGAAAACTATCCCAGGAGGAAAAGCACAAAGGTTCTTGCTTCTATGTAACTACTCACTGCTAGTGAAAATATGCAAAGAAATGATTGAAGGGTAACTGGTGATTTCCCATGAAAAGCTTTGAAACTAAAGAGCAAACTCATCATGTTGGACAAAGAGGAAAGGAGGAAATAATGGGCAGGATAACATCCACTGCAGCTGCATTCAGGATAGGCACTTACAGGTGAAGGCAGTGTTTGTCAACAGTATTGAAACGGAACCTGGAATAGTAGATCCAGGGCTGCAAAGAGCCCAAGAGTTTCACATTCACATACACGATGGAAGTGATAGTTCAGTGGTATTTCTAAGAGTGAAATAATTATTTGGAATAATGTGCCTGAGTGATAAATCACTTTACATAATCACCAAGAAAGAAAAACTGGGCAATAGGAATGAATTTGAGATCTGTTTACATCATACTGAGCCTGACGTGAGCACAACCTACTCTTGTGGAAGTGCCAGAAAGATTGCCTGAGCTTTTGTTTTGTAGGCAAATGAAAGGTTGTGAATAGGGAGAGAGGACAGATGACACAGAGATCAGTGGCTCTGCTTGTGCATCAAGCAAGGTAAGAAAGGAGAAATAAGGAGTGGCAGTGAGGACTTTTGTGGAAGAAGAACAAAGTAATGATGAAGACCAGTAAAGGACTAAGTTGAGAAAAATAGTTAAAAAAAGTACAGCTAAGGGAAGAGCTACAGATAGTAGGGATTCAGAGACAAAGAGACAAGGAAAATCAGATAAAACATCCATGTTTTCTGTATGTTTTAAAGATGCTTAATATTGAAGCATCTGTAGTTCATTTTATACTGTGAAAAAGTATTTTATACTGAAAGAACGAGAGCAAAAAGCTGAAGCAGACAACAAATGAGAGATGAAGCAGTAAAAACATAGCTAATGAAACATAATGGAACCAGCAGAAAAGAAGGTTAGATGCTAAAATAGGCAAGGCACAGCTTGAAGCAAGAAAACTTTAATAGGAAAGTGGTAAAAAATGAAGTACAATCAGGGCTATATGTTATATTACTCTGCATTCCTAAGTTATGCAAGACTAAAGAGGGAAAATAGGATTCAGGTTATTCTGTAGACAAGAGGTTAGTCAGAACTGTCTGCTCAACTGGTACTGCTCCAAAATACAGTCATCCATTTTAATAATAATCATAAATGAAAGACCTTGCCCTTGTATTGAACAGCCAGGTCAGAACTGTTTGTGTGATCCATACAAATGGTGATCCCTCAAAGCCTGTCTTCTATGCTATGTATCATCAACTAATTCTTCCATTTTTCATTTGTTATTATATCACCTTAAGCACTTGTGTCATTGAAGATCTGCCATATGGTGTAGCTTTGGCACCAGCTGTTTTTTCCAGTTATTAATAGATAACAAACTGAAAAGTCTTCCAGTAAGATGCATACAGATGATTTAATGTCTGCTAAAAAAGGGCTGACAAACTCAGTCAAAATTTGACGAGTTCTAAAATATTTGGATGAAGTATGAAAAGATCATGAAAAGATCTTTTAAATGAGGTTTTTTTTTTTTTACAAAACAGATGAATAATGTTGTTAGAGTTGCAAAAATGTAAATAACCAACTTGTTCCACCCTCCATAAGTCCCTAAGAAAAACCAAAAAGGGCATAAGACAAAAGGATGAAAGAGGTGGTTCTAACCATGCACTGTGACATCTTGGTAATCATGAACAACAAGAGTTAGATGATCCAAAGGGAGCACTGGAAAGAGCATTTTATGAACCATTGTCCTGCTACACATTATAGTTCAAAGCTATGCCATTATTAAACTTTACAGAGTTCGGGCCAAAATTCCAGACTTCCTTCACTCCTCTTTTATTAGTGTGTGTGTGAGACAGTCACATAACAAAATCAAAATGCAGAAAGTAAGAAATGGAGAGGAAAAGGTTAAAAGTTAGAAAATTCAGCAGCTATTTTGGTGCTGGAAGTTGACTTAGATAAAAGCAAATAGTTAAATAGAATCCAATTCAATTCAAACAGACAGTTTTGACATTTAAATGAAATTTCCAAAGCATGTACTGTGGTTAAACAAGGAGTGTGGCTAGCTTCCAGATACATATGGTAATGGTGAGGAAGCAGTTTTATTGATGACAATCAAAGCTGGCAAGAGAAATTTGGGCCTACGAACACACAAAAAAGCCAGGGCCTTTTGCATAATCTACATCATCCTCCCTCATCATCTAACAACTTTTCCCTTTCCCTACTTTCCATGTATGTCTTTCTGTAATACACCCTAATGTTGCTTTTAAATCCTTCTTGCCTTGATTGCATCCTCCCTTCGATTGACTATTTCAATCTCCCCTTTCCACATCATTCTCTTTCCATCATGCTTCCAGTCTAACTTTGATCACTCTCTGATATGGAGATAAACTGGAAAAACACTGCCATAACTATCTTGCAAAGATCAGCTGAATCTCCTTCACCTTCTGCCCCTGACAGTTATGAATACACATTTAACAGCTGCAAACATTAGGATAGCTGTCAAAAAGAGGGTCCTGGTTTTTATTTATACCTGGAGAATTTAATCTGGTTTTACATATTAACTGTTCACAAACAATATATGACAAATGCTAAATGTTTGATGGTGTATGAATGCATCATGCCTTCCTCAATATTACAGATAATACTCCAAATACGACAAAACTAAACAAAGTCTTGTAAAGTATTTTTTTTCTTCCTGTTCATTTTTATAATGGCTGTCACCATTTTCACACTACACACAGAAATAAAGTTCAGTATTTGTTCCTACAGTGTAGTAGCTTATTTTAAAAATGGAACAAAACAAGGCAGCATCCAGAATAGTTGCTAAGAGCAGTCTGCAATCCAAGATGGGGAAAGGCAGAACAAAAAGATGAGCCTTTTATCCTACCCTGCGGGAGTCAAGACTGGCTCAGATGGATCTCCAGCTGCAGTGAATCCAATGTTCAAGGGCTCTCTCAACAGAATGCATCTTGTCCCTGCTAATTCTGCCCACTAAACTGAAAGACAAAACCTATTTCACTGGAAAGATAGCATTATTACCAGAAAGAGCTGTAGGGATGTGGATCAGAAACTTGAATTAAATCCCAAGCTGACTTAGCAGCAACTAGAGAGTTGGACACAAGAAAAAAATTCTCTTTGGTCTGCTCTAGCTTTGAAGCTTTAAGAGTTTCTAGGCAACTCTACAGCAGTAATAGACAGAGGGTTTTTTAACTATCTGTTCCAGAAGGTATTAAATCAGAATTCTCACTAGCTAGGTCTGGAGGAAAGAATAAAATTTTAGAATTACCCAGCAATACAGAAACACCAAAGGAGTAAAAAGAAATTCTGAATGCTTTGAGATTGCTCTCCTATTCCACAGAGAAATAAATATGCCCTCATAGAAAAGGAAGGTCAAAATCCATGTAACTTCATCCACTTGCTGGTCAAAGTCACCACGTTCAATTTTAGGCTGAACACAAGGCAATGAGTTGTGGTCATGAAATGAAATTCAGTAGATGTTTTGACCTCACTCAATAAAGATCAAAAGGCAATATGATGATTAACAGTAGATACTGTTTTACCAAATTCTGACATTTCCTTGTATATTTTATAGAATATAAAGTGATGCCAGTTGAATTTCACTAAAAAAAGTCTCTTTCTGGAAGTGCTTAATTAGTGTTGATAATAGGTGATGTATAATTTCAACTAAATGAAAGGAGATTTACCTAAGAGAACACATTATAAATAAAACCAGGCAGAAACAGTCTCTAGTACATTAGTGAATTTAAGGTATTTTCTATGTCAGACACTGAAGTTGATGCTGGAGGGACTGTTTAAGAGAGATGTTTAGCTACAATAATCAACACTTTGAGCAAAATGGCCCAATAAGACATATACTGCTTATTCTTAGGATGAACTGAAGTTTTCCTTTGTCTTTTAATTATAGCAACCTGGCATTGTTGCTATGTCTGTTTCTTTCTCACAAAATCAGGAAATTACACCATATTGATGCTGTGTAATGTGTATGGATCTTCTAATGCAAATCAGTTCTCAAGCCTTTCAAAATTGAAGATGGCCTTTTTGATTAGAATTAGATTTTTGAGATACCAGCTCAGTCTGTAATTTTATCCATACACAATAGGGAGTTATGTTCAGATAGTAATCTCCTTTCTCAATTGCTATTAGAAAATAGTTTCAAAGTTAAATTGTGGTGTTCACACACTGAATCCACAGGAAACTGTAATTTCTTGGTGGGTTGCCAAGACACAATTGGTATGGATTTCATTTGTGATCCACCAAATAATAGCACATATGAATGTATTATAGCTGTTTCAGCTAAAACCAGATCCTTTAGTTTGTACACCATCACCACCAATTTCATAAAGGGCTGTTTGAGCATGTTCTCATGTTCTGCTTGTCAGTGTTAAAACTCAAGTGATCCTTTTATGGCTATCAAGGCTTCCAGAAGATGGGAAATACCAATACACTCCATTAAAATACCCAGAGAAAGCTGCATTTTTCAATTAACTTTCCTCAGAATCAACTAGGTAATGTTAGGTAATGCTTCCCATGTGCAGCACCAACCTTTACACCAGGCTGATTTTTGCAGCTGCCAGATTAATGAAAAACAAGGACAACGTAAACAAACAAAAAAAATCCTCACATGGCATTCTTCACAAGAATCAATTTATCAACTCTTTGAAAAGTACCTTGAAAAAAGGTGACTGCATTAGGTTTACGTCTGCAGATAAGAGTGTTCACAGTCAAAAGAATGTCCTACTCTTATACAATATGTGGAAATAGGTACTGCACAGTTAAAAAGGTCCCATCAATTTTAAGAATATGACACCAAGCAAATTGAACATTTTGAGAAAGGGAATCATAGAATCATAGAATTAGCCGGGTTCGAAGTGACCTCTGAGATCATCAAGTCCAACACTTGATCCACTACCATTGTGGTTACTAGACCATGGCACTAAGTGCCACATCCACTCTCATCTTAAAAACCTTCAGAGACAGAGAATCCACCACCAA
>NW_016690198.1:4084608-4140597 GCF_001604755.1 Lepidothrix coronata
AGCCTCTCCTCATAGGACTTGTGCTTGAGTCTCTTCACCGGCCTTGTTGCTCTTCTCTGGACCTGCTCCAGCACCTCAATATCCTTCCTGAACTGAGGAGCCCAGAACTGGACACAGTACTCCAGGTGTGGCCTCACCAGTGCTGAGTACAGGGGCAGAATCCCTTTCCTGGTCCTGCTGGCCACACTGTTCCTGCTCCAGGCCAGGATGCCACTGGTCTTCTTGGCCACCTGGGCACGCTGCTGGCTCATGTTCAACTTCCTGTCAATCCAAACTCCTTTCTGCCTGGCTGGTCTCCAGCCACTCTGTGCCCAATAGACAAAATTATTGCCGGAATTATACCACTGCAACACCATTTTCAAAGAGACAAAAAGAGAAATCCATCAGCCTTAAGCAGTAACTGGGGGCAGTGTATATTAAAACAGCAAAGCCAGATGAGCATGAAAGTTTTTCAGAATATGTATGGTAGTTTTGTAGCTAAAATATGACAATCAGAAACCATGAGAACAAACACTAGAGAGAAGTTTAAGTGGTGGATGTGAACATATAGAAGTAAAGATTAATCTCTTTAACCTGAAAAACCATGCCATTCAACTCTTTGCAGTAAGACTTAAAGTATCTTAGCTCTTCAAAATATTCTAACCCAGTACTGCACAACTTTTTATAGTAAATGTGTAAATGGATTTGAAGCCTTTCAATTGATAGTGAAAGTTTGTACTGGCCTCCATTTTTATATACATAAAATAACGATCTCATTAATTATAGGGATGTTATATATAAATCATATAAAATATTACACTTTCTTTGGCAGATATGCTGAAAATTAAAGACAAATAAAAAAATTTTATCTAGTCTTTTGATCTTTTTGCTGGAAAAATATCCTAAGTAGGAGTACTCCTGATCAGTGTTTTGCAAAACAGCTTCCTCCTTTTCTTCTTATGGAGAGATTCAGAGATGTCATGTCTCCAGCTGTTTACCGTTATTATATTGCCTTTTTTTGATATTAAGACTTGTTCTATGGGCAGATTATCCTTAATTTCTAACATCTCTCATAAAGCTTGCTTTGCAGCATATTGGAAAAGGAGAACAACTGAAAGTATAAAACAATTTAATCTGAAGGGTTGCAGCCTAGTCTGGCAGCAATACAGAAAAGTGATGCATTAGCATCTTTACCAGAATTTATGTTTACTAGATAGGATGCCCACTCTACAGTTAATGACTCACATCCTAGGTAACCATTATGATCTTACAATTTCAGTCCTTTAGAAATGCACAGTAAATTTTTTTTGAAAGTAAGTTCTCATCATGCTCTATTTTTGAATGTAAGTAAATTACATGCTGCTGTTTATTCTCTCAAATTTGATATATTCGAAAAAGCAACATATCATCTCTGGTTTGAATTTTGATCAATCAGTAACTACTTAATGCTGACCTAAATACAAAATCTGGAAAATTTATAGACACCTGATTGTTGTTAGAGGCTTCATAAGTAATGAATGATGCAATGTCACAGAATATAAGTAATCATACTGTTTTGTATATAGCAATTACTGAACTTTTCTGCTTGAACAGCTCTAGTAAAAGGGTTGTTGTTACTAGCACAAACAGATCTTTAGTTAGCCTTTGTGGTTATTATTAAATATATGTTAATTTCATCTGGCTCCAAATCAAACCCACAGATTGGAACATTGCTAAATTTGGAAAACTTTAGATCTAATGCATGATCAGGCTGTGGATTTTTTTACTTTGGACCATTTCTACCATTTACAGAATGGAAGAACTTCTGATTAATATTATGACATGCAACTTAAAATATAGGACACTAATTTCTTTTCTAGCTAGTCTCCTATGTCCATTGGGTTGAGTTCCAGACAGATGGCAGAGGCAAATAGGAAGTTGGCCAGTGAGTAGCCTGCAGCTAGATTTCCAATAGTTTATGATAATTTCAGTGGAAAAGAGGGCATGGGAGCTAGGTTTGATTATCAGCTGACAGTCATGTTTTTTAAAAAAAAAGGTCTCCAAACATTCTGCTCTGCGACATAGAGGCTGAACTGGCAGGGATGGTAGTCCTACCCCTCCCGCTCCCTTTCATTTTCACAGGATATTTTGCTGCCCACACTTTTTTTAAACTATGTGCTGCTCTTCATAATGAAGAGATGTTGTTGACCACACTATCCGTGGACGTCAAACATGACGGAATATTCTTCTCTATGCAGTCTTGTGAAGTTCCCATTTTGTATTAATGACATAATCCAGTCATTCTGATTTTAAGTCCCTTTCTTGGGTGAACATTATTTTCAGGATAGTATCGTTGAACCACTGTTTGGGAATGGCAGAATTGCTCTTTCCAGGAAAGAGAAACAGAATTTTTTCTTTAGATAAAATTGTAACAATGATGTTAAAAAGTTTGGTTTTTGGCTAAAGAAAAATGTAATATATTACCAAAGACTACATGAAAAGCCAAAGCCAAACAAACAGAACAAAACACCCAATCCTTTCCTTCCCCCAAAATCCCAGAAAAGATTGAATAAAATCACACCTGCAATACCTTATAATGTACTTAATCTAACAGACTGTGGAAAATTAACTCATAAAGAGATTGTGCTGGTTTAAAAGTTAACCAGCAGGGGAAATGAACTCAACTCAAAAGAGAGATTATAAGTCAGAATAACAATTTATTAAAATAATGCAATAAGTACAATTATACAGACAAGCAATTTGGTTTTAACCCACAAACCCCAAATGTACAACCCAGCACCCTGGGGCATGAACAAAGTGGTGTTTCTTGGGCCCCCTCCGAGTCCAAAGTAAAGGGAGAGGGGAAAAAAACCTGCTGGTGGGAGAGCTGTTGCAGTCCGGTCAAAATGGTGATTGCAGTCCAGTTGAGGGTGGTGGTCTCAGTCTGGTCGAGAGTGGTGAGCTGCAGTCGTCCTCTGGATCCCACGAGTGGTAAAAAGGTTTCAAAACTCCAAGTTTATATATTCTCCAGTTCAGGCAGGAATGCTCAGTCCTTCCCTCAGAGAGGGGAATTCCATAAAAGGGTATGAGGACAGGAACATCTACAGGCCTCTACTGCTAACAATTTCTGGGAAAGGGCATGGAAGGCTATAGAATACACAGTTTTGGGTTACACCCATACCATGATGAACTGGTCTCAGCTGTCCTAACTAGGACAGAGATCCACATGGATATCTGTGTAAGTATAAACTAATCATCAAGATATTTATTAATTCCACAGTCCTGATGTAATATCTGAGAATTGGTATAAATGAAGAGATAAAATGATGCAGTTCAGTATAATAATACCTGAGAAGGCAAGAAGGAAAGTGTGAAGAGAAAGAAATATTTACTGAAGTGCCTAAATCAGATTTGTATCTCTTTGATTTTAAAGTATGCATACATACCTTTAAGTATTCTGTGCTCACTTTCTTGAAAGACTTGGATTTGAGCACAGATAAATTATATAGAGTTAGCCCAGAGTTAGCCTGTTAGTCAAATATTAGGGTTTAGTATTAACAGGCTTCAGATTACTTTCCACTAAGGCATCTAACAAGAACAGTTATTAAAATTGAAAACACTTTTCTCTTTTGCAGGCTGGGAGGAAAGTTAAGAGGGTCACTCAAAATAGTTTAAGCACCTGGACTGTTTAGCAATTTCAGGGCTAAAGGGACAAAATTTGACTCTCAAAATGAAAGACTGAGCTCTGAAAAACTTCCTACAGAGCAGAGAAACTTGTCAGTAAATAAGTAAAAGATAAGCTAGCAACATTTAAAAACCTCAGAACACCTTCCAACTATAAGGACTCTTTTCAAATGCACTCATCAAGGGCAAAAATAAATGAATATACCAGTAGTGCTATAAATGTCATGTCCAAGCTAACTGCTTTTCTGAAACCTCTTGAAAATTCTTCAACAATGCAGAATGATGTGTTTGCTTCAACATAATTCTTAGACAAGATTTAAGCTTTAAGTACCAAATCTTGAGTCTGTAAATGAAGAAGGACAGTTTACATTTACCGCTTCTCTGGAACACTTACCCATAAGACAGCTACGTGCTAAGTGCTGCTGAGTTAAAACACAACTTCATACACAGGTGGAAATAAAGACTGTGGTGTTTCCTTAGGTAACTAACTATTCTTCGCTGTGCTAAAATAGAGGGGCACACTAAAATAATCTCTGTTGTACATATACCCTGATAGGGTGGGGACAGACTAGCTGGAGGAAGGACTAGTGTGACAGACTGAGTCAGTCTTCTACTTTTGTGTAGAGGTAGTACTAAATTACCCATATTTTGAAGGTATTACTTTACTGTGACCAAGATTTCTGCACCCAACACCTACTATTCCCTACTGTTCCCATCTTCCTGCTTTGCTACATTTGCTAAAACTTTTTCTTGCCAATACTGTCACCAAGTTAGTTCTTCATTCCCATATTTCCCTTCATACAGTGCTCTTCCATTAAAGCTAAATCTAGGTACCCTGAATATTGAACTTAAGATGGTATTTATCACAGATGTCTCTTTGATATTGCAAGCAAGTATAGAATGCATATTAGAAGCAAAATATTAATGGGGTAGTTGAGTAGCACCTATGCCAGCTTCTGCACAGCACTGCACAGCATGCTCTGACTGAGCCAAATCTGGCTTCTGCTTCCAGTGCCCATGAATGTTGGGTCCCTCATGCCATGTGCCAAGATGCCATCTCTGATGGGAAGTTTTACTATTATTTCAGCTTCATAATGTAAGTTTAAGTCAGCACTGGTCTTACACTGGGTTAGGTGAACTGAATTGGATGGAAGAGATTTAAACTCATTTTATTTTTTTTCCTGAAACATCAAGCAAACCTAGCATCTTGAGAAAACACCACCTTATACGGAACGCTATATTTGTTCCCTTTTTTGGAGAGCACACCGATGATATTACTAAGGCTTGATTATGTGTTTTTTCTTAGGCAAATGTTTTATTTTACAGTGCTGAATTTATCACCACAAAACAGTGCAGAAGAAAAATTAAAGTTACAGAAAAGATTTCAGCTCTTTTTTTTTTTTCTTCTCTTCTTTGTAATAAAAAGAGCACTTAGACCAAACAAAAAAGATGGAGGAACCACTTTGAAAAAGTCATCATAGAAAAATATCCCTTTCACCTCTGCTACAAGTTTCTCCTTGCAGAAAGAAAGTATTAAACCTTGTATTTAAGTTTTGGAAGAAATTAATATGAAGAACCCAGGGTACATTTTCATATAACCTTCTGAATTTTTGGATAGATTGTATTAAATATCACCCAGACAACAAATTAAAAAGGAAAACTGAATGTCCTCAACATTTAAGCAGGATATAGATATTAATGTAATCTATGTCAGAATAAAACTTGCTATTAAAACAATGTAATATTAAACAGCATTAAAATACTGGAGTAGCTGTGTCAACCTAATACAATTTGTAAATTCTCTCTCTTGCAAAGGTATCAAGGCTCACTATATTCACTGTGTTTTACTGTCAATTTTTTTCATAAACCTGTATTATTAGTATCTCCAAGTTTGTTTTGTAAAAAATTTGTCTCGAGAGAAACATTGCTTCCTTACTTTGAATAAAAATATTTTATAGTTTATATGCCACTATATTTTCATGATAAAATAGAGAAACTAATAATTAGTGTTTTGGTGCAGGAACTACTTCACCTCAGTCTTTTTTCAGGATAAGGGGAAGATTAATAGCTTTCAGATAAAGAACAAGGAAAAAAAGAAAGAAATGAGCTTTAGTTGTAGTTTGTTGTTTTTTTCTGAGAGCATTTTCAAGGGGAAGTTTCCAACTGATACTGATTTTCAATTGCCCCAGCATTCAGAAGCCACAAACATCACACAACCAGTGTACATTTCTAATAATAATGGATCTAATTCCACACTATATACGTATAATTTTGAAATTTCATGAGTAAACCTAAGTCTTCTACAGCTATTAAGGAACAAGGAACATCTGTTCCCAACTATAAATCTGTCATGTCACCAGTAAATCCTGCCAAGAGGACTAGCACATTACTCCAAAAGTCACAATTACATGCATAAAAACATTGTGTCCTGCAGAACAGCTGCCATGTCACCTCAAATTTTTCTAAAATGTGGAGTATGGTAAAGCATACTTACCTTTCTCATTTGGAAGTGCCATATCCTTACACAAGTTCATGTTCAAGATAGTAAATCCTATAGGGAAAGATTCCTCTTCAGATATCACAGAATACTGTAAGCAGGTGAACTTGTCTGCCAGTGTAGCTGTGCTTTGTCAGCAGCTACTCCAGTATTCCAGTGCTGTTCAATATCACATTCTTCTAATACTGTCTTTTGTTGTAACACAGCTTACATCAATATGTGTGCTATATTTGACTTCCATGTTGAGGACATGCAGTTTTCCTTTTTAGTTTGTTCTATAAGTAACTTTTAAGACCAATTATCCATAAACTCTGAAGGCTGTATGAAAATGTGCTTCAGTTTCTTTAAATTATTTTTGTCCAAAAATTAAATACAAGGAGAAAAAAAATCAGATATTCATATTCAAGGTAGTTCATTATATTTCCTCAAGAAAAAGGGAACTAAGAAATTTTAGTCTGGTGGGAAGAAAAAAACACAGAAAATATATTACAAAGCCTGATTTCCTGAATTATCCTCCTGTCACATGACAAACTACATCTGAATTATTTTTATCTCAGTCACTGATTAGCTTGGAGAATGCATTAGAAAAATTGTTCTGTTTGTGATACTTGCATCAGATGAAATTTTGAAGTAGGTTATGTTTAATGCTATATTTAGAGTAATATTGTTAGGGAGTAGGATCAGGTTAATTGATAGCAAAGAAGATTGAAGTTAGATATTACAGAAAGCTTTGTAACCATCAGGGTAATTAATGCCACAAATAACTATCTAAGGAGGCTGTGTAAAAACACACATTTAATGTTTTCAAAAACAGATTAGGCAAGAACCTGTGTCTGTGTATATAATCCTATCTCAGAGCACAGATGTGAGCTATATGACCTTATGAAGTTCTATTCTGTCTTACATTTCTGTGTCTTACAGTTGTTGAAAAACAAGAAACATTCGCAGGCCAACAGAGATTGTTGTTTGCAATACCTTCTGTACACTTGTTTTCCCTTGGATCTATATTTTTGCATAGCAGGTAATGAATTAAAATGTTTTCCTTTCCTGCACTCTAATTTGTAGAAATTGTGACAGAAATTCAGGAAACATACATGTGTCTTGCCCTACTGAAGAGTTTATCTCTCTAATTCCAACAAGGATGTTAGTGCATGACTGCTAAATTACCAGAGTGTTAGGGAAATATGTTCTAGCATCTATGATTTAGATACATCTGTGTCACATTTTAAATTACATTTATTTTCAGCTATGGCAATTAAATCTGTGTCTGGTTGACTATTTCTGAAGATGTTTCTGATGTAGCAGCCACAGAAGTCTGCAATATTGGAATGGGCTGTCTCTGGAAACTATTTATCTAAGAAACATTATTCATAGTTAAGAATACATCTTCTGTGTTCCATATGAAAAAAAAAAAGATCTACACAATGACTCAATGAGATTGCAAATGCAGTCCTTAGCCTGAATAAATATGTTGCAATATGCTACAAATGCAATATTTTAAACTCATAAACTCAGTGTATTTTGATACATAAGACAATGACGAAGCTTCTTCTATCATCCCGTGTCCCTCTTCTTGATGCTGTGCATTTGTGAAGGATCCCTACAGATTTTGGAGCCTCTCAGAAGAAAAGTGTCAATATTCAAATTTTTCAGAGAAATAGCAAGGTAACCTGTGCTTAGTTGACAAGTTCAGGGTATCTGACGCCTGTTGGAACTCAACTAATTTCATGGGGGTTTGTCATCTATTTAGCACTGGCAAAGTATTTGCAACCTGCCCCTGCCATGAACTTCACCACGACTATGTTAGGTGACACATGTGCTTATACTTCTAATCAAAGAAAAACGACAGCTAAAAGCACATGCTCCTGCAACATGGAGATTACAGGATGGCACCAATTCATTGTTCAATGTATTGTAAATGGTTTAGTAAATATTAATAAAACAACAGAAGTTCCCTGATTTTTTTTTTCCCGTACTCAAGGATCCAAGAAGTTAAAACCACAAAAGGGCCATGTCTTAGAATATAGGAGTGTTTATCTTCCAGGCTTTTTACACCCATTCCAAAGCACGTGTTGTGAATTCTGATGCCTATGATTCCTTTATGTGTAGGTAGTTTTATACATTCAAGAATAGAGTCTGCCGCTAGCCACCAGGAATTGCCATCAGGAGGGCTAGTTCTTAAATATTGCTTCTACTGGGATTTTGTGCCTTAAACTGAAAAACAAGGGAAAAGTTCCTCTACTCATGAGGCATAGTTCTCTATCTTTTCTGAATACTTTCTTTTTCTTTTTAAACCTGAAGAGCATTTCTCAGAGGCAGCTATAGCTAGATAGAGGTGAAACTGCCCCCTGATTCTTTTCCTGCAGACAATCTTGCTGCTGATTTTACGTATCATTCCCATATGAGAGCCACTCCTGCAAAAAAACCCCATTTTATCAGAAGATCTGAATCTGGTTTTCTCTTCAACTGGAATGGTTTCAAAATACTTTCCCTAAAAGTCCTATCCAGCCCAGTCTGTTAGTCTTTTTTTTCTGGGTAAATTGGTAACTATTAACTGGGTGGTATGACCTTACAGTGATGAGGCTGTCACTGGAAAATGCTGCAAAGAGAGCAGGACCCTAGCCTCGCTGCTGGGAGATTTCTGTCAACTGCTTAGGATACATTTCTTTGCCTGTGTTCTCTTTTTTTATTTTCCATGGGAGAGGAGCACAGTCTTGTGATGGATCAGTTACAGCTCATCATGATATTGGACAACCAAAGGGAAGATGACAATCCTCAACAAGTAGGTTATTGTGAATTTGAGTCAGCTGTCAATATATATCATGGTCACAAATCAATTAGACTTGGATAGAGCTTCAAGATAATAGCCAACAACTCATCATGAGTTTTTTTTTTTAATTCAAAAGATTGGCATAACACACACAACAGTTTCAAATTAAATACGTTACAGCCAGACAATCTGGCGTATGGTATGATCCATGTTAGCACAGTCCTTGTAACAACCAAGTATTCCCTCCTGGAGTCACTGCACATGCCAAAGTAGTAAGTGCCTAACACTGTTGAGAGGAAGATACTAATGTACCTGATTTAATCAGTCATTGATTTCTTCATCAAATGCCTCTACTCTGCTAGTCTTTCCAATCTAATTTTGCTTTGTCGATTTTGCTTCTCGAAACAGAGATATTTTTCATTATGCAAAATCTACCATTTGACAGTGTATGAAGCATGGGCCCCTGCATTGGCTTAAGCAAAGTATTTGCAGTATGGAAAAATAACAATCCCATCCTTGTGTCTGGGTCATCAACTGGCATCAACAGAAAACTTGTTCTTTTCTCTATGCTAAGTGTAGTAAAAATTGAACTGCTCCTGTTTTCATCATAGAATGGTCTGGTTGAAAGGGACCTTAAAAATCACCTAGTTCCAACCTCTCTGCTGTGGGCAAAGTCACTTTCCATTAGACTAGGTTGTTCAAATCCCCATCCAGCAGAATGGGGATGTTCAAGCAGAATGTTCAAGGCCAGCCTTGAACACCTTCAGGAATGGGACATCCACAATCTCTCTGGGCAGCCAGTTCCAGTGTTTCACCACCCTCACAGTAAAACATTTCTTCCTAATATCTAGTGTAAATCTGCCCTGTTTCAGGTAAAAGCCATTACCCATTTTTCTATCAAGTAAACTATATAAAAATATATATAAATTTAAAAATAAAAAAAGGTATAATTATAATATATACAGTGAAAGCGTGATAAGTCCCATGTAAGTGTCCTGTGCTCAGTCATGACAGAAATCCTTTTAAGATCTCCCTTTGCCCCTCTCTCTCTTTACCTGTCTTTCTTTTTTTTACAGAAGAGGACTCTTCTAATTTAAACAAAGATTAAAACCACTACATCTTAAAATTTTTTTCAGTGTAATTATTACAAGGTTTTTTATGCTATTTCAGGAAAAAAAGGAAAAATATTATTGTCAGGGAAGGAAGAAAAGTATTCCCAGTGAATTGTGGCAAAGTCAAAGTTTTGAAATTCCACTTAGATTTTGCTTTGTTCAAAATTGTTAGTTTGTCAGATTTTGGGTTGACCTTCTGTTTCCTCCTTTAGATATTCTGCCTGGTTTCGAACCGGGTGGCGCGCAGGTGGCGTGCGGTGGCGTGCGCCTGTAGTCCCAGCTACCGGGGAGCAGAGTGGCGCAGCGGGAGCGTGCTGGGCCCATAACCCAGAGGTCGATGGATTGAAACCATCCTTTTGGCTGCTGCTCTGCGCCCATGGAGAAAAACATCTCCCGGCATAACTACAGGCACTTAGCCCAGTCTAACACTGTTCCAAGTCTCTGCAGTCCCCCGCTGGGGGCTGGGGGCCAAAGCCCCCCTGTGGGGCTCTGAGCCCTTTCCTCGTGGCTCTACAACATGGCCACCTCTGTCTCCCAAGGTCGGCAAGGCCTAACCAGGCCTCGCTCCCCAACACGGCAGACTCAACAGCAGGGAACCTGCACCTCCAAGCCGCCGGAAGGAAAGAGAGCAAAGGCCTCTCCTCCTCTCTTCTTATAATCTGACTTACGTAAAAATCATAGGGAATACTGGGTAAATCTGGACCCTTCCTTGGTTACAAGCTGGTCACCAAGGAAGGCCTAGCCCAAACCACCACAGTTATATATCCTTAGAGATGTTTACAGTTGCAAACTGCATGACAGACTACTAAGCTCCCAAACAACAGAAGATGTACTTGGGATCCAGTTAACCACTGAGATAAACATGTCCAGTTCCTCTTAAAGAGAAATATTCTGTTGTGCTAGAACAGGATGGGAAGATTCCAGATTCTCTTGAAAGGAGAGCAAATAATAAGTCTGGGAAATGGAAAGTATTTCAAATCTCAGTGCAACAGCTCACTGGATCAGTCTTAAAAATACAAGCTAACAAGAGGCTTGACTTAGGAGCCTCTTGACAGTCAACATCCCTCTCTTTCAGCAGATGGAGGAAAAAAGTAACACTGCTCATCTGCAATTTTTGTGCCTGACTCTGAGGTTTATCAAAGAGATGCCCATTGCAATGATGATCCTCTGTGATCATCACTGCCATGGTGAACTTCCTTAAGCTTATTAGGTAAAGATGAACTTAAAATCAATTAGGGCATTCATAAGACTGATTCAAGCAAAGAAGAAAGTGGAAAAACAAAGAAAAAAATCAAAACAGAAGAATTATTCTGTGAGGAAAGGTTAACAAAATTAAAATGGCTGCCTTGCCTAATGATTAGCAAACAAGACCGTAATACCCATGTACAAATATTTGAATATTATTAGATGCAAAGGTGCACTAGAGATTTGGGGGAATAGAGGACATAAAAAGAATTTATCAGATAAATATGTAGACCACGTTTGAGCAGGATGTTAGCTTTTTCATTAAAGCTCAGTCATTTTATGTGTTTTTGTCAGGATCATGTACAGATCTACAGGAGGACAGATAAGGATGGTACCAAATCTGCAGGGTGAGGCATATACAATCTATAAGTGGGTTGAAAATGTGGAAAAAATCAGCCACGTGGGAGGTATGGAGGAGAGCAGAGAGACCTCACATCATAGTGTCTGCAATCTGATCTGCTACAAAATCATGTTTTTGCCAGACTTATGTGAACAGTTGGTCATCCTGCTTTATCAGGGTTACACAAACAGCTGTTGAAAAAGTGTTAAAACGAAAACTTCACTATGTTGCAAGAATTTATTTTTTAAGCTTGTATTTCAACTTTACTTAGAAGATGTGAATAGTAAAAAGAAGCTTTGTTTTTCATGTGAGGTTATACTATTTTGTTTTGATTGAAAAGATTGAAAGAGTGGAGGATTTTTTTTGTCTTCCTTCTGCTCATGACATATCTTGGCAAAACTAATATGCATTTAATGCTCTCATTAACTTGAATCTACATTCTTCAGTAAAGGTAGTTTTAGCCAAAAAATCTTAGGGTTTCCTCTCTATTAGTATATGGCAGTTTTCTGGCTACTCTTACCCTGAAGACCTTGTCGCTTACCTACAATTCTGGTTTGCAGTTCTGCAAAGCCGGTAGGTTTCCTATACATGCTGGCCTTCGTGTATCAGCACAATGTAGTGGTTGTTTCAGTACAAAGCAAAGTAGACTCTCCTTTATATTGCAGAAAAAAAAATCCCATTCTGACAAAATCAAAAGAAGGAAATGACCTAATGGGCTTTTCTCTCTCTAATTTCTGTTGCTTGCTTCCTACCAGAAGATGAAAGTAAATTGTAGTGGAAGTAGCAATGATCAAAGAACCTAATAGTAAAGGGGTGTGAAGCACTGAAGAAGCATTTCCAAAATGCAGCATACGTGGTTTTTTCTCCAGTAAAGCCAGGTCAAATAAACATAACCAAATAAACAGGGAAAGATTGAAAGTACCTTGAACTGCACCCAAGCAACTGCTGTTTCCGCATAAATGTCAAGTCATTTCTAAACAGAAACAATGAAATTCAGATATTCCAAGTTTTATATAATACAATGACGCTAATTTCTTTAACTGCAAAACAGTTTCCCTCTTAAGGTTTTCTTTTTTTGATGTACGGTTAAGGATGTTTGAAGTAATATCAAATTAAAGGAGAAGTACTACAACGATTTCAGTAAATTTAAGTAGCGTAGCTGTTGACCATCAATCTTTAAATAACATACACGCATCTCAATGCACATCTGGAGTAAGTGTCTTAGACAAGAAAGTGACTTGTATGGAAAAAGTGGAGAACAAACTGTTGTATATAACTGAATAGATCATATGAAACAAGATGAATGCTAGAAAATGTATTAGTGTAATTTGGCAGGACATTTGTGACAGAATAGTGAATGTGAGAGATATCATGTCTTCAGGGATACACATTTTATCAGCAGAAGCAGAATTAATAATTCTTTACATAAATTTTTAAATGATTATTTAATAAACTCAGATAATGTAAGTTGCAAATTACAGAACTG
This sequence comes from Lepidothrix coronata, assembly GCF_001604755.1. Taxonomy (NCBI): domain Eukaryota; kingdom Metazoa; phylum Chordata; class Aves; order Passeriformes; family Pipridae; genus Lepidothrix; species Lepidothrix coronata. The sequence continues at coordinate 4,097,701 of NW_016690198.1, forward strand.
GATCCCTAAGAAAAAAACTTAGTGACTGAGTAGCTGTTACTTAAATATTTTCATGTGCAATAGCCAAGAAGAGAATGGTAAAAATTACTTTTTTGGCAGATTTCAAAATGTTAAACACATTAAAACATGAAGATGTAATGAAGTAGAATAAACAGATCAGTTCTCTTCTCCTTTACTCTAAATTGCTTTTATATAGTCCATAATTTCTATTGTCTTCATTTAACAATGTTATAGTGTTTAACTTGAGGAGGAACAATTTGACAATTGAAAAGTGAGAACAAAAAATACATAGACACTCAAATTCAAAGAGAAATTAGACACATTTGGAAAGACTGAGCATCTTTCTTCACCTATTCCCAGTGAAAAGGTGAACACACATATGTGGCCATCCAGAGCAAGACTTGATTCACAGTTATGTTTCTTCTCCACACATACCATAGTAATAGCAATTAGCAGGAGTGGGGGAGGAAGGATTGATGAAAATTTGGTGTTAATTAAAGAATTCTCAGAGGAACATGTCCCCAAGCCAAGGAAATTTTAGGCCAAATCTGTGGTTTTGGCAACTTGATATAGATCTATAGAAGTCAGAAACAAAATATTAATTGATACCAGTTGATTAGTTTCCTTATGAAGTTAAAGAAAATATCACTACATAGCTACAAAACCTCTGAGTCTTAAATAAGCCTTATAGAGGTAGAGGGTGAATTTAAAGCATGAAGCAATTACACCAGAAGTGAGTTCTAGACGAAAATCTGTAGCAAGCTCTGTCAGTGTTACGGACTGAAATAAATGAAGCATGGAACAAACACACATACCTCATCACCATTCATCCCCAGATGAAAATTAGAACCAGTAGTGCTGATTTTTTTTGTCCTGTGTGTTGTCACTACAACTTCAAGGAAAGGTTCAGTAAAGTGGATGAGGAAGATGGCATGAAGGAATTGTCACACACATGAGAAAATCTGCTTGATAAAGTCATCTGACCACACCAAAAGAGAAAGTAAATAAAAATTAAAAAAAACCCCAACAACAAAGAAAACCAAAACCAGAATAAAAAATAACTCCACAGGAATGTTTACCTGAGAAAATAACTTGTACTGAAGAGATCAGTCTGAGTGAAGTAGATGGAGGGCAATGAAGGATGCAAATGAGAATAAAATGCATTAGGAGTGAAAAACATCTCATACATCTTTATATTAGCTTTAGTGAATTTCAGTTTTCCATCAAAAATTGGTCTAAGTCTGCAAAATCCCAACTATTGAGGGTGTTTCACAAGTTTGCATGAAAGCACATGCAACACAGCTCCTTTCAGAGGTCTGAGGACATTCAGGATACTTCCTTATGAAGAAGAAATAACATCACTCAGCTATCCATGTGACTTTAGTAGAAGGCAATGACAACACTTTTAGGTACAATGTATATGATAACTTTCTCGTATAAGGGAAGGAATTTTGGATTGTACCCATTCAGCAGTTAGATGTGAGAAGAGACCTTTTTTCTACCTGTAAATTCTACTCATAATGAAACAGACATCACGTAAGTGACGACACATCTATATCTGTGCTAACAGGTTTCTCTTAGTGAGAAACTGAATCTGAACAAATCAGAGCCAGCGAGGAAATAACAGTATGATTGCAGAGCCAGCCCAGCATTCGAGGTCAGGCTGGACATGACTCTGAGCAGTCTGATCTAGTTGAAGATATCTCTGCTTATTGCAGGGGTGGAGGAGGGGAGTTGGACTAGGTGGCCTACGATTCCATGATTCAGAGAAATGTCAGGCTTCAGAAAACCAATGTCTCCCACTTAAGTTCAGCTGGAATTGACTGTCACTTCAGTGTTTGACCCATGGTTGTGTTGCTCTGTTTAATTAATAATTTTGGAGTATGTCTGAATATTAATTCAAAGACTACCTTCCCTTCACTATCTCAGAAAAAAAATCTGTAAAAATACATATGGAATATTTATGAAATATATATGAAAAAACCACAGAGAATATCTGTTGAATTTTGAAGAGGGTTTTAAAAATTGCTGTTAAGATGGTAAGTTTGTTTACCACATTTTTGTAATTAGGAATAACATTGGCCTAAACACTGATTTTTTTAGTTATTTTATCAAAATATACCAATGTGTTCTTAGCCTTTCTCTGTTGCAATGAAATGCAACATAACTGAAAATCTTTTCTACTGAAATTCAGCAGAGACTGTGCTGCCTTTCAATTTAGATAGCTAAGAATGAGCATACAATCCCAGCTATTTAGCTGATAGGTAGTACACAAAGTTTTGATAATATTACCCTGTCCCTGGGTTTGCTTGGTCTTATCCTTCTACCTTCAGAATTATATATAGTTTTGAAACAAAGCAGGAATTTTGCAATAAAAAAATATAAATATTTTATTTTTAAACAAAGCACTTCACTCTATCAAATTTTCATGTCTATATTGCATTTAAAATTGCATTTAAAGCCAAGTTGCTATTTGAGCCAATCAGAGAGTTTTAGATCTCTCAGTTAAGAGATAGGACAAGATATATACTGTTAATAGTCATTCCAATGTCCCACCCTCAAAGGCATGTGTCCTTTGAGCAGACTCTTCAGAAAATTTCTTTACCACTCCTTTCTTTTGCCCTGTGTCTGTCCCTTCCTCACAATTATGTGATTTTAGCATTCACACACTCAAATCATTTGTCGTTTGTCTTCCAAGTCTTTAAAAACTCATCTGTGATTGTTTCTGAGGGCTTGTATCTTCATCTTGTCATTGTGTCCTTTGAGTCTGAGGGAGGACCTGCCTCTCTCAACTACACCATCACTGTTCCCAAAAGAAGCACCTAATGAGATATATCCTAAATTTATTCTTGTCTTCATCAGTGGATTCTACTAAGACTGCCTTAGCCCCCCCTTGGTATTTCCACAGGGACTGACTGACCTGTGATTCATCAGGCTGAGAGTATTGTTTATTTGTTTATCAACAATTTTGGGAATAAATGAGACACATCCCTGAACACCTGCTTGATTTCCTGTACAGATTCCCCAAAGTCTGTTATCATGACATGTCTTCCATGAAAGAAATATCTCTATGAATTTTGTTATATAGAAATCAAATGTTTTTTTAAAGTTACAAATCTTTAAAAGTACTAATCAAGGCTATATGTAACTTTTTTCTTTTAATTGCTTTCAGTATGTAATAAAATGGCATGAGCAGATGTAACACTTTCCAAAGGTTGTCGCCTCTCTGCAGTCATTTATGCTGCTTCTCTCTTTTCAATGTTAGCTGCTAGATTTTTGTATATATGCATTAATTAGTTTCCAAATCAGTCAATTTTCTCTATTAACACTCGACTGTCTTTACCAGCACGAGTCTTCCCATCAGTAGTTTCTACGATGCCAATTCCCTCATATTCTTTAAAAAGAAGAGTTAATACCCATTATTTTTTACCAAATCTTATTTACTATTTACTTCTTTTAAACTTTAAAGCCATGCATGTTCTACTGAGAAAGGTATTTCTTCTGCTGTCAATTTCAGCATCTATTTTTTTATATATGTCACCTATGGCTTTCCTTTGCAATTGGCTGAGTTCAATTTGTCTTTTTGACCATTCAACACTCCAGCTGATGATGTTACTTTTGCTGATTTCAATTCCATGTTGTCTATGCCTTACATCAAGTTAAGTATGTTCTCTATGTATGTAAATCGTTATTACTATTTAACTGTTTTTTCCATATTGGTAATGAGAGGTCAATCAGACTTGTGATCATTTATGCCTGGCAGTATATTAAACTAACAAGAGATGCATTTATACATCTTCTGTAGTTAGTGTCTATATTAATTGCAAAAAAATTCTTTTGCATTTATTTTAATTATATGAATACACAAGTTGCTTTGTATTAAACCAATCTGCCTATATGTGTCTGTTTTGTGTATCTATTCATGTGTCAATTTCATGGCATCTCTGCATTTCATTATTAATACTAAGTATTTCATGATAATACAAATATAATTTCCATATGGTATTTGCAATTTCCCAGCACAAACTCTTCTGCTAACTTAATCTTAAACATTTCTCAGCTGACACAGAATGCTTCTTCAAAAAAATAACTAGAAATTCTGAACAGCTGCATAGAGTGCAGAGAAAAACACTGAGATCCGAGATTCTCTATTACAAGCTGCCTAGGAAACACGTGAAAAAGATGAAGTTTTACTCCTGTGGCTAATACGCAGCTATAGAGGTTGTCAGTGTTAATCTCAGTCCCAAGTTTGCAGATAGTTTTACAGGAAAACCTTTTGTTTCATGCACCATTTTCAGTCACATTCAGAAATTCATTAAATATTCCCTTTATTCTTTTAATCCTTTCAGAAAAAGGTAGAATATTGCATGAAGAAAAGTTATGAGGCAGTATGCAGTATCTATCTCACAAAGGCTAGACATAACTGGTTTCTTTCTTCATATATTTTCAGATTTGCTAGTTCTCATACAACTAAGCAATGACTAAGCATCCACCAGGATCACAGGTCAGATATCAGTCCTGTGATATGGAGGGGTGGGTTGTTGTTTGATTCTATTCATGAAATCATAGAATCCTAGTGCAGTTGGGATGAGAATGGAACTTAAAGATCATCTAGTTCCAACCCTTGCACCACAGGTAGAGACACCTTCCATTAGACCAGGTTGCTTAAAGCTGCATCAAGCTTGGTATTGAATACTTACAAACATGGGGAATCCAGGGAATCCACAGGCCTGTGGGCAGCCAGGTCCAGTGTTTCACCCCCTCACAGTAAAGAATTTCTTCCTAATATCTAATCTAAAGCCATGATCTTTTAGTTGTTTTTAATTTAAAGAACAGAGCACAGGCTCTTCTGCCTACAAATAGAGCGAAACCATCAACAAGCCAGATTTACAGACTTTTAAAGTTTTCTAGAAATTGCTAATAAATTCCAATGGAGACAATAAAGAGAGAATTATTCTTTACACAATTAGAAAAGTCAATAACTTTTTATCAAAGCCTCAAAGTTGGGAGTAATTCGAAATAGTTTAACCTCCTAATATGTTTACATGGCAAAGCATAATTTTTAACCTTATCAGGGCAATGCACATGTGCTCGTGTGGTACTAGTCTTGGATTAATCAGAATCACCCTATTTCCTATGCCCCAAGGCAGTATCTAGGAACTACAATGGGCAAGATTAACATTCATATATTCTGTATATCAATATTAAATATTCATATTTTAATACTTTACAGTGTCTTAGCAAGTTTCTGTGTCATTGTATTAGCTTAGCACAATGCTGTGTGAAACAGGAGTCTTCCCATCAACACTTTCATTATACTGCTGCACTAGACAGATACAGCAGTAAGCCGCTTATATAGTATGGAGTCATATCAAGCTAATATTTTGATAGTAAGTTAGTCAAGCTTTATATGAATATGATTCACTGTGCTGAAAACAAATGGCACCACAGTAAATTGTTCACTTGATCAGAACCACCCACTGTACTAAAGTTAGTGTAGGGATTGCTCCTGGGTTATTGGAAGAAGACAGGAGGAGGTGTGGCTCTATTATTTTGAAACAGGAGACATTCTTATTACAGTTTCTACCGATGGAAACTACTGCTGCCTGAAGAGTACACACCAACTATACATTTGATCTAGGTAAAGTACTTTAGGAGGCCCAGCCCATTTCTGTCATCATGCTTTCTCTCACCCCAGCAACATCTTCCATTTTTCAACAATGGGCATATTTTGCTAGGTTTCTAGGCTGGTATAAACACTGAGAGTCAGTGAAAAGTCACTTATTAGTCCATAAATTGTCATTGATATGTCATTTTATCGATATCATTGATAAAGGTGACTTTGGACATAGTACCAGATCATAACTACAATCGTTACAATTCCACTGAAAGAACAGAGTGTATCTAGGGAATAATAAATATCTTCTGCAACACTTTATGAAAATGTGTACATATAAGGATTATTATGCAATTAATCTAGTAATTTAATATGCTGGTTTTTTCCTGTTACACTGGTCATATTCTGTTGACAAATCATTAAAAGTACATTTTCCCTTTTGCAGCTTAGTTTTACAAAAACAGTGGTTTAAGCTTCTTCAACAATACTTTCACTCAATTTTTTCAAGGTACCTAAAGATGCAGCAAAGTGCTAGACTCACTTATAACTAGAAGTACTGAGCTTTACCCGTCTCTACTAATGCTGCATGCATAAAATTAGTATAAATAGATAAAAAGATTCCTACACTCTTCCCACAGTGATACTGTTGCAGCAGTCCCACAGAAGACAAGTTTTTCTGTAGCTGCGGAGGAAGTAGAAGGATATGCTTCACAGGAAACAGAGCCAGAAAACACCCCTTTGGTCACAGTAGATTTTCCACAACACTGACATCAGCAGCTCTCAACAGACATCTTTTTCCATAGAATTTCTAGTTCCCCATCCTCCTCTCTGCCATCCCTCTTTGTTGCTCAGTTGTCTTGCTTGAATACTTGAAGTCCAAACTCACATTTTTTGCTCTTGCTTGCTTAAGTCTAAGAAAATTTCCTCTTTTATTTGTACTATTATTACTATCACCATAACATCACACTCCCCTCTACAGCTTCTCCCCGAATATGACACTTCTTTTTTTTAATGTTCTCTCATCTTGTACTATTACTCAAAAACTATAAAATCTTTGTTGTCCTTCTGTATATTTTTCATGTTGATCATATAAACAGGGAGATGAGTGAGGATTTTTCCCTGGTGTTTATTCCAGTCAACATTTAGGTGGGAGGCATACAGAAAATAGCACAGATACTCCATATCTGTACCTCAATAGTACAGGGAACCATGCCAATTGTTCCCTGTGGACTGTGAAGTACAACACTTCTTCAGACAAAAAATGTGTTCTTCAGACTCGTTGCTCATACACATAAACTGACAGAGTTACACCAAAAAAAAAAAATCTACTGGAGAAACAGTACTTATTGAATCTGATCTTATAGCCATTTATGCACTTCACACTCGTACCTTATTCCATTAAGCAAACTGATTTAAAATTTATTTACAAAGAGCTTTTTTTGGATGGTACATATGCCCACATGAAAATTACTTTAAGCACTACACTAGTATGATGGCTGTAGTTTTTCATAGCCATGTCATCAAAATATTAGACTTTCAAACAAACAGGACAAACTTTGTCTGAACTTATACTAGTGACCCGTTGCAATTTTAAGAAAAGTGGTTTAGACATACTCTCTTTCTCATTACTGGGACATTTCAGTGAGCATAGGATTTCTGTTTCCACTGGTTTTGCTTCAAATAACTTGACATACTTTCATCTCCATTAATTGATGCCTGCCTCTATATTACTTTGTAAGGCATCCATGTAAAACCTTGCAGATTTTCAGCCAGAAAGGCAGAAGAAAGAAACATGATGAATTATGGAATCATAAAATCACAGAATCATTAAGGTTGGAAAAGACCTCCAAGATCATTGAATCCAACCTTTGGCTGAATACCATCATGTCAACTAAATCTAGCACTAAATGTCATGTCCAGTTCTTAATTGAACACTTCCAGGGATGGTGACTCCACGACCTCCCCAGGCAGCCTTTTGCAATGTCTAAGCAATTTTTCAGTGAAGAAATTCTTCCTGATGTCCAGCCACAATGTCCCTTGGTGCAGCTCAAGGCCATTTACTCTTGTCACTGGTTACCTGGGAGAAGAGATTGACCCCCACCTTGCTAGAATCTTTTTTCAGGTAGTCGTAGAGACCAGTAAGGTGTCCTCTGAGTCTCCTTTTCTCCAGGCTAAACATCCCAGCTCCCTCAGCTGCTCCTCATAGGACTTACCCTTCATCCACTTCATTGCCCTTCTCTGGACAAGCTCTTAGTTATAGAGGAGTCTTTCCCAAGGAACTCCCTTAACCAGTACCATGAACTGGCCAAAGTCTGCCCTCTGGCTGACCAAAGCAGAGGTTTTGTTGACCCCTTCCTTACTTCACCAAGAATTGAAAACTCTATCATTTCATGGTTGCTGTGCCCAAAATGGCCTCTGACCACAACACCTCCGCACCAGCCCTTCTCTTTTCACAAACAACAAGGTCCAGCAGGGCATGGCCCCAGTAGGCTCATTTCCCAGCTGTGTCAGGAAAGTCTCTTCTACACACCCCAGTAGCATCCTAGACTACCTCCTCTTCACTGTGTTGAGTTTGCAGCAGACATCTGGTAAGTTAAAGTCTCCCACAAGAACAAGGGCTAACAATTGTGAAACTTCAGCCAGCTGCTTACATAATACTTCATCTGCCTCTTCATCCTGGTTGGGTGGTCTGTTACAGACTGCCACCAGGGTGTCTGCCTGATTTCTACCCTGGTTCTTACCAATCGGCACCCAACTTTATTTTCACTGTCCTTGAGCTCTAAACAGTTGAAAACTGTGTGTTTGTAATCATATATACCAAAAAGGAAGGGTGGGTGAAAATTTTCCCCTGATATCCTGACACAACATAAGTACTTTTTTTAGAATAACATTCAGCTTGGCTTCCATCCCAAGCGGGAGTTCATCTGTTTCCTTCCAGTGACTTTGGTTATAATTTCCTGAAGCTGAACAGCAATAGTACAGATTCCAGGCAGAATTTAAACAACTGATACTGGAGTGTGTCATTACTTTTGAGAAATTTAATGGTCTTCAATTTTATCCTGTAAACTGTGCTTAATGAGTAAAAAAAGGACGTATCACAGCAGATACTGTTATCTTTTATTATCTTTTTATTAAGAAAGTACTATTTTGTAAATTATTTCCTCATGTTTTTTAATAGAAACTAATATTAACAGCTCTGAGAATAACACTGGCCTCTCTTCATCTTATCTGTTAAAGATTTACTTTGAAGCATGTCTCCATGTCATAATAACCGTACGTAATAACTTCCCATAACACATCTAACAGGTATAAGAAGCCTCAAGTCCAACCCTCTTTTTCTCCTGCCTAATGTGGTTTATTGCAGTGCCCATATTACTGCTTTGTGCATAAGTTTTTGAGTTATTAGTTTGTGTAGTACCATAATACACTTTCATAGGCTTGCCTAGGCTCTCCTGTCACCCTGTATATGAGGCTAGACTACAGCTCTGAATGGTGAACCCGCACTGCCAAACAAGATGATGCAGCTGCAGATACAGCTTCAGGATGTGGAAATCAAATTTATTCCCACTGGCATTGACCTGAATCCCCTCTAAGTACCTTCTAAAGACATCTTGGCAGTGTTAGTAGTATTTTTAAATTGTTAAAAACAGGCTAAGTCTGTCTAAACATACGTTATTCACCAACTCTCGTCAAAGCAATTCTGCTTTTTCTACATGATTGTCCAGCAGACCATGGGAACCTGCTGCATAGGCTATCTATTTTAGTCCCAAGCTAGGCCCTCAAGCTATGATCAAGCTCATCCAAGCAGTGGTCACAATAAATACTGTTTTACTGTCTCAAGCAATAATAGGGGCTCTCTTTCAGGAAGAATTTTTGAGCTGTGTCAGCAAATGCAACTCAGAAGAAGGCATATCTCTGGCTGTAAAGCACCCTGGGTTAGATCTCTGATTGCATCTAAGAAGCTGCAAAGTACCTGCTAAGAGATGGCAGATGAAAGCCCTCTGCCTTCATCTGCACCTTGCTAAAATCCCAGCGAAAGACAGTGTCCACAAGGAGCTGGTGTTCAAGGTAGCGTAAAACAGAAGTCGATACAGCTACTTTTTTTTATTTTATCTGTTCAGTGAAGGTGAAAAAAAAAAGAATTAAAAAAAGAAGACCAAAATATAAAAAAAAAAGAAGAAAAAAAATAAAAAAGAAGTACTGGGAAGAAAAAACTGAGCTTTTCCACAAAAAATAAAACAAAAGTAGATAAAGGAAGAGAAGCTGCAAGCGAAGTACAACTGTTTTTATGCTGGGTCTGACGCAGGGGTTGTGGCAGTAGTGTATATTGTTGAGGGTGCCGTGTGTGGGGTAACACACCAACTATTGCCCAAGGAGCAAATTCAGTCAGGCTGTGCCTTCTGCTCCCTTCCTTGCTACATACGAGAGACACACAACATGCTGCTGCTCTTGCTGGCACCAGGTAGCTGCCAACATGACTGTGGAAGGAAGTCAGTGACCATGCATCCTCACATAGGTTCCCCATCTTCCCCACCATGTCAAATCAGGAGCAGCATCCTTTGGTTACTCCTCCTCTAGATGACTTGGGCATTTGGCACAGGATGGGAAGGGACAATGTTGTTGTGCTATGCACAGACAGGCATGGGCTGCAGTGTAGTCCTACACAAGCATGTGAGCTAGTTTTGCAGTTTTCCTGCCTTTTCTGGGCATCAGTGGAAGTAAAGATGCTAAGATGGAGGCCTGAAAGCTGCTTGAGGGAGTACAAATGTAACAACATGGTTGGATGCACTTTGAACTCACGTCACAAATTGACAGGCAAATTAAGCATGCCAACAAAAAGCTAAATGAAATGATTCATCTGACGTTGTTTTCTTGCAAACAACTTTTTCAGAGAGCAAAAGAATTTGATATAAGTTTTAAAAATCAGCATAAGTAAATATGTCAAGCCACTGAATTAACTTCTTTCCATTCAAATGGTAGAAACCTTAGAGTCTATGCATTATTGAACCTCCTACTTTGTGGAAAAATCAGACTCCAGGGGTTAAACTCAGCTGCCAGGAAAAAGTAAAGCAGTGCCATTTCAGAGCTTGTATGACACACACATGTGACACAGGACTTCCAGGAGAGCTGCATTGCTCTGGAGTGATTGTTGGACAACATATAGGGTAATTTATTGCTTCTCAAGTGACTATAGACTCCTACATTTAGGCAGCTGGATCCTATCTTAGAGTACTTCATAAGATAAGTACAGGGGTAAATATTGAATGATTGGGAACAAAGGTAAGACCTTGTAATTCAGTTTGCTATTCCTCTCATTTAAAGTTTACACAGATATTGTAACTGTGTAAATGATTCTACATATACATACACATATGCATTTACATATGCTGTAACAATCTGAAAATGACTGGGGAAGCTTCTTACATAGTAATTGCTGCAGAAAGGCTTTACTGGTCATTGATTCTTACCATTAGCCAAGTGACTTCATTTGTTGAAGAAAAATCTTGGCAGGTCCCCAACCCTGAAATTAAAGTTGGAAGAAGTTCCCTTCTCTTTTCCAGAGTCTAAAAGAAAGAGGCAAAGAGATTTAAAGAGTCCCAGAAGCAGAGAAGATCTTGGAAGATTTTTGATTCCCTCCTCTCCCTCCATGGAAAAATAGTCTGCATGTAAAGCATAGGTAGAAACAGGGATAAAACAACAGGGGCATTACAAATAGAGTGTGCTAGAGTACTAACAGTGTGTATGTAACACTATACATACAGAGTACAGTACGTATTTTCTATTACTCATGTGACTAGCAAAGAAAACTAAAGGCGTCTTCATCATTGTAAGTATTTCAGGTAGTTTTTCTTACAAAGATCTTTAAAATAAACGGAGCCTACTGTCCCTCTTTACAGAGACTATTTCTTTGCAATTGTACTTTATAACAGGTACTGGTAGATGTAAGTACAGTAGGCACATCTCTTACATCCGAAAAAATGCAGACACAGACAGTAACTGAGCATTTCTGTATGAAAATTTCTTTAGGCCCTTAGGAAAACACCAGTTTCAAATGTAACTGTACTCACTGTTTTTTTTTTTTCTCCCTCTCTAAAACTACAGTTGCAAATAGCAAGAGGTTATTGAAATAGCAATCTCATCTGCTACATGATCCAGAGACCACTTAGACTGGTAGGATAATCAGAGAGAATAACAGTAGAAACAAAACATTTTTTATAGAAGAAACTTGGCTTCCAGCGAAATGACTTGTACTGAAGACAATGAAGTCCCATTGATTTCAGCTGAAATTATGCTGTGTATAAAACGAGAAACTGATTTCAATGTTTATTACTGCAATATTGCATGCTTCAACAATCCAGAGAATTTTAATCTGGAATGCTGGCAATGAGGAATTAAACCTGTCTTGGAGCACTTTGCCACAGTGAATTTCTATATCTAACCTGAAGGGTAATCAGATGACATTAACCTTCCATAGCAGCTCACAGACATCAGTTTCATTAATTTAAAAAAGTGGCAACAGGTAGCTTACTTTTTCTTTAGCATAATTTAACCTCAGAAAATATTTTTGCATCCCTTATAGAAATATACTTAGGTATATATACATACTTGATTAGAAGAGCAAATGGTCACATATTGCCCAAATGTGTTAAATAATAGTGTTTCCACAAATTGGAGCAAAATTAAAAAAAAATCTTTGCACCTTTTTTTAAATTTGTATGATATGAAATCTGGAGGATAAGTGAATACGAGAAGAAACCACAAACATTGATGCACCATATATCATTACTATGTTTCAGTAAATGGTACTTCATGATGGGACAGATGAATACTGAGCTAAACATGCAAAAGTCTCATGGAAAAAAATGAAAAAATGTCAGAAACAACAAAGATTTCTCTTCTTTATAGGTAAATAATATTTCATCTTTCAGGGGATCACTGGTATTTTGAACTTGGCTGACTTTCAAGTACAATTTGATGACATTAGACAATGCCCCAAGTGCTTGGACAATTCTTTAAACCATTCTGAGTAGTTTCAATACTTTCTTCTAAGTGTTATTTTGTTCTAAGCAAAATTTATAATGTAATTTAAAAAAAGATATGCAAATATGCTAAAGTATCTGAAACTTTGGATTCTATTTTTAAAATTAAGTCTGTCACTAGTACAGAAATTATGTAACAGTTTCCTTCTTTGTGTTTAATTGGGATGCAGTCTGACCATAAAACACAATAGTTTATACCTACCTAAAGTGACAGTCTGATTTAAGTCTCAATGGCTACCACAGTCCTGATAAAAAAACAAAGTTGTAAATAGGAGGCAGATATCTACTATGAAAGACTACTTACACCTAAATAGATAAAATAGATGGGAATTTAGAGGACACATGAAATAAACAAGCTAACAAGAATAAAAATATCAATTTGGAAAATATGGTGTTTGTTTTGACCAGGATTTTCAAAGCTGATACATTTTTCAACTTAGATCTAGTGTAACTATACATCTAGCAGTGTCTAGAACTGACTACCACTATTCCTGCTATTTGTCAGGGAATTTGAAGCAGAACTGTTGTGCCTTGATCAGTTAATTCCTAAGGTGTCCAAAGGAGGAATCAGATTTAACTAAAATGCAGACCTAACATGTGAAAACGTAGCCAAAATTTTGGATCACATGCAATAAGAAAGAGACTATCATCAAAGAATTAAAAGGAAGAAGCTAAGAGAGTAAATGATAATTTCTTGCTTAACTGAGAACACAAGTCATATACTAATGACAAAAAACATCTTTTTTTAAAAAAAACAACAAGGTTTTGGAGAGTAAAGGTAAATGTTCAAACGCAACATTTAGTAAGACAAGAGGGTGTGGTCTTAAGCTCTGCCAGGCGAGGTTTAGGTTAGATATTAGGAAGAAATTCTTTATAGAGAGGACAATCGGGCATTGGAATGGGCTGCCCAGGGAAGTGGTGGATTCTCTGTCCCTGGAGGTTTTTAAGATGAGACTGGATGTGGCACTTAGTGCCATGGTCTAGTACTGCAGTGATAGTGGATCAGAGGTTGGACTTGGTGATCTCAGAGGTCCTTTTCAACCTGACTGATTCTATGATTCTATGAGTTCATTTGACTTGAAACTTAAAACAGCCTATTAAGTTGAAGTAAATAAAAGGCCTTAAGTCTCTACTGTTTTTCTGATTAGCATTCAAGATTTTAATCCAAAAAGTTAGTCCCTCAAAGGAAAAATAATTTCTTTTAAAGACCTAAATTTTAAAAGAGCCTCTCTGATAACAAAACATTTCAGTTTTTCAAAATCTTTGAATGCACTTTCCACAAAAAAAATAAATGCTTATGCTGACAAAACTGGTAAAGTTGAAAATCAGAAAGTATTTCACAAATTCATTTGGTCAGATTTTACATGACTGTAACCAATATTTTATGCAATGCTGTCACAAAAATTTCATTCTCAATGTTCACTATGCCTCACCAAATGGACAATTTCTTGAAATATTTTCTTAATTTTCATCTTCTTAGTATTTCTCTATGATACAGACATCTGCCTGACTTAAGAACTGAACAAAATCAGAGACAGAACCCCAGGTTCACTCAGAAAGCAGTGGACCTTATAATTTTTAAAAAACATAATATTCTATTTACCAGCAGAAGCATGCCACACTTGGTCTTTTAAATCTCATCATGTGGGGATGGATTTTCTAGGAAGGTAACATGTCATGGTACTATATTCCTTTCTTACCTTATATCTGAGTCAGATTTTAATTTCTTGTGTCATGTAGGTTTTTCCAAGTTGTCATGGCTTTCATCCATCTGTAAGACAAATCAAGACTAGCTTTTTGTAGCATCTGGGGAAACAGAACAGAAAAAGTTATTTCATTGTTTGACTAAATCAAAGTAATCACATCTTCAAGTATACAGAATTACATGCGTAAGCATTGAGTTTAATTCATGATCTGCTGTTCTTTGCTAATAATACTAGTTCTCCCAAACAGGACATATTTTCCTCACAGAAAAAAAACCTGTAAAGAAATAATATTAAATGAATATTAATTATGTACATAATAAAGAATATTTGATCAATTCCCAGAGGCTTTACATTTGGATAACCAACTGTATGGAATACTGTATTCACTGTGTAAAATTAATAAGTTCTTTCTTTTCAGCATTTTGTATCTGATTGTCTGCATATTACGTTAATAAAAAACGTCATTCTTTTTTACTACTGGCTTTCAAAACTTTGTTGGTTTTGAAGCAAAGGAACCAATAGAAAAATGACTGATACAACAGAAACTGAACTTCCCTGTGCAAGACTGTAAGAACCCCCTTCTCTTTGCTTTCTCAGGAGTGCAATGGACTACTTTTGTGTGTCACACTGCTTATATAGAACCCTTTTCTGATATATTTGCATTTCACTATACAAGTGGGATCTCTCAGAAAGCTCAGGAGACTTACTCAAGCAATGCAAGGTTTTCCTGCTGTCCTGGTTCTACTTGCTACAGCACTGAACTGCACCACAGCTGCCAAGAGCCAAACTGACTTATGTGATACTGACTATGATACTACTCAGGCTGTGGAGGATAATTTGGGTTAATCAAGTGTAGGTTAGCATAAGTGCTCGTGCTTTTACCACAATTTGCTCTCACAATATGGTATGTGATCCTGCAGCTCATTCATCTCTTCACAGCTATGGTGCAGCTATGCACTGTACATATGCAGTATACATTGCATACTGTAATTCACATCA
This sequence comes from Lepidothrix coronata, assembly GCF_001604755.1. Classification (NCBI taxonomy): domain Eukaryota; kingdom Metazoa; phylum Chordata; class Aves; order Passeriformes; family Pipridae; genus Lepidothrix; species Lepidothrix coronata. The sequence continues at coordinate 4,113,063 of NW_016690198.1, forward strand.
AAGAAAAAACAACAGAGACTGATTATTTTCCTTGTCCAAGAATCACAGTTTCTAAACTCACAAACAAGAGTGGAGTCCTCGGAAAATCCCTGGGAGCTGTCAAGCTTGTTCTCAAGTTCTAAACAGCAGTCAAAGACTTCTTGGGTCTAATTTTTATAGTAGTTTAAAAGTCTTTGAAGACAGTTACTAGATGAACAGAATAAAACTGAGAGGCTGGTTTTATTTTCTGAGCCTGAAGAGAGAGTATTACTCGTGCAATCTGCCTTCTAAAATACTTGCACACCATTTGAATGTTCTAGGCTAAACCTCCCAAAATTTGGTATTTAAATTTGCAAAGACAGTTCTCCAGATAAGGAAGTATAGGCAGCTCCTCTAGGACTTATAGAAGCCACCTATGTCATGAAGCAGAACCTCATTAATCAAATAGTTCTGAAGGGATACTCAAAAACTCACTTGTTGATAGGCTCTCTCGATAATTAGACATTGCTCAGAATAAGCAGTTAATGATGCAGGAGCTTTATTAAATAAATCTTGGCAGAGCTCTTTTCTAGTCCCAACTATTTGACTGATAGCATTTCCTGATTACCCAAACTTGATATTTCATTTGTAGACCGTGTTCACAAAAAACGGACTGTATTGCCGGGCAAAGGAAAAGCACAGGAATGTCTGATTAAACAAGACTGAGTGCTCTGTATGATTTCTATAACCAAACAGTTAAAATGAAATGTCTGCTTCTGTGTTTGTTGGTAAGACCAGCAAACATTATCAACTTTCTGCTTTTACTGAAAGCCTTAATTTCATTACCCTATAATTAACAACTTTACTATTTCTTCTAAATACAGATTCCAAAATGAACTATTATCAACTACATGTTTACAGAGCCAAATGGATTTGAATTCACTCCCAACAGATGGAAATACAAATCCTGATAACATAAAGCTGTTCCCAAAGCAGTTATTCTTCCCCATCCTACATCCATATATACTACTTGGTCAATCTGGTTGTAGCAAGCTTAGGCAAGCTTGGATTTAGAGGTATTGAAACAAATATTTGTTTGACTATACTGGTGCATTGATAAAAAGGTGCTAAATTTCACTTCCATACTTTGAACAAATTAGTGTTTTTTCCTAAGAATTTATTGTGAATTAGGTAATTATGTTCAGAGTAACACCTTCTCCCTCTTCCCTTGGAAAAATTATGACCATTGTTCCTCCATCACATATTTAATTTGCAATCTTCAATTTCTCCTAATTCTGATTGATCAGTGAATATGTGTCATTCCAAGCTTTTACTTACTATAAATGGAGCATACATTTAATTTCCTATTTTGTACTACAGATATGCAATATGCAGTGATATACGAGTAAATCATAAGCTTGAAACAGAGGAAATATTTATTGGTTTTTTAAAAATTATGTTTGGTCTCAATAGCAAATTAAGTTTATGTTTGTCCAATTAGAGATGTAATCTATCTGAAGACTCAGAAATGGGAGAGTCCCAGATTACATGAGGACTTGACTGCACAACATGAAACCCATTATAGGTTTCAAAATAACACAGCCTACACACCTTTTATCTTTTCAAAGGGCATTAATTAGTATCAAAATAGAAATTAGTATTTCCATAAGAAATTGTACCATTTAGCCTCTACCACAAAACCCTTCATAATACCCTTTCCACAGTTTACAAAGACACCCAATCAATTTGGTACCCAAGAAGATATTCCATTCTGAACAATATACAGAATGTATCTGTAGCTGAATGATAAACTAATTACATTTCCAAACGTTGCTTATGTGCAAACACCATGAAAGAGACAATACCTGTTCTTAGGACAACTAGTACTCTCCTTTCTGGCACTCTGGTCCTGTAGCGGGAGAGAAGCAGGACGATCTTTATCACCCATTATAGCTTTTGACCTGGGTTTGTAGTCACAAAATCATCACATATGAGATACAATACTATGGCTAGAATTATATGCATTTTTGGTCTTTCTGAAAGATGATGAATTAGGACTCCAGCCCTTCTATGTGAAAAGATCAATACAAGAGCTAGTACAGAAATGTCTGCAGTCTCTATGCTACTTATATTTATTGTAATTAGTTATAAACTTGAATAGGTTAAGCATTATAAAGAATTCTCTGGTTGAGTCAGCTAATACTTAAAAGTGGTATTAATCCTAATTAATGTATTTTTCATAGGTGTTTATGAAGCAGTTCTGAAGATACCTGGTGATATCACTTTATTGGGTCACAAGTCCCTGAGGAAGACCAAAACTGACTGCTAATATTTTACTTTTTGTTTTCTTATTATTATTAGCTTATACTAATAAAGTTGAAGATAGACTTTTGCAGGATCATTAACTCATAATATTTACCATTACCCCATGCATGTTATAGTGCTTTTTAAAATATTAACTTCTCTTTAGAACAGATGTTGGAGTTGAGTAATTAAAAATAGCACCACTTGTTTTTCAAAAAGAAATCAAAATTAGTTTTTCCATTCATATTTAAAGAAAGTTCATTTAGAACTAGGTTCATATTCACAGACTGCTCTGTAATTCAGTATCTTTAAAGAAATAAACTTGGTAACTATATTATTAAAAGACTACTGATAAAAAAAATCACCATAAAACCATTGTTTATTCAAGTCCAAAAAATGAATAGATGAATATTTTAAAATAAAACATATTTAACCGGCAAGATAGAAAGCATTCTAAGATACTTGTCCAAGCCCACAATAAAATGAAGTAACAACTCATCAGTTGGTTCACTCGAAACATATTTGTAGGACTGGAATAACATCTGTTTTTGTTAATTTAAAAGCTAAAGAATGAAGTGGTAGGTTAACTTGCCTGCACAACAAATTTAAAGGAAGTTCAGGTAGGCAATGTTAATTCTACTTAGGAATAAATAAAACTAGTACATTGGAGCACTGCATTTGTAAGCCTTGGCATACGGAAATCGTGTGAACTGAGGGTCATAAGACTTCTGTTATTGTCATTAAATCTAGTGATTATTTTAGGTCAGTTAAGTAAACTATTCCCTTTTAAATTTAATAGAAGCAATCAGAAAGACTTCTTATTGATTTTAAAAGAACTTTGGGTCCAAAATGAGTTTTCAACTGATGAACACATACCTGAATATGATGTAGAATGAAAGAGACAAAGAAAGAAAGAAAGAGAGAAAGAAAGAATTTTATTAATAAATAGTATCTTTGATAAATCTATCATTCATTTTTTGCAGTGATAGGTTAGAAATGTTATAAATTACTGCTATCTGAAGTTGACCCAGAGTCATGTAGTTATTGTCTTGTGCAGTTATTGTCTGTGCGAGCCCTTGGACAGCATGAGGTTTCCTGGACAAATGGAAAGAAATGTTGGTGTCTGGCTCTTTTCTAAGAGCCACTCCATCAGCTCAAGGAACAGTCTTGCATCCTGCCTTTTTGTGTGGAGGACGCAATGCCACAACATCAGTCATAAAAACTGATGGCCCTGAAGGGAGTACGGGCTAGTCCTTTTTAATTGTTCAGGAGCTTTATAAGACTTCGAGCATTTAATGAATTATAGATTTCAAGTGAGAATATTTTTGATGGCCCCAAAATTTTAATACAACGGATAACTACATCTAAAAGTATGATATGTGATACCATACAGAATTTATGGACAACTTTCAGCCCTATATACTTAAACAAATAAGGTTTAGGAGTTCAGGAAAGACAGATTCTCTGTTTTGAGAAAGGACATCCAAAAGTGAATGATGAAAGGACTTACCACCTTTAAAAGAAAATGACCTCTTTCTAAAGCTGAGGCATTTTCAAGCAGCACAGAAGCACTGAACACCTGTAAAAATACGTATTTGTGGAATGAATGGATTTTTTTGCCTTCTGAATCCTGCTGATCTGTTTTTACACTTAGTTTTCAATTGTAGTAATTCATATGGCCATTCTGCCTCAATTAAAACAGATCATAATGTGAATTGCCAGCTGTTTGGATAGAGGGGACTTATTAAGGATTCTTTAAAAGCACTGTGTTCAGTTGAGTGAATGAATCCTAAGGAATTATTTCCAAGTAATCTTTTACTTTGTGACTGCTTAAAGCTGAGGACACTTGTGGAGTTCAGACTTTCTTCAGTCGCTTCTTCAGGGCATAACTATTCAAAGCTCTCATTACAACTTTCATGAGTGATCAGCATATTGGGATTACTTTGGTCACCTCCAGCAAATGTGTAATCCTCTGGGAGCAATACTCTGGGCTATCACAGAAAACATTGCCACAGGGTGCCCACTGAAGGAGACACATTTGGAAGGGATGCCATTTCTCTTGCCCCGGGCCCTAACAGCTCTTTCATGGGTGTTGGACCCAGGTTAGGTGTGAAACAACCTGAACATTTGGAAACCAGAAATGAAGAAAACACCTTTCAGTTGACATGTATACAGAAAGCAGTAGCAATCTACCAGAGAGGATCATCCTTTTGTCTCCAGATGGGCCAGGTAAGGAGTCTCTTGATTGCTTCATATTAGCAATCAGGATAAACCCATAAAGGTGCGGTTAAAAAAGGCGGGTGCCCTTTGCCTCCCATTCTATGGGATTTCACTCCTGTGAATATGGCCACAAGCTGAATATGGCTGAATATGGCTGCTGCCCCTTACAAAGAAAGCTCAGGGAACTCATGAGCCACTTTGAACAGAGGGAGAAGTACCTTAATCTTCCCCACATTAAAAAGGCTCTCTTTGGCTTAGTTAAACATCACCTTGGCCAACTGGGTGAGAACAGCATTGCATGAGCTTGTAAAGCTCAATGACTCAACGGCCTTAAAACGGGATATGGCTATTAAGAACTATCACCAAGTTCAGTGAAGGCCATGTGCCAGCACAGAACAAGTCTCTCCACAGCAATGGACTACAGGATGTCAGTATGTGGACTGTCAACACCATACAGCAAGTGAGAAACTCCATGTCTTGCCTCTGATGCAGAAGGGCAGGTGAGAGAGTAGAAGGAGGGAGTGGTAATATCACTTGCAAATTCAAGGTGGCTGAGAAAGTCTTCTCCTCAGCACAGCTTATCCAGCGTGATTGCAAGGATACTTTGTGTTGGGTTACAACTGTAAAGGCCAGGTACTCTCACTTATTCCCCACAGAGCTCTTTCTGGCACTCTAGGCATTAATTGTAGCAGGGAGGGATGGCGATTCATGGAATTCGCCCCGAAGGGCACTACAGTCTTTCTATTATAGAATGGACTTTCTATTATAGACAGTCCTCTACTAAATTACACCTGACAGCTGAACTTGCATACATTTGCCTCTTCCAGGTCTGTTAGAGTACAAAGAAACCACCACAGTACAGCCCTGCAAACACAGTACCATGGTCCCAGCCAAGCTCCCCTGAGCTTGCTGGTATTTGCAGAGGTGCTCTGATGACCTTGTTTAGTATGACCATCTCTCCTTCCTTTTTGCTGAAACACAGAGGCTGAGAAGGAGCTCCATCAAGAACTTTCCTCTACTGCTACTAAAACCAGGGAACTTTAAACCCTGTCTTCAAGTTGGAAATGTCTTAGAGGTATTGCTGAAAGGAACTAATGGTGATCATTAGCCCTCTGAGGATCACACTGTTACACTGAGTAACATCACTCAGCAAGTAACACTGAGAAGTAAGGTGTAAAATAAGCAGCTAGTTATAACTTAATGTCTGATAGTGATTTCTCAACAACTTACCCTGCAACATGCAACCGGACATGCCTATCTCGTATTGGCCTTTTTAGCCACCAAAGCGCTTGCAACAAACGTGGGTAGAGCCCTTCCCAAATCTTCGTTTGTGAAGCATGATTGAAAACCCTGCAACAGAAATAGTCTGGCTAAAATCTACCAGTTTTCTGCTAAGCAGTCAATTTCAGGCACTGAGTCATAGAGTGGATGATCAGAACAGGAGCACTGAGGAAGTTAATTTATGAAGGATGATATGCTAACATAGATGAAACCCTACATTCCTATAAATTGTGTGTTTCTCAATGTATAATGTGGAATATCAATATAATTTAAGGCAAATTGAGTGTTCTTGGCTGGGAAAAGGAAAGCACACAAGGAAAATAATACTGTTTGGGAGGAGGACACACAAAGCTTCCAACCTTCAGATACCCAGGAACAGAGTAGTCACTGGGTTTTGGTTTTCTTTTCCTTTAGTCAAGAGAGATGGCATTCTTACATTATACATCAGCATTAAAGTTGCAGGCACTTAACAGATATGTAGATAATAAAGCTAAATGAGATCACCGTGGCCATCTTTTTTAGCCATACATAACAGGACTGTGCTGAATTAATGACTCTTTGAACCAGAAGAAGCTTTTAGCAAAGCTGCCAATCTCCATTTCTGTTTTCCACTGATAGAAAACTTGCTACTTCTATGAGAAGGTTCCATTTAGAGCCACCGTTGGAAGTGCACTTTCCATTTGGAGATGATGTTCCCCAGCTTTAGCTTTTAGCTAGTGAATGCTATTTTCTCCTTGTCTGCTTTATTGAAAAGCTTCTATTCTGAAGTTCCTCTTTCCCATATTGTTACTTCTAGATTATGAAAAAGCCATTTCCTTTTAGCTTTTAGTTCCGTCATCAGCTCAAGGAGCCTTCTATTATAAGGTATACTGTCCAATCCACTAGTTATTTCCATCTCTCAGAAGCAATTTAAATTTTTTCCACGTCTTTTTTTCAATTGGAACATTAAGGAATTCTCTAATACTCTAGAAATGCATAATTTTTACAGAAACAGATACCAAAGCCAACATTTATAATACACCTGTTACTCAAAGCCCCACTGTTTCTGCAGTCTTAAATTGTCGGTCCTCTGTGCCACCTACCAGGAGCTCAAGCTGAGTAGTTTATTTACCATAGTCCCAATGGTAATTTCATTTTACAGAATCCCAAACCAAAATCCTTTAAGCAATATCTACATATATCTAAAGGATTATCTACATATCATTACCCTTTAATATCTACATAGCATTTCCCTTTAGATGACTTTACACTTACTCACATGGAAATGGCTTTTGTAGTTTAAAAAGACAATTCAGATCATAGTTAAATTACAAGTAGAGACTTTAAATGTCTGAGTAGCATAGGTGTATCTAGATGGTTAAAAATTCAGCAGTTTGGAGACTAGTGGCATTTTGATGCTTTTGGCAAATATAATGAGGATGATAGAACAAACAAAATTTGGATTATAATTTTTTTCCTCATTAAATTATTCCTTGCTTTTATTTGAAAAAGTAGATTAGAGCTTCCTGGATTTTTTCATTTTAGAACAAAACTTCTGCTAAGATATTTTTCATTTTTACGTCACAAATAAAATTTTTCTACATTATTATCCATCTTAAAGTAAAAGACATCACAAAAGCATATATGAATTACAGAGTTTGTTCAAGATGTTTCATGTCTGCATCGGCAGGCAACGGAAATAGAAATAAGTATGGATGTACATGGCATTGAGGACCAACCACCTTCCTGGTAAGCTCTTGGACATTGCAGTTTCACCCCAGCTCAAGTCAGATTCCACGAATTGTACCATGGTGGGATGCATCTTTAACTTTAGTTCCTGTACAGAGACCTCAGTGCATTCACTCAGACCACACTGCAGTGGGAGCCCAAATACTCTAAGCAAGGAGGATGTGCTTATCTACTTCAATAGTACTCTCTTGATTCAAAATAAAACACTAATAAAGAAGTATCTTCATTTCCCTGTTATGCTGCAAGTAGCATAGGGGTATAGCTAGTATTTGGATTCTGGTTGTTGCTCTTATATGAATTTTTTATCTTTAAGCTGTATTTATTTTCAGATATCAACACTTCTTCTTAACAAAGACATTTTCCATACTCCTTGTTATTTACATATTTAATGAATTATTTATAATGTGCCCTTTACTCTGGCATATGGGTTTATCACCAAAAAACCAAATATTAATATTTAATTGCCTATATTGGGCAGTAGAACTAATTATTTCTCCTATTATCTAGAGGAAAGTGCTTAGGAAAATATAGACAATGAAGCATAACAGAAAGATGAACTGTGCTGCATTTTCCAAATGCAATTGGTTCTGGGAGCACTTGTGTTCAAATGATTTCTTTTTTTTTAATACTGTCACTTTTTGGTGTATTTCATAAATATATATTAACTGCATGTTAAAAGAAACACTTTGCATAAATGGAAGAAAGTGTCAGAAGCCACCATTTTGTACTGAACTCCCTTCTGCTGAGAAATTATTCTTTTACAAGTGGCTTTTACTGACAGAATAAAGACTGTGTGCAGAATTATTTGTGGAACAAGGTGCCTGTCATAGAAGGGTCAGGTTGGTTGTCTGTTGTACTTTATTCTTTCCATGTCTGGTTATTTACCTTCAGTATGTGTTTCCCTGTCCCAGTGAGCAGAAATAGTTGCTCCTACATTTCCGATCCACAAGCTGCTAAGAAAAACTTCCAAGCAAATACTAGAGCCAGAAAAAACTAGAGTTGTTACTGTCTGTTGTATCAACAACCTCAGTTTTAAAATCTTTTCTCTTCCCCTGATTCATTTACATGAAAGTTAGTCATCTCTCACTGTTTTGTAAGCTTCCCTTTCCCTTTTGAAACAGGGACAAGAAGGTATGAATTTGAAATGAAACCTCATTTGTAGATCTGCCTCATTTCATATGTTTAAAGTAGATAATTAATTCTAGCATAAATGCATGGGTGGTTTTAAACTTTGTATATAAAATAGACTTGATATGGAAAATATTTCAGCTTCTGCAACCATTTGGTGTAATGAAGGTTAGCACATAGACTATGTAAAATCTGAATCCCTCTCAGGGAGATCCTTATTTGAATTGTAGATGAGAAATTTCTAAAAGTATAATTAACTTTTCTTGATACCTTTTTCTCCTCATTTTGTGAAGAAATATCACCCACAAACAAGGAAAGAAAAAGAGACGCTTTCTCTTGCCTGTTAAGCAGCTGGGAAGCATTGCACTGTCATGTTCTCCAGTTCATACCTCAGCTCTTATTCAGCAAATCCCAAGTGGGTTCTGAGTTTGGAGGGTTTTAACAGACTGAGCAATAAGAAGAAATAATATAATAATACCCTCTATAATGATGGCTGATGATAGTGCTCCAGGAAAGCATTTCCAGCAAAGTAAAGTGATTTCTAAACATGTATTGGTTTTCTCTGATTTGAAAGGCAATCAGAATGGATCTTTTTGCAATTGTCCACTAATTCTAGTCATTCATGATTCCTGTTTGCCTTGAAAGGGTGTGACTGATGGCAAGCACCCAGCTGCATTTCCCACTGTGTGTTAGCAGAGTAACGCAACTATTTTTGTTTATTTATTTGTTGGAGTTTTTTTTTTTGTTTGGTTGTTTGTTAGGTTTTTTTTTCCCTAATTCTAAAAGCATTTTCCAATCTGGAAGATAAATAGCTCTTCTGAACCTTTCCTACTTCTAGACCTCATATTCTCATCTGTAAAGTTGAGGAGCACCATTTCAGTTACCTTTGTATGTAGCAAAATTGTGTGAGGAAGGGCAGGAGAATTCAACATATTCTTAAGACATATGATGACCAAAAACCTTGCCCATTAAGGAAAGTAGAGGAGAGTGTAGGTCTCAAAATTAAGGTTCTTATTCAAATCTCCCTAGAATTTGGGGAGAGGTTCAGAACTGAGAATTTTGAAGCACAAGTCCCTCTTAAAGGAAAAATAAAAGATTTGAGGCTTATAGTTCATCTCAAGATGAACAGAAGGCAGCAGTGCATCATGACAAGGAGAAATAGAAGATAAACTATGTGGCTGACGGATATTTCACTCAACAATGGAGTGAGTAGACTTGGGAGATGACAATGATTTTCTTTAATTTTTTTCTCTTTTGAATTGTAAAACAATATTTAAATCACAACAGCTAGAAATCTTGTGATTTATTTGCTATTGGTATTCTTTACTCCCACCACACTCCTTCACCTTACGGAATGCCGAGATTCTCACTTCTTAATGTGATCTCAGAGACTCAGGACTTGAAATAAAATCTCCAGCCCTTTGAGGGCAATTGAGACTATATGAAAGTGTAAAAAATTAGAGGTAGCATTGTAAAGCCCTAAAATTATGAGAAGATATCTGAATTGTTTAGGATTAGAAAAAGATAACATTTTTAAATAAGTTTTAGCTCTGGAAAATTTAGTAAAAGGATAAAAAGAAATGTCACGGAAAATGTAAGAATATTCTCAATGGTTCTTTAGACCAGAATAATATAAAAGGCAGAATTTATGTAAGACAAAAATGTGAATTCCTACTGCTGATGGCAAGGATTCATTTTTGTGATTAAACCACATTGATTTAATATTAATCATTAAAATAACATTAATATTTTTTTAATGTTACATTATACAAGTTTGATTTGATTTCCAGATAATCCTGCTTTTCAAGTACTGATGTTAAAAAATACCAAAGAAAACTGAGATCAATCAGCAAGATCTCACCTATCAGAGGAAGGTAAGAGAAATAGAAACAGAACACCTTATACACCCTTTGCTAACAGTTTCTTAATTTATTTTTATTCAACACATGTTCTACCTTTTTTCCACAGCGTGTGTTACTTCAAACTTGGTAAAAGAATAAAAAGTATTAAAAAAAAAAGGAAGGAAGACAAGTGAAAAAAATCCTTACATTCCATTCTATCATTCTATTTCTCTACTTACATTGCTTAGCTATTAGGAGCCATGCTCTGAAGTAAATGCTCACAATTTTTTCTGGATGCCACAATTTCAGGGCAATTTTGGCACATTTGGACTCTTTCTAATGACCTATAAGTTTGTTTTCATCTACTTAACTTCACAAGTTGGACACCTTTGAAGTGATCCTTGAACCTGTGTTTAAACAATAACTTTAGGTGGTGTAAATCTGCATTCAAATCTAAAGCAGTCTTCAAGATGGCAGCTGGCAAGAAGGTAATTTCATCTTGCAGCTTGCCAAGCAATCTGGGCAGCAGCACACTAAAGTGTGGAATGGCTGCTGATGTAACACCACAGGCACGTTGGCTCTCACTGATAGGTTTAGTTGGCTGAGTTCATGCTTCTTTGTCTGTATTTTTCCAGATTTACTTGATAGACTCTCTCACGGTATGTTTTCTCTAGAAGACAAGCCAAAAGTGTATCACTTCACAGATTTGAGCAAAAAGTCTTTTCCCTACTAGCATGCAAAAACTATGTTTGATTAGTGTTAATATAGTATTGTGAAAAGTCAGGGTGAAAGTGAGAACTCTAATTTGCCCCTTTTGTGCAAGTTCTTCAATTATTTTTCCCTTTCTCTCTTATAAGTATATTCCTAGCCCCCGTTCTCCAGCTTATATGACTTCTTCAGAATATCTTATAGTTTTTGCAAAAACAGTCTTTCAGAAAACCATTTAAACTCACATCTTTAATGCCCTTTAGCTTTTTGAAAAGCTGTCTGAAGATGAGAAGAGAGATTTACAAGCCAGTCAGCTTTTCTTTTAAAGCTGCTTTTTTAATTCTGGTCTTTTTTCCCCCTGTTCCCTTATCTTCCTCCTTTCTCCTTCCATATGCTCTGACAAGACCCTGTAGTCCACCTTTTCCCTCCCAACTCTCACATTTTAAAGTGTTTTTGGTTGGTTGGTTTCTGGTGTTGAACTCCTGGACCTCACTATACTGAAATGAAACGTCCTGTGAAAATTTAACAGTGCATGAGGAAACTCAGTGTTTGCAGCAGGCAAACAGACGCAATGTGGATCTAAGGCAGCAGAAAGAAAGTGGAAGGCTTTTTCAGGAGGCCTGAAAAAGCCAGGATGTGCATGTGGAGAGAGCATTTTTTCTCCAGTGAAGCACTAAACTGAGGCAGCGACTGCTGCAATCCAGCACTAGTTTGTGCATGATGCACAGCATTTTCATCGGATCCGTTCGAGTCTGCCTTATTGGATTGCTTAAACTCTCCAGAGGTAGTAAAGTACCGAGGTACTTATCCGTTCGAGAATGTCTAGTTATTTGCTATGCTGGTGTGGTTTTGTTGTGCATTCAGTGCCATCTATTTTAAATGTATTGAGCAATCAAATTAAACTTGTTATTGTCACTGGGGCTTGAAAATTTAATAAGCAATTACCAGAGTCCATTCCTTTGTTTTTAATTTTTACTAAGATGTTGTTCAATTTCAGACCTTAAAGCAATCATGCTCTCCAGATTATTGAATTGAATGAGTCCATAAGTCAAACCAGCTCTTAACAGTATTTTTCTTCACTGATTTATTTGGCTGAATGGTACAGTATCTCATTGTGGAGTGAGCGAAAAGGAAATACAAATCAGAAGTTAAACCATAAATATAAGGCACTGCAATGCCTATCAAATCAATGGGCAGCAGACCTACTTTTTGTTATTGTATTGCTCTGCTTTTAGTCAGGATGTATGGGGGGGAAAACGTGCCGTCCTACAATTTTTAAATGTATAAAATGCAATTTTCTGTTTAGTTTCCTATGTCCCTCAATTATCTTAGAAAAGAATATCCAGGGAATCTAGGACTACGTAACTGAATTATTTTGGTTTCCCCTTCCATTTCCTCTTCCTATTTTTTAAAAAGGCACTTTCTTTCTCCAGTGTTTTTCTATTTAATTGTGACCAAGGAAAGGTTGCTCAATTTGTTTTCTGTTTGTATCATTCTTCAAAGACCAGCAGAATGCTCCAAAATGTGAATTAATTCTATTTTAAATTACTAAAATGTCACTTAGACATATTTAGGCTAATGGTTAAAAAGGTAATCATATTCTCATTCCTGTTATGCCTATTTCCATATTGTTTTAAAAGGTAACAATTTTCGTGGGATTGTCTTCAATACCCATCACACTAGAAATACAAAAGACTGAAGTAAAGCCCCCACAAAAGGTAGCTAAAGCTGGAGAGAGAGCAGAATTACTATTCTGGAATCTGACCAAGCCTCTGAGAAGTGAGGGCTTGAAGGATAGAATTCTGAAAATATCAGAAGATTTTTCTTAATTTTTTCCTCAATATTTTGCAAAAGCTGATGGTTAGATTTCAGCAGGTGGAGAACAAATTCTTCATGTGTTTTCTTGAAAATTGCATCTTAATAATAAAGTGTAATATAATAAATAATAAAGAATAAGAAATAATTTTAAAGAGTTATGTAAAGTAATTAAATTCAAACTACTCAAAATGTCTTAGAAAGTGTTCAATGGACTGAAAATATATAATTTTTAAACAGGATGCTGTTGCATTGAGATAGAATTGATTTATTTGTCTATTTCCATTTTAACACAGAAGTAAAACTGTATAAATTGTGACTGGCAAAAATGTAAGCGTACCCCATCTTGGGGACGAGTGATGTCCTTAGTAACTAAAAGTCTGAGTCACACGCTAGGAGCAGTTTCATCATGTTGTGTATGCCTAATTTCCTTCTAAGAAAATCCTTTTAGATACAGTCAGCTTTTGTCTAATTGTTGTGTTTCTCCCTAGAAAAAAAATCGCAGCTATTCTCAGTTATATGAAAAGCTCCTGGGTATAATCCGTGTAAGTATCCGCAATTTTTTGATTTTTAGGGAGGGAGTTTCCTAGATACATAAAGGGTCACTTTAAATCAGGATAATACACATCCTTGTTTGGAGCATCTTTGTATAGTTTGAACTAAAATCCTTCTTTTGAAGGTATTTTAAAGCCAGGTAACTCTTTGCTTGATTTCCTCCATTTAGACTGCTTTTTTCCAATTTTTCTTGTTGGAAAACATGGTGTTCCAACTGCAACTCAAAACAGTGCGCAATACAATGGAAAATTATCATGTAGAACAGTAGAAGAAATGTCAGGAATTTGCTGTGATCAGAATAGGACCCATCTCATCTTTATTTTGTATCTATTTCTCCTCTCTCCACTGTCCTGAAAACGAAACGATCCTGAAAAAGTAAATGAGTAAGCTAGAGAAGTTATCTTAAGAGGATGCATTCCTAATATAAATAGGTATTCAATAATGAGTAGAAAATAAATTAGAGTTTGCTCCATTATTTGCATTTGTTTTCAGGCACTTTTATTTACAGAATGCACTTGTCTACACTCCAGGATCAGGTGACTCTGAATTAAATGAGATGTTTTTGTTCCTAGTGAAATGGCGAACATCCCCTTGAAGAATTCACTTAAAGTCCAGAAAAACAGATCCAGACACACTTTTTGGAGTAGTGACCTTTGTTGAAATAGGCAGATTTCTCACCTACCAAACAAACTGCCTTGCATTGCAAAGCATGGGCTGAAAATGTGGAAATATATCTATCTGATTAATTTCAGTATTCAACTGTCAAATTCTGAGTTTTGCAACTGCAGAAATATGGTGAAATTTAAAATCCCTGGGCTATGGAATCTGAATCTTCTAAAAATTTAGCTTATAATGTAAAAGCCTTTTTTTTTCAATAAGAAACCCCTAAAAAATACTATAATTTCAAAATGTTACATTTAATCAATTAAAACAGTAGAAGGGGAATCTTGAATATCAAATGAAGTCTCAAAATAGAAGTACCAATAACACCATATTTTTTCATGGATTTTTTTGTAGGCCATACCTGGAAATATTTCTTAATGGCAGCTTTTGTTGGCATCAGTTTACTTCATATCTTCTTCATTTCCATTACGTCTTTAAAGAACGAAACTAAAAGAGGAGGCTTATGAGGAACTTCACATTTTCCATTATCTGCTTTGTTTTGTTTGGGTTTTTCTGTAGAGTGGGCAGATTTAGAAGTAAGTATGAGGCAGCGTTTACAGAAATCCCTAGGAAAGTAAAACTTCTGATGTTCAAGTATTACACTCCCTTGAACGACTAACCTGTCATTATCTATATGAAAATGACAGGTTATTTATATTTCTTTAATTTAGGATTTGTAATTTTTAATAAATGAAACACAGTGCTGCTTTGTTGAACTTTCTCATCTCCATGAAGGTTAATTTTATACAGCTGAATGTGAGCAATTAGATGAATGGCTTTCATCTTATGATTAATAAAAGGTTGAATTTGCTATCTTCAGAAGAAAATAAGTCAAGTAGGTAGCAGAATTTATGGCATGGGAAGAACACAAAAGTAATTTATCCAGTGCTCATGCATGCAAACATGTTTGGTCATTAAGATATTTATGACAAAATAATGATATTTATACACAAATTTATGAATACACATGCACATGCATTTGTTAATAAATAATAGTTTTATTAAAAAAAAATAATCTTTCATGGTCTTGATAGGGTTCACTCAATTTTTTTCTTCCTTCTGTGAAAGTCAGAACCTGCCTGGATTACGGGCGGGAGGTGCAGGTTAACCTACTCATGTACTATCTTCCTGCTAAAATATGATTCTAAGAATGTCTCCTTCAGATGCATTTTAGGGACTAAACTTGAGTACTTGCAATTTATTCTCAAGACTTGAATTAAAATAAAAAATCAAGAATCTTTCTCCTCAAGTTTAATTTAATTTTATAACAATAGTATGTATGCATTTTAAATTAATTTCCCCAGATCCATACTTATGTAACTTATATCTACCATATAACTGCTGGTAGAAAATCAAACTTTTGGATATGTTGTAATAGTTGCTATCTGCAAACCTGCAGGTATTTTTTTAAAATTTTTCAAAAGAGAGGAACACATTTATTCTTCCACGTTCCCATCTGGAATAGGTTACTGAAATTAAATGTCATTGCTGTTCCTTTTGCATGTTGCGTGAGCACTGATTTAACCAGTAGTCTTTGTTTTACTCTCAATATCTGTTCTTGCATGTTGGTGTCATTAACTTGCAGTTCTTTTAGATGCAGCTAGTAAATGTAACATTTCTGGAAAGAAGATAATCATCATTTTGGAAAACATCATAGGTGAGGGTAAGTTCACTGGTGGAAGAAGTACATACAGGTTCCTCGCAAGGGGAAGCAGA
Organism: Lepidothrix coronata; assembly: GCF_001604755.1. Classification (NCBI taxonomy): domain Eukaryota; kingdom Metazoa; phylum Chordata; class Aves; order Passeriformes; family Pipridae; genus Lepidothrix; species Lepidothrix coronata. The sequence goes on from NW_016690198.1 coordinate 4,128,980, forward strand.
GGGGAAGGCACTGGTCTCTTCACTCTGGTGACCAGTGACAGGACCTGAGGAAATGGCATGAAGCTGTGCTAGGGGAGGTTTAGGTTGGATATTAGGGAAAGGTTCTTCACCCAAAGGATGCTTGAGCACTGGCACAGGCTCCCTTGCAAAATGTTCAGAGAACCAAGCCTGACAGAGTTCAAGAAGCAGCTGGACAGCACTCTTGGACACATGGTGTGATTCTTGGCACTGTTCTGTGCAGGGCCAGGAGTTGGATGTTGGCATTCCTTGTGAGTCCCTTCCAACTCAGGGTATTCTATGATTCTGTGATAAAAAAGAAAGAATTGTGTTTTCATTTTCTCTGCACTGAAATGTCACCAAAACATAAGCATTTAAAATAAATTGATCCACTAAAAATATATTTATGTCTGTAAATACCAAAAAAAGAAAATTCCTCTGCCATATCTCTGCTCATTATGTCTGCCCATGTTTCTTATTTTAGTCTAACTTCCATATTTCATTTGGTGTTTTGTGAATCCACCTTAATGTTTTCCATTTTTCATTTGGTTATCACTTCAGACACCATAATCCATTTATTCTTTGTTCTCCAAATTCTTGTCTTTAACTTTTGTATCTGAAACATTACTCTGCTTTTACCTACAATTTTGCTCTCACTTACCTGCTGTCTTTCCTTCTTTTTTTATTCCCTGTGATTATGCTTCTTTTAAGTATCTTTCACACCTTTGGATTGAATATGGTATGTAAAAATTTCTTTTTGTTCTAATGGCAAAAGTTTCTCATTTTTCCCTTTCTGTCTATATCCTTCTCTGTTACTCTACTGAGTTCAGTTCACTGTGTTTCTCAGCCAGTTAATCAGTGACTTGCAGGGAGACAAGGTACTAAGGAGTTCGGTGCTGAACACAAAAAGACACTTTCTCCTTTTTGTTAGTTTGCTTTTCCTCCCCCACCTCACTCTTCAGCAGTCTGCAGTCACAGGCTGAATGTCCTCCCAGTAGCTGCAGTGTGCCCAGCTTTGTCTTCCTCCTCCTTTCTGTCCCTTCATGACATTTGTGCCAACAGCAAACCTTTTCCCCTTTGCCTGAACTCTAGTTTTGCTCATACTTTCATCTCGTATTTAAATCTTTTGAGAGAGACATTTTCTGAAAGGTTGTAAAGGTTTAGCATAATATACTCTATTTCACAGAACAGTAAAGAATTGTAATTCTTCCTTTTCCTAAGGCTAACATATTATATGGGTTTAGTATCTACTTCTATATCTTAACTGTCCTTCTGAGTAAAACCAAGAGTAGTGCAAAGAGATGTTTCCAAAGAGATGTCTTCTACCCCCAAATTTTACAAAGGCAATAAGAGATAGTCCTTATTCCCTGTCCATGGACATGAAAACCCTATTGTTATCTATACTATAGGATTAGATGATAATATTATATAAGTGGGATAAATGTGATCAATTGTACCAACGCTTGACAGATTACACAATAATTTTAATCAGAAATTCAGTGATATTTCAAAGTAACATCAGGACATGCAGTTTATGTCACAGAGACCTAAAATTCATTTACTTAATAGAGTCTCAGAAATATAGGAATAGCCATTAACAGCATTGTTGATTATAACGATTGTAGCTTAAAGACCCCTATTTCCCATTCGAATAAATTAGAAAGCTGCGGGAAAATTTATTGCTATCCCGCAAGTATGACTGTGCACAAGTTAGAGATTATCACTGCCCTCTGCTTCTCTCATGAGTTTGAGAAAGGATTTTTTTATTTCAGTTTCTTTCACAACTCAGAACATAAAAACTAAGTCCTGCATCTAGAAAAAGGCAGTCCACCTTGTAGATAAGAAAAAGATTTGTTGTTGTTTTTTAAGGCTGCCTTTCAAGCCCAACACAGCTTATGCAAAACTGCTTTGGTAGTCCAATATGCAATTTATTCCCATCTGCAATAACTGCAGACACATTGATTTACATTAACGTAACATGATGGATATGACTTTTGTATGTGTCCGTTCATGTTTCTGTCAGCCCCTACTGGAGCAGAGATCTCAAACGTAACAAATTTCACATCAAATATCAGAGCATGAACAGTGAGTGCCATGACACAAATGTCCTGAAGCACTCAGTTTTACCTGACACTGAAGGACTCTTATTACTTGCTACATGTGTTTTTTAATATGTGGATCCTCTGGTGTGTAATAATAGGTGAGCTTGTAAAAACAGTTTCAGTGAAAAAATCCAGAAGGTACCAGTGCCAAGTGTTTCCCCGATGCACCATCTATTCAGCGACTGTGGAGCCCAGCGGGAATTGAGATCCTTCCAGGGAACTGCAATAAAAGACCAACCTGAGCAGCAGTTCATATAGGGCAGCTCAGAAAAACAAAACTTACACCAGACTGTCCAGAATGAAATCTTTACATCTTGATCAAACACTGAAATTCCACAGCGCTTTTTCAAAGCAAAAATCAAAACATTTTTTGTTTTAATTTTCTTTTGGAAAAAAGGCTGGAAAATGACAAAAACAGGGATAAAATGGAAACTAGTGATCAGCTGTGTTTGCCAGGTAACCTGGGGGCTTTTCAACCTGCCTGTCTCCTTTCCAGTGACTGTGAATTCAACACGCAGCTTTCTTGGCAAGCCTATGACCCCCTACTAAAACGGTTATCTGTTCCTAACAGAGTAATATGGTTAGGTGGCAAGGCCCTGACACTGCGAGCAATCGCAACGTGACGGTTTCTGCAGAAAAGCATGAACAAATGAGGAGGTTTTTTTACATCCATTATAATAACTAGATAATGTCCTAATCACAACAGAAAATATAAGCGTAATACAGGATAAGAAACTCCATGGTAATTTGATCTTTCTTCCACTGAAGGAATTAAAATCATAGAATCTGAGAAAAATTAATGTTAGAGGGAACATCTAGGCATCACTGAGTTCAACTTCTCACTGAAACTGAGGCTGACCTCAAAGTTTTGGATCATTTTGGGTTATTTTGAAGTCAAACTTAACTTGATGAAAGAGGTGACAACAACAGTGAGGCTGGTAGAAATGGAAATAGTTCTAGGGTAAGAACACTAGAAGAAAATAACAGTAGGGTAGCAGGTCTGCAGTGATGTTAAAAGAGCAGCTGTCAGACTTGTGTGTGCTACACTGCTAACCTCTTTCTCAGATCTTCTCAACAACATAGACACTTGAGGCTTTTGTTGCTCCTTTTTCCTTTCACAGATGAAGACTTTGTTGTTTCCTGAATTCAGTTTTTTGCCATACTCACAATAAAATACATTGTCAAGAGTAGTGTCTCACCAAGGTAACTCATCTTCCTTAGCTTTGTGGGTTTTTGTTACAGAAGATTGGTGGTGGAACCCAATAATCAACATTCAGAAAAAGTCTGAGTTCCATTCAGAACACAGATTAATTAACATAACTCAGTATATCTGTTGAGCCAGGGCTTGTATTAAGCTGTCAAATTACTCACCAGCCTTCTACTCTTTACTTGATTGGGCTCTGAGTCTATGTGTGCCTTCTCAATAGCTAAGGCACTATAAGTGATATAGAATCCTTTATTTATGATGGCTTTGCAGGATAGCTCAAACTCAATAATAAAATAATTTTAAAGTAAAAAAATTCATAAAGATGACTAAAAGTGTGTATTTACTTCACTGAATGAACATAGCTAAGAATATTCTTTAGGGAAAACGTGGCATAAAGCACTGTCATTTTCATTGTAATTCAGAGCTTTGTACTGGATTATGATGAGGACCATACATTTTTAATAACAACCCTATTTTCAAATGAGGTAAAACAGGAGAGGTGCCTATGACTGCTTCCAGATAAAGAATATGAAAAAGTCTACCCTGTAAAGAGGCACGTAGTCTCCCTGGTTTTCCTGTTAAATAGCTCCATAGGAGGCAATGTTGTAATGTACCTGGAAAGCATTAGGACCTGTGAATTTGTTTGCCTTTTTTTCTTCAGTGCATTTGGTTATACTTCTGAAAAACAGAATATGTATTGATACTCAATGTGCATAACTCTTAAGACTGGCATAACATAAACAACAATTGCCAAGATGTCATATTTAGAATCTCAGAAATACCCTTTGGCTTGGACCAAATGTGCTTTAAAATCTTTTCAGTAGGCAAACTGAACATCTTAAGATCCATGTGACATTTTAAGATCTGTGACTTCCAGTTCTCATCCTACTCTTCTGAAGTTTTAACTTTAACTTGAAATTGTATTCAAATTATCCAATTCAGCAGAAAAACAGCTATATTCTGTTCTTGACTCTCCTTGCTAAGTTCAATTTTATATAGACTTTAAACTGCTGTTTCACTCTGAGAAGTAGTTGTGTCAAAATAACTGTGTTGCTTAGCAGATTTTCTTATCCACATTCCAGTACACTGTTTTACTTCAGTGACAAAAAATAAAAAAGTTTTTTACTCCTCTGAAGAGGTGTCCTCATGGTGATGTTACCTAGTTTTTATTTTAGCAAAATTAGTAGTATGGAACCGGAAAGGTATATCAATCCTCTCTTTCATCTTGTTTTCCAGACATCACGGTTTCACGAATATAGTGACAGGGAAGACAATCAGTGCCTAGGAGCCTGGAGACCCTGCCATCAGCCCTGGCGAGTTGGGGATGAGAAGCACTATTCACTGTGCATTTGGAGGATATCCCATGCACACATGGACTCACTTACTAATTGTCATCTCTGTATATCTGTATATATGTGGGGGTCTTATTATTTTTACCCCCTCCCAAAAGTCAGTGTTTACCACGTACGATCAATTAACTTCAGTCTTACAACAGCATAAATGGAAAAATAACTTTATGACACTGCAAGTGCATTTAGTATAAAATATTTAAAATAATAAATGTTAGTAAAAATCTGAACTATAGTATAACTAGAGTGACACACTACGGTGATTTTAACAGTTTCAGGTTATGACTTTCAGGTGGAGTGTTATCTTTTCAAATTCCGAGTTGTTTCTGCTTAAGACACTAAAAAAGCTCCTTCCCTGAGCAGTGCTGATGAGGCTTTTTTCTTTATGGATTTGCTTCCTTTGTCCCTTAATACTTCAATACATCCAATTACTGTTCTCTGTCCCTTCTCTTGTAGGGACCTATAGGCAATCTTGTGAATAGAGACCTACCTATGTGCTGGCTGGCCCATCAGTGCATTTGTCATGTAGAGCAAGTTACATAGTAAGCTGGCTGCTCCCAATCAATCTGTACAGGTTTTGTTTTGTCTGAGTGTTCTCTGGGACACCAGCTTGAGAATCTCTTCCTTTTTTTGTTCAGCTTTCATAAAATTTGTAGGAACTTATCACTGAGAATTCTTTCACCTTTGGCTGAAACTGACGGGCAAATTTAGAGGTATGGTAGAAATGACAGAGTGCGTTGTCACAAGACATGTTCTCACAAGAAACAAAACTGTAATTTTATTTAATCACTTCTGGTATTAAGCACAATACCAGAAGTGTGCTTAAGGACTGTTAAGCAGTTGGACTTACTTACTGTTGGATTGCTTCAGTCACATAAAATACAAATCAAGGATATTATATAAACTTACTCCTTGCTTATGAATGAAAAGAACAAGTTTATTCACATTTGTTTAATTTTTAATTTTATATTTCTAGCTGTGATCTTCATCCTTTTATTTGTAGGTTTCTTGAACTACTTTCTCAAACAAATGTGGTCCCATTTGGTTCACACTCATCTGAAATCCTATTGGAACGTTCGTATGTGCTGTCAGACTCTGACAGAGATGCAACTCTTCATCTATCTTTCTTCTTACTGTTTCCTCTGTTTCATGAAAAGTAAGCTATATCTTTTCTTTAAAAAACCTCTTTAGTCCTCTCTTCCCTGGCAATCTTCTTATTAATCTCAAACTCCAGGTCTGGCCCATCATAGTGCCAAGGTCTCATTAAAATTACAGAGTTGTTTATGTCTTTTATATTCCATTCTTTCTGCGAGGAGTTCCCCTGAAACCTCCACAAAGCTGCACTATGATCAATCTTTAAATATGTTTTTTTTCTCCATGGCGTTTACACAAAAATTGGCAACAGGATGCTACTACAAGGACAGTCAGGCTGAACAACTTTATTTGCCTTGTTTCCTTGTGCTCTACAGCTATTCTATATCCATATGCTATCTTTGTCTTTTACTTAATCTGCAAGATATTTGTGTCAGAGAACATTTTTGTGCTTTCTGTGTAACATCTGTCCTGATGATTTCATAGTCTCTGAAAAAGGAATTTGGGTTTTTCAGTAAGATCACTATTTCTGTAATAAGTGACTATTTGGAAGCTTAAAATGTATATGTTGCAATGTGTAGCTGCAAAACTTTATTAATAAAATAATTTAAAATTTTTTAAATTTTTATTAAAAATTAAATTTCCAGTCTGCACCTTCTCTGGTATTCATCATTGTTTGTTTAAGTTTTTTTAATTCTAAAAATCTGAAGGATACTTTGGGTTATAGTCACAAAATTAATCTACAGACTATTAACATACTCCCAGCTCCATAAGCTCCTCATGAAGACCCAGCACTAGAAAGGGAGTTGACCACTATCAAGAACCGTGAAAAGCAAAAACTGTGAAAGCAAAGCTAGAGATTGCTCATTTCCCTAGACACAAAAATATCTTACTTTTTCACATATACTTTGCAGAATTGTACTCCATATTATACTCTGAAAATTATAGTAAGCTAAGATAGTGTAAAGAGATTAAAGAGTTTTACTTAAGTTTTCTGAAATTGCTGGAGAACTGCACTACTGCTGAAAACAGCTGTAGCAGGTTTTGATGCGAAAAAATAAGGATTTGCAAGTATTGGTTTAATATGAATAGCAATCTTGGAGAGGGATAAATGAAAGTATTGTTATTGATATAAGTCACTAGACCAAGCACTTCACTCAATACAGACATTTAGATGTTCTGTAAATTTTATTTAATGCTTCGTGTTTACTGTGAGGCAGTGGAACAGGCTGCCCAGGGAAGTTGTGGATGGTCCATCCCAGACAACGTTCAGGCCAGGTTGGATGGAACTATAAGGTGTCCCTGGCCATGGCAGGGAGGTTGGAACTAGGTGATCTTTCAGATCCCTTCCAACCCAACCCATTCTGTGATTCTATGCTTTTATGTCACAGGATTCTGACTCCATCACACAGATCCAAACAGACACAGAATTCCATAACTTTTAGTTCTAACAGTGTTTAGATAAGTAGATGTAAGTAATAATGTAAAATAGATGTAAATAATAGTAGCAGAAAAGTTTATCGAGCCCTTCAAGAGGCTGAAGTGCAAGTTGAAATGTATAGAGGTGCATAGTATGACTTTTCAAGTTTACTTCCCCAAGAGGGTTTCCTTTCTTAAGAGGATTAAATACTCAGGAATATCAGGCAGCCTGATTAGAACAGAAAGTCCAAGTCTTACTTGTAAAAATGAATGAAAATAAACCGCCACAGAAATTATTTTCATCCATTCCCTCTAACAGTGAGAAAAAGGCAGTAATGAAACTTTTTCTCATGCAATCTTCCTTTGAGGTTTCATATTTTATTTTATTTTGTGAGAAATATTTGATTTTATCACCATTTGCTCTTTTCTTCTCATAGCGAGCCTTTGAATTCCCATTAAGTTTTCCAGCTTGAAGGCAAATCAGGTAAAAATTATTCTCTCTCTTTTTTTTTTTCCCCCCAAAGGGGGGATGAACAGTGTGTGGCTCATACCTTTACTTGAATTTTTTGAAGTGAAAAATAAAGGATTAGTTTTTCCCACTAGATTTTAGCAGAGTAGAAGGCTCAAGATCAAAACATACAGAAACTCTACAAACTTAAAAAATCACACAAAGTTTCAACATCAGAACCTGCAAATTAACATCATTATATTAAAATAATTAGTGGAATGGTCCCAGTGCCATATCTAGGAGTTTTCAAATTTCAACCATAAATTCCACTGTTACAAGACTGGGGAAAAATCCTAAATTATTCTTAATATTAACCTTACAATAACAATACCATCAGACTCTCACAGGGTATTTATAAGACTTACTCAAAATTTCTGTAGCTCAGTTGGTTAGGGAATGACACCAAGGCAGTGGGTTTGATCCCTGTATGGGCCATTTACTTCAGAGTGGGACTCGATGATCCTTGGGGGTCCCTTCCATCTCAGAATATTCTGTGAAAACAAAGCCCTATAATTTGATGTACAGAATTTTTTAGGTAGAAGATTTCAAATTGTGTTCTCTTTAAGACTTGCTGGTGTTCCCAAAACTCTTTTGCTGACTACTCTTAAGCAAACCTGGCTCTAATTTTCTGCCTCCAAAACATGATTTCATACATAGTAAGAATTCAGTCTGCATCCAAGCTGAGTAGCAGGCACATAATAGAGATGATGATGTTGTAATGCAGTTTTATGAAAGCATCACATCAAAAACAGTGAAAGAAGCAAATAGCATGCTAGAAATTATTCAAAAAAGAATACAGAAGGGAAAGCACTACTATGCCACTGCATAAATTCATCATATAACTACATTTTGAATGCTCTCATTTCTATTATATTATTTTTGAGATGCGAGAACAAGAATTGAGGAAAGTGCAGAGGAGGGTATCAGGGATGATCAAAGTTAAAGAATAATATTGGTAGAAGGAATAACTAAATAGACTTGGACTCTTCAGCCTGGGAAAGAGATGACTGAGAAGGAATAGAATAAAAGTCTATAAAAACCATGAGTAGAATGAAAAAGCATACGGTGTTATTATTTCCTTTATTTTCCAGTAGAAGGCCTAGGGGGCAGGAAAAAAATAAGTTGCAAAAAAAATTGAGATACTGCTTCACACAACTCCTCAGGATGTTTTATATGCTCAGACTTTATGTAGGCTCAAAAAGGATCTGGGCAAACTAAGAAAAGTCTTAAGGACTAGTTAAAAGCAAGACTTGTAACTCAGAAAACCCCAAGTCATAGTTTCTAGCTGTGGAGATAAACACAGAGCACCTTCTGTATTGCCTGCACTCTGAGATGACCTTGTGATCACAAGTAAACTTTGCTCTCACTCAGCAGGGTTACTCAAGCATATATTTACACTGTGTGGATCAATATGTACACGTAAAAGACAGACTTTAAGTGTACAAATGCATTTTGCCGCTTTTTCAAAGGTTTCTTGGCATGTTACCTTATTGAGTAGGTTAAAAAAAACCCAAAAAAAACAACAAACAAAACAACAGAAACACATTTTTGCATCGCGCTTTACCATATCCCTTACAGCACTGAAATCATTAAATCATTTCTGTTAAATAATATGTTTCTGGGAGCAGTGGTTTTATTTGACTTAGATATTTTAGACTCGGAAACAGTTGAATTCGCTCTCGGAAAAAAAAAAGATAGATTATATGATGCAGTAAAAGTACAACGGTTTACAGGTTTTAACAGCTCATGTGTCAAGTTGTCCATCCCTAAAGTAGTTAAAGATTCTTATGGGATTATGGACTCGCATTTGACATCTTTGTCTAAAAACACCACTCTCATACGCACATGCACACAGACATGCTCCCCCAAGATCACTGCAAGACCTACAGCACTTACCAATATAAATAGACACAACTCTCCTTAATCATAGTTTCATTTAACATGCACTCATTCTATGTGTATTCTTTGGATTTTCCATTTAACTTTGGGCCAGATGGTGCCAGTGGGAGCTTGTAATGTGAATCTGTTCTCACAAATAAGGAACTTTTGAAGGCATTGCCCTTCAGTGAACTATTGTAATATCAAAGGCTACAGAAGCTTTTTTTTACAGAGACAAGGCTTGGTTTGCTGGTATTCTATGGAGTGAGAACACAGATTTCATCTTTTTTCCAGGTCTGAACATAAAGATGGTACTGATTATCACCAGCTTCTGCATAGAACAACAGAGCAGTGCAAGGCTTATTGTATATGACACAGACTACCATGAGTATTGACACCGTTTCATTTAACTTCTCTCCATTTAAGCTTCTTTTTGGAAGATGTGATGTGTAAAATACGTAGTACAAAAGCATGTAATTTCAGCAGATAATGACATTCAACTTTTTTGTCTGCTTTCCTCTATCCTAGTCATTCTGACTTGCTTAATTACACCAGTAAAAAAGATGATATTTCAAAATGGGGAAATGAATAATTGTTTTCAATAGGTGCAATAGTTATTGCTTCAAACAAATATAATAATTAAAGCTATGCTCCTGCGCCCTTACACAGTGAACAAAAGCAGCTTCCAACACTCAGTGGTCCATAGTGGGAAATTAGAACCATGGCACTTATCCCAAAATAAGATTTCTCAATGATCAAATACAACAAACTTAGCAAATTTCATTTTACCTTGAGTCAAGGATACTTTACCTAGTAGAACTGAAAATGAGATTTTAGCTCTGTGAGACAGCTGGTATTTAGACATTTTACTTTCTTTTCCAAAACTTTCCAGAGAGCAAACATTTTCCAGAAAGGTCAGTTAAACAATGAAAGTATTTTTCATTCTGAATGGGCTCAGATATATTTTGTATCCACCTAAGCCAGTACCGTGGTTTATAGGAAAAGCAATACAGCTGTTTCATACTTTAAAAATTTGACTTCTCAACTGCCAGGGAAATGTACTTTAGTTGGGACTGTTCCTCTGTGGATAAACTTGCTGGGCTATGTCATGAGAGATATAGTTAGCTGAGCTGAAGCAGTGTGAAGAACCCATACTGTACTGTTTCAATGAGGCTCTAAGGCTGCTTAGGAAAAAGCAAAATGCATTCAAAGTATCCGGACTGAAATCTATTGACACGGACAGTCATAACCAGGAAAAATAAGTTTTGCAGAAGAAAGTGATTTAACAATATTCTTTGCCACAGACTTCTCCATTGGAAACCTTACATTTTGTATAAAAAATGTCTTTAATTAAGGTCATATTTTAAATATTGATGAGTATGAGCCAGGGCCAACTACAGACCAATTTTCCAACTTTTGCTTATGTTTAGTAACTACTAAATTTCATACAGTCTTTTTGATTTAACTTGTTTTTTGGTATAAAGTTATACTTCTCACATGAACGAGCATTGAAGAACCGGATCCCAAATTATTCTTCAATACAGTTAATATTGAACACAATACTTAGATATACCATGTCTGTAGTACTCTTGTTGGGTCTGAAACCACACTGGCTTTCAGGTAGAATTCCTTCTATTAATCTGTTCAAGAGTATTATCGCCAGGATTTTGCCAGCAAGGGAGAGCAGAGTAATACCATGGTAATTTGAACAGTCTGATTTATCTCCTTTCTTCTTATATAAGGTGATGATGACTGCATCACAAAGGTCTGATGGTAGTTTGCCTAGTTCTCAACAGTGCACCACAAACTCGTGAAATTTAGCATGGAGTGCAAGGCCCCCATGTTTCCATATTTCAGGTGGAATTCCATCAACCCCAGCTGCCTTGCCGATGCTGCTGAGCTTTTTGGGCTGGAAGTCAGCTTAAAGAAGACAGAAGTTCTCTATCAACCTGCACCTCAGGAAGTCTTCCATCATCCCCATATCACCATTGGCGAATCAGAGCTCAAATCAGTCCAGCAATTTAATTACCTAGGCAGCCTCATCTCCTCGGACGGTAAGATCGACG
>NW_016690198.1:4142245-4155334 GCF_001604755.1 Lepidothrix coronata
TTCTTTCAAATTAAAACTATAGAGGAAGCTGTATGTGGATAACTGTATTTAGACACTGGGCACCATGTCACAAAATATTTTAATGTGGGAACATTAGATTTATTTCCTCTCTCAAATTCCCATACAAATCTATATATTTTCCCGTATATAGTCTTGTGATAAGTCTTTTTTCAGTTAGCATTTCTTTTGCATTCTACTTGAGAAACAACAGTATTTTAAACATCAGTTTAAACACTAGTTAACATATATGATTTTATTTCAGACTCTAGCCAAATGTATCTTAACCAACTGGTAATCAAAGGAGAAAGGAGTAGGTGGTTTGCGATGTCTATAGCATATTTGTATTTCATGATACAATAAAGTGCTAGCAGCACTGGAAAAACCTTTTCCATTATGTTAGTTTTTTATGGTAATGGCCATTTTCACTCCGCCTAAATAGTTGGCTTCTGCAATTAAATATTACTTGTTGTTTTCTAACTTCTGCTGTTTCATGCCTGTGTGTGCACATGCATGTCCACAAAGAAGCATTCCCTTTCACAGCATGTCCACTGTAGCAAAGCTGTTAGAAAGAAAAGCCAGACAATCAAATTCATGGATTTTTAATCATTCTTTTATTTCTAGTTGCTGTTCCCTTTATCCTGTTTATTACTTTTTCATCTTACAAGCTGCTCATTGCCTTTTCATCTTTTTTTTGCATTAATACCATTTTCAGTGAATAGTTTGGCAAAGGTCAGATGATGGATTCTCATACCAGAAAAAGGTATGTGATGGGTTAACCCCGGATAGACATCAGGTGCCCAGTAAAGCTGCTCTATCCCTCCCCTTCTCAGCTGGGCAGGGAACAGAATATATAATGAAGGTCTCCTGGGTCAAGACAAGGACAGGGAGAGGTCACTCACCGATTACTGTCATGGGAAAACCAACCTTGACTTGGGGAAATTAATTTATTACCAATCAAAACAGAACAGAATAATGAGAAATAAACCCAAATCTTTAAACATCTTCTCCTTACCCCTCCCTTCTTCCTGGGCTTAACTTTAGTTACAATTTTTCTCCCTCCTCCTCCCCAGTGGCACAGGAAGATGGAGAATGGGGACTGTGGTCAGTTCATCACACATTTTCTCTGCCACTTCTTCCTCCAGGGGAAGGACTCCTCACACTTTTCCCCTGCTCTAGCACGGGATCTCACTCATGGGAACTTCTTCAATGTGAGTCTTTCACAAGTTCTTCATTAACCGCACCATTATAGGTCCCTTCCACAGAGTGCAGTACTTCAGGAACTGACCACTTCAGCATGGTTCCCTCAAGGGGCCACGGGTCCTGCCAGGAGGCTGCTTCACTGTGGGCTTCATGTGGGGTCACAACCTCCTTCAGACATCCACCTGCTCTCCACATGCTGCAGGTGGATCTCTGATCCACCATGGACCTCCATGGCCTGCAAAGGGACAGTCTGCCACTCACCATCATCTTCATCATGGGCTGCAGGGGAATCTCTGCTCCAATAGCTGAAGCACCTCTTCCCCTCCCTTCTTCACTCATCTTAGTGTTTGCAGAGCTGTTGCTCTCACATCTCCTCACTTCTCTCTTCTCTGGCTGCAAATCGTGCAGGATTTTTTCCCCCTTCCTAAATCTGCTAACACGCTTGCTGATGGCCTTGGCCAGCTGCAGATCCATCCTGGAGCTGCCTCTGTCACACACAGGGGAAGTTGCTGGCAGCTTCTCACAGAAGTCACCCCTGCAGCCCCTCCTCTCTCACACCCCCTGCCCACCTTGCAACTACCAAAACTTTTCCAAGCCTGATACACAGGAAGAGGAAATTATTTGCCATTTTAAGTCTGGTTTAGAATGCTATTAAAAAACTATTGATAAAGTTCAGTGTTTAAATCACTACACCCTTAATAACTTGCATCCTTGCTACTGGCCAAGCATCTCCCTAGATTGCTAATTTTCATTTTTAAAAAGTCTTGCAGAACACTGAGAATTCTAAGGGACTGGAGGAAAGCTAATACATCAACAACTCAGAAAAGGTAAATGGGATGACTGGATAATTACTGGCTTGTCAGTATGACATTGATCTAGGCAAAATAACAGTACAACTTAGGGGGAGTACAGTTAATAAAGAATTGCATACATAATTAATTCCAATGAACAATTCCAACTAATATGGAAGTTGTGCCTTTCAAGCAATTTTGACGCTTCTTTAGTTGGGTTTTACCTACTTTGTTTTTAAATACAGAAGTACAGTTAGAATTTTCTGTAAAATAATTTTCTCCTTGGCCTAATATTAACTTAGGGTTTCATCAGCAACATGAAATAAAATACTACAGTTAATCCAATTTCCAGAAGAAAAAATGTATAGGAGAGTAAGTAAACAGTACCTCATATACATTGCATCAATGTATATATGTATATATCAAACTGATGCCTTAAGCCCCTAAGGGTTTTTTATTTTTCTAATATTTGTAAGCCTTATAAGTTTTATAAGTAGTAGAAGTAGATTTTAAAAGCAGCATCCCTCACTCCCTTTCCCTGTAGTACAAATAGTCTACACATTCCTTAACCCTCTTACCCCATTCTATGCACCCCATATCACTCCTACCCCCAAATCCAGTAGAAATGTTTAGTCTCTTGTCAAGGCAAGGCCTGTTCTGTTTGGAGAATGCTTGTATCTCAGTCTAAACCGCAGAACACAGTCAAGAACTGGGTGACTGTGTGCACTCTGTGCCCCAAAGAAGATGAAGATTGATGAAGAGAGGGTCTCAAAAAGCCCCCAGCCCCAGCTCCCAGGGGGTGGGGTGGGGGGTGGATCAGGGCAAAAGTAACAGGGTAGACACACTTGGGACTGGACAGATATTGTTATAAAATGTAACATCTCAGGCACAGCCGGCATGTCGTGTAACATCTATTGCCTTGGCACAATTAAACCCTTTCCTTATCTCACCCTAATTAACTGCTCCCGAGTTTTTTCTTAGCACCAGCTGAGCAGGCATCAAAACTATGAGATTACAACTGCATCAAAATATTTTCCTTCAAAAATCAGCATTTTTGAAACAATCACTTTCCGTGGATATTGGAATGTTTCTTAAAGAAACATTAAAAAATAAACACAGAAAAATATTCATAATTTGGTTTTCTGGTACCTTTCTCAAGAAGAACCATCAACAGGAATCCTATCTCTATATTTTATCAGCTGTCTTAGAGATAGGAATTTATTCCATTTAAACAACTAATTTTTCAACTAAATGTCTAGAAAGGTCTTTAAACATATGGAAGGTCTTTTTTCTGTTGTCAAACAGCAATATACTCATCTGTTTGAATTTTCCACCCATAACTTGTATCTGAACTTTCCTATTAAGACCACAGAATCTTTTCCATCACTGTTTTACTGAACGTTATATCACTGAACAAAACACATTTAAAATGATACCATCTTCTCAATGTTTTAATTCAGTTTAGTGGCTCTGGATGTAAGCTCCTTCTATCTCATATAAGAGATAAGCAGATGCTATCTCTTGCTGCCCTTATTTAATGTTTTTTTTCTGACTTCAAAGAGCAGTAAAATAGGACGTGCAAGCTGCTGGAAAATCCTACTGGAAACATATTTAAAAGTCACAATTCAAGTCAGCCTCTACTGTGAGCTTGACAAATTGTGCCACCAGCATGCAAACTAGTAGGCTGTAGTTTATTTTCCACTGACCCACCACAGAAGATACAGGATAGCTATTTATATAGCGCATACTGGATCCTGCAAAACCTCAGATGCTACATTGCACATCCTCAAATAACTTCATTCTTACCATCACTCCCCAGCTTGATCCAGTCTCAATTCAAATTTTCCTCTCTCAAAGCACATTAGAATCTTCAAAGGTAACCACAACTTCCTGGCATTCACAATCCTTAAAAAAAAATGATACTGATCTGTATTATAAATTGTGTGTGTGCCCTTATGTCTTGACCACCTTTGAAAAGGGTGACAATTATGTTTGTCTCTGTGGTTAAATATGAGGAAACACATTTCATATTCCATATGGGATCCTATGATGCATACAACTGGAAGGAGAACAGAGATACATCTGGTTGCAACTACCCATACTCGGATACCCAGAGTGCAACTGTTTAGAGCTTTAAATCTCTTGGTAAAAGTTGCTATGAGAAATAAACAGGAAGAGATTAAAAAAAATTAAAAAAAACCATTTTATTTTCAAATATGTTACTTTTTACAGCTGGATTCATGTAATTTGCTCTTTAAGTACACAAAACACCCCACTTGAAATTATCACCAGTCATCGCTTGTGTAGAAAGCCCTCTTTCACATCATGTATGTGAAAGCTTTTGATAACTGCAATATCTCCTTTACAAGAAACAGGTAAAAAATAGAAGACTTTTTTAAACAGTCACAGAACAAAGTAACATAACAAGAAGTCTGTCTCTGCTCACCACCTGCCACGCAAGAAGCAAACCTTGAGAGCAAGACAGCTGTTACTTTTAGTGTTAGCTTAGATTCCAGTCTAAAGCATTCTATTCCTGGTCCCTTAGGAATGAAATGTGGCACAGTACCTTTGCGAGCACTAAAGCAATCAAGTTGATTATGGTTACTATTGTTATTCTTGATTTAGCCAGTTGGGGGAAAAAAAAGTAAGAAAATCAAGGTAGTTACTCAAATTTAAAATTCTTTTGATAAAATATACAAAATTAATGTTAAAAAAGCATGGAGGGTTGAAAGTCCATCTCTCTACTAATGTGATTTTATTTAACTGGCATTGATCTTAGCTGCAATTGAGATAGTGTGAAAACACGAGACAGCTTTGAATTGCAAACAGATGTAATATAAATACAGTTTAATAAACTCACTGCAATTTAGTTCCTCTTTTCTAAGCGAAATTGTTTACAACTATGCTTTCTGCAGATTGAAAGGAAATACGAGGGGAAAAAACTTTAAAAATTGTATAAATTAAAGAAGTGGGAGTACAGTTTTCATTTTTGCTTTTCATGTCTGAGTAGTTGTAACAATAGTAATGGCCACGTTAGTTTGTGTGTTACAATGCAAGCAATATCTAATTCAACCTTTAAGTGGCTTGTTGAAATTATAGGTTTTACATAATTACCCTCAGAAAATAGTGCCTAAAAATCCAGAATGAAATTAAAACCATCTTACACCACTGGTGACCCCTCTGACAAATCAATTTCAGGCTTGACATAATAAGTTACACTGCAGAGAGCAGAAAGCCCCTTATCCTGTGGGACTGCTCAGATTATACTTTGAAACTGAAAAGGTTCATCTCTGGTTCCTAATGGTGTTATGTAAATACAAAGGAAATGGGCAGCATGTGGGGTGACATCACAGAGTATAGGAAGAAAGGGTGATCAAAACATTTAATTAAATCATGGCAAGTATAAAAAACAAGCTGCTGAAACCTATAAAAATATCCTTATTACACTACATAAAACAGATGCTACTTATACTTTTAAAAAGCAATAAGATGATCTGAAGAGAACATTACAAGAAAAAGATATTACAGTAAATATATTGGTATTTGTGAGTTGATTAGAGATATAAATTATTTTTTCCTGGTGAGTTCTTCTGTAATAATAATTTTATGTCTGCGGTGTGTACTGACTGCAGATCTGACTACAGCCCACAAATGTTACTGATTTTTAAACTAGCCATCCATGAAGAGATTTTTTAAATAATATTCATTGAATTCTGTTGCATAAAGTCACAATATCTCATGATGTAGTTGCAGCACATGATCTTAAAATTAAAATTTTGTTACACCAGCCTCAAATCTATAGTATTTAAGCAAAAAAATTAAAATTCTCATGCTCCCAAATTGAGGAAATTGATGTCTTTACTAAGTAATTTTAATGATGTATTTTCTTCTCTACAACTGTTTATTACTGTAACTAACAAGATTATCCAGAAGGCCCAACTCTGTTTAGGATGAGGAATTTATAGGATATTTTTTAATGTCCCTCATTTATGTTTAATACAGTGATACAAAACAGTCACCTGCTTGTGACTGACTACATTGAGGCCATTTTCAAATCAGCGGCATTACTTTGACACGGCCGCAAGACTGTTGCAGCCTAGGCCACAGAACTAAGAGATCGAGATGTGAGCTCTTTTTCCTCAGATAAAATAGAGTATTTTAAAGGTATTCAAATGTTTTGCTGAAATTACTGGTTTATAATATAGAATTTAAAAAATTCTGCTGCTTTCACAAAATCTTGTGAGTTGTTGATACTGCTGTATTGGGGATAATGTACCACTCCCCTCTGTGCTCTTGCTGATGACTGTCATGACAATATATGGTTAGCAAAGCTGCTGCAAACTACATTCAAAGTTCCTAAATGTACAGAGCAGATTGCAGACTAAGAGTTAGTAAACTAACACATCATGTGAGTACATGTTTTCCTTCAATCAGCATCTGAGAATAAAACCACCACATTCTTCAGTTTATTTTGTATTCTACTGCTCAGAATAGGTTCTTCAAATAATTCAAAGCCTGCAGATTATGCATGAAATTGCTACTGAGAATATTTGCATATCATGTTATTTTAATTGCATGATACTATCAATTTAATTAACTGGGACCACGTTAATTATCACTTTCACAAATCAACTAGACATGTCCTAATTGATTTCAATGAATATAAACTCAAACTCTGTGGAAGTCACCTAGTATCTTTGGAGATTCTCATAAGCCTTTGAAGCCTCTCTCAGTAAATGTATTTAATTATAAAATTTAAAGTACCAAAAGTTTCCATTATTGTGAATTCCAAGTGCTTGAAAGTCCTTGAGAAAGAGATGATAAGGTTGCAAAAGAAGCAATAATAAAATTCAGTTTCAAAATGACCATAAACTTAAGAGATGATTCTCATAATTACATTACAGTGTAATTATGTACAGGAGTGTACAGCTCCTCTCAGTGAGGAGCACTTAATCTTGGACATCAAAGGTGCAGGCTGGTGCTTAGAGAACAAGGTTCTCTAAGAAGGCCAGATACCAGAAAACACGTACTCCACAGAACACCGTCTGGGAGAACCACTCAGTTCTCATACATGGTGAGCTTAGAGATGACATAGAGTATTTTGCAGAGTGAGACGGAGTTATGAGACGGAAGGGATGTTCCACAATGAATCCACAGTGACTGCCTTGTAAGGGAAACAGCTGACAACATTTCCTGTATTTTTACTTTCTGAAAGACTGCTTGGATAACTTGCTGTCTCGAAATCATTTGACAAAGTTAAATCCCCAAAACGGATACATCCTCAAAACGGCAGCAAATCTGGAATGACGAAATTTGATCATAATCATTGTGGTGTTTCATAATCAGTTAAGTTTGTATACTTCTCTACCCTGTGTTCAGGCTTCTGTTGGCCTACTTCTGAGCTATAAATATCCCCTCATGGGTAGTTCAAAATGAAGATGCATAATAAGACACTCAGAGGTGTGGTGTCCACTGGGTAACCAAGGAACCCATTAAACTAGAATGTGCAACGCTGAGCATTGTGTCGCTTCAGGTCACATTTGAATCTAGTCATAGAAGAACTGTGGGATTTTCTTACTTAGGTTCTCTTCGTATATGAATATCTGTACTGAAAGGATTTTTTGATAGTTTTGTAAAGCAAATCATTGCTCCTGATATAACAGTCAGAAAATCTATGACTTTTATGACACAAGTGGTCAGATAAGACAGATAAACCGAACCAGCAATTCCCTACCTATCAACAGTCCCTTACTAGTTTCCACAAATTACCAATATGCCAGTGCTTAAAAAAATCATGTTTACATTACCAAAACATTAATAATCAAAGGAATTATGGAGTCCCCATAGTCACTTATGGTGTGGAATCTAGTAGAGCAACATTTTTCAGAAACTCTGAAAATACTTTTGTCAAAAACCTTAAAAAAAATTCATATTTCATAGTACAGCAAATCAAAACCTAATCAGTTCAAAACCCAATCTGTTCAAAACCCAATCTGTTCAAAACTCTTTGATTCTTGACAGTTTCATGTCCATTATGCCTGTCTTCTGTAACTGGACATGCTGGCCATGAACCAATTTAGACATTAGGCACACATATAGAGACATTAAGATTTTAGGTTTTGGGAATCTTTATGTATCTGTTTAATGGTAACCACAGTCTTGTATTTGGAAAATGACAGACTCCGGAAAAAGGAATTTTTTTTCCCCCAGGACCTTAGTTTAGCTATATATTTCATGGATTATTAAAGTTTTATTGCCACCCCACACACACACCTTCAACTTTTTTAAGGTCCTAAAGGGACTTTCACCTCACCTTCCTCACCTCCCATCACCACTTTCATACCTTGTGCTATAAAGTTAACTGTTTTTATTTAAAAACAAAAATTCCCAAAATCCTATGAATTTTTCCATGTCACACACAGTTTACTAAGTTGATGTCTCCTACATTACATATGTTCCATGTTTTAAAATCCCTGGGTATTTTAGTCTGTAAAACTGCTTAAGACACAATCATCTCTTTAGAAGACATTTCATGTACACTGGAAAGACTGTCAGGATCTTAAATAATTGTCACTTTTGACAATTATAGGTAGACTTTTAAAAGCAACACAGCTAAAAGAAGGTACACAATATTGAAATAAGGGCTCAGATATCTCTTGTCAAAATAAAGAATTCCCCACTTGAAAAAATTTTTCTGTGGTGCCTTTTGATACACATGGATGGATGACATGGCTAACTATAAGGGCATTACAGAAATTTTGTTTGTCTCTTCTACTGCATTTTAAGGCATCCTCCTGTGTGGTACTTTGTGATACTGGAAATTGATTTTGACTATTTAAGATCATGTAATATTGTTTTTTGGATTGGACTACATGGTAGAATAGATAGTTCAGTGGTATATTGCCACTTAATCATAAAAAGAGTAGGTCAAGCCAAAACAATACTGTGGACATTTCAGATACCAGAAACAAGGATCCCTGCAAAGCACTATAATAGCACTAATGAGCCACACAACACAAATGCTGAAGTTCACACAGAGAGCAAATAAAACCTGAACTAACATAATACCTCATTCCAAACTCAGAGGGGTTTATTAGACAACAGCTTATTACTTGTGAAAAACTAGAGGAGCAATGTGGAGAGAACACCCAAACAGTCCAGCTTCTGTCACTTCACTAAAGATGTTCTGAAAGATGTGCAATACCTTGCAAAGAAAAACAAGTGCACAGCCATTAGAGTCTGTGAATACAAAGAATATGGGATTTTGCATTATAGTGTCCTTCTAGGGCAATCAATCTCCTATGTAGTGGTCTTTATCTCCATCTCAGTTAAAGTAACTCACTGTCCAATGTCTTGTCACAAAAATATAGTTTAATATTTATTCACACAGGTTATTGCACTGATTCTTCTCAAGTTGACCTCAGCTAATCTTCTGGTATCAGACTTCCAATAATATTGTTTCAAATTGAATAATAATCCACTGCCACTAAGATTTTTTTTTTAAATACAAGAGAATGTCTAGTGCTTTCTTCACATAGAAATCTCATTCATCTCTTCTTATTGTTTTGGCATGATTTGGAAGAGAACTGTTCATTACCATGCAAATGGAGACAACCTTTGTTATTGGGCTAGTTGTCATATAGCACTTTGCATTTGAAATTCACTTGTTGAAACAATCATCCAAGCCAAGATTACAGGGAAACTAAAAGCAGGACTTCAAAGGTAAAATGGTTGAAATTGTGGCTATAAAATGTTTATGCCCTTTCTATTAGAGAGGAGATATCCAAACACTCTATGATATCACAGAGAGGGGAGAAAATTCCGGGTCCTCGTCACCATGAAGTTTTTAATCTGATGAACCAGATTCTCCTTGTTTTATGTAGAGTACCACATATAAGAGTTTTTATTGATATTGATTTGACTTGATGTAGATAGAACATTGTGAACAGTGGTTGGAGACTTTAACAAGAAATAAGCAAGCATGCAGTAAGATTTTGATAACAGGCACACCAAGTAAGAGCAGAAAATGACAATAATATATCAAGAAAAATTTTGTGCAATGATGAAATTTCCTAAATTATATTGGATCTTATTAAAAAATGAAGTTACACAGAGATAATACAAGTGCATTACAGTCTATGGTAAGGGTTTGCAGTATGAGTGAGGACAATGCTCTCAACCTGCAGATGCGTGTAGTAAGAGAACACTTTTCCTTATTAGAAAACATATAGGAATGCAATTAACTGAAGCAGAGTAAATGTCATACTCAAGTTTCACTCCCAAAGCTAGATAAAGAGCTCCTGCCTTCTTAGAAAAGGCTCTGTAGACTCCAATAAACATAATTCATGGATTCTTGAAATATCACCTGCTTCAGCCATCACTGTGCCGTTCTGCTGTGGGCTGTCACATTTCTAGTCAAAGTAGCCAAGAGAGGAAGCATCTGTTTCAATGGTGGTTACCCTGGAAGGGCAATGTTTCAGACTGCTGCAGCAAGGTCTCCTGGAGGCTTTGGTTTTCAATATACTTGTATATTAAATTCTGCTAGGCAACTCAGGAAACCATATATGTTTCCATTTACCCTCTTCTTTTCAGGCTGGGAAACCACAACGGAACACTTTGACCACTGACTCCATAGTCTGTGAAATAAAGAATCCAATAAAGAACAAAACAACCCACTGTAAAAGCAAATTTATATTTGCAATGGGGAAAAAAATATCATTAATGATCTTTGGATCTCAAATCACTTTAAGATGTTAGTGATGTTCACCAAAAATGCCAAAAGAAGCACAGTCACAACATTCAGAAGGAGTTTAAAAGTATGATACTGGATACAAAGGAAACTGCAGAATGACTGTTTCGTTAGAAGAAGATAGGATATAAACAGGAAAAATGAATGCACTGGGAACATTCCACTGACTTTTGCGGTGGGATCTTCCCTGAAGCTTGGCTGATTTGTTAATGTTCTCTATTATGTAAACAGCTCCTTCCTATGATACGAGAAAGTGTTTTCTTAGCTAATGAAACCCCTATGTTGCATTCAACCCTCTTATACCTCCCATAAACCACTACCCTGTAAGATTTCAAAGCTGAGATGTGCTATCCAGTGTTGTGTTTTGCTTGTTGTGATATATTCTATCTTTTTAAATGAAAGGGTTTATGCAAGACTGGATATTTATTTATTCCTCCTTGTATTCTAACCCCTTTTTGTTGTCTATGATAAAATGATATCTTTGGGAGATTTTCTCAATAATCATTAGATCTCTAATGGAGATTTGTTGTCTTGTAGATGCAAATATTGAACATTTTTGGGATGACTGTTTTGGTCTTCTATAGTAAATCTTGAGAAGTCTTATATTTTGAATTTTAAGCTAGGTTCTATTAAAGCTTAAAGGTGGAATTATTCCACCTTTAATTATTCTATTAAAGCTTAAACAATGGAATTATTCCATTAAATATTCCTGAAATATCTACAAACTATTTAATTCACAGAATCATAGAATCACAGAATATGCTAAGTCGGAAGGGACCCACAAGGTTCATGAAGTCCCACCCTTAGCCCTGCACAGGACTATCCCCAAGAATCACAACATGTGCCTGAGAGTATCATCCAAATTCTTCTTGAACTCTGTCAAAGTTGGTGCTGTGACCACTTCCCTGGGTAGCCTGTTCCAGTGCCCAAAAACCCTCAGGGGGAAGAACCTATTTCTAATATCCAATCTAAACCTCCCCTGACACAAACTCAGGCCATTCCATTGGGTCCTGTCACTGGTCACCACAGAGAGGAGATCAGTGCCTGCCCCTCCTCTTCACCGCATGAGGACATTGTAGACTCCCCTCAGTCTCCTCTCCTCCAGGCTGAACAGACCAAGTGACCTCAGTTCCTTCCCTCAAGGCCTTTCCCCATCTTTATTGTTCTCCTTTGGACATCCTTTAATCACTTACTATCTTTCTTATATTGTGGTACCCAAAACTGCACACAATATTCAAGGTGAGGCTGCCCCAACGCAGAGCAGAGCAGGACAATCCCCTCCCTCGACTGGCTGGTGATTCTGTGCCTGGTGCCCCTCAGACATGGTTGGCTCTCCTTCTACATGTTCTGAAAGCCCTGATTCCCAGGAAGTGGCCAGGCATTGCTTAATAATAGGAAGTAGAGACTAAACCTTTTTATTCTCCTCTGCTTGTACACGTGCAAACTTTCGTTTTTGTTTTAGTAAACTGCCTTATCTCAACATACAAGTTGTTTTCCATCTTATTCTCTCTCCCTTGTCTGGCTTGGTAGGCACCTGGCATCCAGCCAAGGTCCATCCACCACACATTATCATAAAATGAAATCAGGTTTGATAAGCAGGACTTTCCTCTCATGAAGCCATGCTGGTTGTGACTGATGACAGCGTTGTCTTTCAGGGGTTTCTCAATACTTCCCAGAATATTCTTCTCATTAAGGTTACCAGGCTTACTTAAGTGAGACTGACAGGCCTGTAGTTCCTGGGCTGCTCCTTCTTTCCCTTCTTAAAAACTGGGATGATGTTCACCAGCTTCCAGTCAGCTGGGACCTCTCTGGATTCTCAAGACTGCTTGAAAATCATCAAGGGGGGTTTTGCAATGACATCAGCTAACTCTTTTAAGATCCTGGGATTAATCTCATCAGGTCCCATAGATTTGTAGGGATTCATTTGGAGCAGCAGATCCTGTGTAATTTCAGGGTTGAGTGGGAGTTGACCAGTTATGGTCCTCCAGCTCAAGGCACTGAGATGCCCTTGATCCATCATCCGTGTTGAAGACAGAGGCAAAGAAGGCATTAAACACCTCTGCTTTGTCTCTGTCCCTGTTTTGGAGATGACCTTCCGAATCCTGTAAAGGGCCAATGATATTTCTATACTGCCTATTGTCATTAATATATTTAAAAAAACAAACAAAAAAAACAAAAAAAACCTGGGCAGTTGGCCGTGTGGCAGTTGTGGCCTCAAGGGAGAGGAGAGGAGGAACTTCAGAGTGCACATAGGTTTGCCAGTCCAATTTGGGGGAGGGGGAGTCTGGATCCCTTTCCCCACCCACAACGTGGGGGATCCCAGTTCTAGTTCCATCTCCATCTGAAGAA
>NW_016690198.1:4155481-4158268 GCF_001604755.1 Lepidothrix coronata
CCACCCCCCCCCACACGTGGTCCCATGGCAGGCACAGAGACAGCACACCGGTGTGGAGAGGAGGCAAGAGAGTGTTTATTGTTGGGGGTGTTACATTTATAGGGTTAGGGAGAATCACAGATTAACCAATTGGAAGTCTCAAGGGGCTTATAGGAACACCCAATCACAGGAAGGG
Organism: Lepidothrix coronata; assembly: GCF_001604755.1. Taxonomy (NCBI): domain Eukaryota; kingdom Metazoa; phylum Chordata; class Aves; order Passeriformes; family Pipridae; genus Lepidothrix; species Lepidothrix coronata. The sequence continues at coordinate 4,155,657 of NW_016690198.1, forward strand.
GTTAACAAGGTCCAATGAAACACCTCAGGACACCTTCCCAGGAATTCCTGCATGGGAGATAACCATTGTCCTGGGGGGTGTTGGGAAGAAGAAGCAGGTGTTTGCAAAGAGACCACAAAAGGCCATTTTAAGACATGTTTAAACAACAGTTTTCCCATATAATGCAGGTTTAGTGCCACAGGGGAGGGGTCGGGCAGGCCATGTGGTCCCTGAACCAGCGGGAGGGCAGGCAGGGCAGTCCTGTTTGGAGGGCTGCTGGTGGGTAGTGCATGGGAAGGTCTCTGATAACACGGTGGGGGGAGAGTAAAGTCAGGATGGGTAGTGGATTTTTCTGTGGGGGTTGGGGGTTTAGGCTGGGCTGGGGCCATGGGAGGTACCTGAGACCTGGGTGGGTGCGGGACCCCCTTATCTGTGTGCCCACCCTGCCCGGGGGTGCGTTTAGGATAGCTCTCTGTTCTGGCACTGTCGCAATAATGTGCTGAGCTTAACTCGTCTGTGGCAACTGCCCAGGAACTGTTTGTTTTGGAATTATAGAGTCCTGAAAGGGTGCTTAGGGCAAGGAAATGTCCCTGGGAATATCCCTGGGTTTGAGTGGGGGAGAAGCCTGTGTGCCTCTGTGAAGTTGTGAGCTATGCTGGCGAAGGTACGTGCCTTCGGCAGGGTCTCCCATGCCAGATAGGTCAACATTGAAGGGTCAGATAAAATCCATCCATGGGCAGGATGGACTCACAAGCCTCTCGGCAGTCATCCTAGGAGAAGGACAACTCTAAATCCAAACCTGGGCAGATGGAGCTCACTTAGCCCTGTAAGGCCATCTATCTAAGAGAAGGATACTCTAATCAAACCTACATCCTAAGGACCTCACTGTCACCGTCCAAGCTCGCTAGACCCTGGCAGATGAACCTCAGGATTAAAGGGTGGGTCCAGTTCTGTGCATGCTGCATCTCACCTAAAAAATCCATGGCGCAGGCTCGAAGGATATACCCACATTTGTAAAGCCCTATAGCGACAGGCGAGGAACGAAACGGCAGGTGATAAGGTGCACTGGAAGCCACAGACTCAACCCTGCATGCAGGAGGTTCAGGACATTGGTTGCCTGAGACTGACCCAAGAGATGACAGTCTCTTTTGGCAGCATCCTGAATGACCAAGCAGCCTTTTTCAAGGAGAGCACTGCTTGCTCCACATGGAGAGGGACCTAGAAAAGGTGGCCTAAACAAAGCTCATCTTCACCCTTCACCCGGTTGGTTAATTGCGGACAAAGGGCATTTCTGATGCAGTCAAACAAAGATTAAGAGACAAAGGCATACACCTGCCTTGAAAGGTGTACCCAAATTGACACTCACATGCTGGAACATCAGAACCATGCTTGATACTGCAGATGGTGGATGTCCTGACCGTCATTCTGCTCTAATTGCCCACGAACTGTCACGACTCAACATCGACATTGCTGCTCTCAGTGAAGTTCACCTCCATGAGGAAAGCAGCATTAGAGAACATGGTGCCGGTTACACACTCTTTTGGTCAGGTAAACCCAGAACTGAAAGGCATGTCTCAGGAGTTGGCTTCATGATTAAAAACTCGTCCCTAAATTTGAAAATCTGCTGACAGGTCATTCTGATCACCTTCCACTACACAACAAGCAACATGTTTTCATCTTTAGCATATATGCCCCATCTCTCCAAGCTGACCCTGCTGAAAAAGATAAATTTTATACTGACCTGCACCACCTTACCCAAAAGGTTCCTGTAGATGATAAGATCATAATCCTTGGTGATTTCAATGCCAGAGTAGGAAAGAATTTTGAAGCCTGGAAAGGAGTATTAGGCAAACATAGTGTTGGAAACTGCAACAATAATGGTCGACTTCTGCTAGAATTCTGTGCGAAGCAGCACCTCACCATCACCAACACTATCTTTCAGCAGAAAAATAGTCTGAAGACAACCTGGATGCATCCTAGATCCAAGCATTGGCACCTCACTGATTATGTCTCGGTGTGACAGAGTGATGTTCTCGATGTTCATCATACCCGTGTGATGTCCAGTGCAGAATGCCAAACAGATCATTGCCCTGTGAGTTGTAAACTTAATTTCAGCCTTAAGTTCAAACCTAAAAGGGGCGGTATTCCAAGGAGGAGACTCCAAGTTAACAATCTTCAAACAGCTAGAGCGAGAGACAGCTTCCAGGTAAATCTTCAAACTAGGCTCGAAGATCGTTCCATAGATCCCTCTCTTGAAACAATTTGGCAACATATTAAAAATAGCATCCTGCAGTCCTCTGAAGGATCCTTAGGGTTCTCCTTCAAGAAAAACAAGGACTGGTTTGATGAAAACAATCAAGAGATCCAGGAATTTTTGAAGAAGAAGAGAACTGCTCACAAAGCACACCTTGCTCAGCCATCTTGTCACGTAAGGAAAGCAGCCTTTCATCTTGCATGCAGCAAGCTCTAACAGAAACTCCGTGACATCAGAACAAGTGGTGGATCAATCTACCAGGAAAAAAATCAATTATGCGCAGATACGGGTGATCACAGAGGATTCTATGAGGCCTTGAAAACAACATACTGACCTACATACCAGGTCCAAAGCCCTCTACTCAGTGCAGATGGTCAAA
>NW_016690198.1:4158462-4190090 GCF_001604755.1 Lepidothrix coronata
GCAAGGCAGCTGGGGTTGATGGAATTCCACCTGGAAGCATGGGGGCCAAGCACTCCATGCAAAATTTCACGAGTTTGTGGTGAGCTGTTGGAAACTAGGCAAACTACCATCAGACCTTCGAGATGCAGTCATCATCACCCTATATAAGAAGAAAGGAATTAAATCAGACTGTTCAAATTACTGAAGTGTTACTCTGCTCTCCATTGCTGGTAAAATCCTGGCAAGAATACTTTGGAACAGACTAATACCCACTATAGCAGAAGAACTTCTATCTGAAAGCCAATGTGGTTTCAGAGCCAACAGGAGTACCACAGACATGGTGTTTGTTCTCAGACAACTGCAAGAGAAGTGTAAGGAACAGAATAAAGGTCTCTGTGTAACCTTTGTTGATCTCACTAAAGCTTTCGATACTGTGAGCAGAAAAGGTCTATGGCAGATTTTGGAATGTTTAGGATGTCCCCCAAGTTCCTTAAAATGATCATCTTACTTCATGAGGATCAGGGCAGCCAAGTCAGACATGGCAATGCACTTTCTGAACCCTTTCTAATAACTAATGGTGTGAAACAAGGCTGCATTCTTGCATCAACCCTATTCACAATCTTTTTCAGCATGATGCTCCAAAGGGCTACGGCAGACCTCGATGAAGAAGATGGTATCTACACTCGATATTGTACTGATGGAACCTATTCAACCTAAGGCGACTGAAGGCCCACACTAAGACATTAAATCATCATGTCTGGGAACTGCTTTATGCTGACACCACTGCCCTTGTCGCCCACACAGAAGTAGCTCTGCAGTGTTTAACTTCCTGCATCTCAGGAAGTCTTCCATCATCCCCATATCACCATTGGCGAATCAGAGCTCAAATCAGTCCAGCAGTTTAATTACCTAGGTAGCATCATCTCCTCGGACGGTAAGACTGATGGAGAGATAGACAACAGGTTAGCAAAGGAATATAGTGCCTTCGGAAAACTCCATAAAAGAGTCTGGCAAAATAAACACCTGAAGAAAAGTACAAAGATCAGTATTTACAGAGCCATTGTGCTGTCTGCTCTGTTATATGGGTCTGAATCATGGGTCATCTACTGCCACCACCTGCGTCTCCTAGAACGCTTCCATCAACGCTGCATCTGTACAATCCTAAACATCCACTGGTCAGATTATGTGACCAATACATCTGTTCTTGAACAGGCAGCAGTCACAAGTATTGAGGCCATGTTGCTGAGAACACAGCTGAGCTGGGCAGGACACGTCTCAAGGATGAAGGACCACTGCCTCCCTAAGATCTTGCTCTATGGTGAACTTGTCACTGGCTGCCGCAAGAGAGGAGCCCTGAAGAGAAGATACGAGGACTCCCTGAAACAACATCTCAGCCTTGGCCATATTGATCATCATCATTGGTCTAACCTGGCCTCCAATCGGGAGGTCTGGAGACACACTATCTATAACACTGATGATTCTTTTGAGAACACATGCAGGATCACTCTTGAGGAGAAAAGACAACGCAGAAAGAATCGTGTCTTGTTGATACCACCTAAATGAGTTTTCCGCTGTGCCTTTTGTAACCAGACTTGTCTATTTCGCATTGGCCTTTTTTAGCCACCAGCACACTTGTAGCAAATGTGGGTATAGTCCTTCCCAAATCTTCGTTTGCAAAGCCGAGCCATGATGATGATTTGAAAAAACTCCTTTTATTGTCCCCTACACTTCTGACCAGCTGCAACTCCAGTTGAGCTTTGGCTGCATGAATATTCTCCCTACAGTGGCAAGAAGTATCTCTGTATTCTTCTCATGTCACTTGACCTTGCTTGCAGTGGGCATACACCTTCTTTTTTTGCCTTATTTTCAAGGGAAGATCCCTATTCAGCCAAGCTGGCCTTCTGCTTCACCTGCTTGACTTCCTGCATTCAGGAATTGCCTGCTTCTGTGCCCTTAGGGAGCTAGTTTGAATTTACCAGCACTGATGGACCCCAGCATCTGCAAAAACATCTTCCCAGGAGACCTTACTTACTAATTTCCTGGGCAGACTTCGTCTGCTCTCCTGATGTCCAAAGTTGAGGTTTTGCTGGCACTTTTCCTCCTGTCAACAGAGATTTTAAACTTGACTGCTTTGTGGTCCCTGTGGCCAAGACGGCCACCAACCTCTGCTTCACTCAGGAGACAACCTCTGCTGAAAAGCAGCGAATCAAGGAGGGCATCTTTCAAGGTTGGCTGCCTTAGTACCTGTACCATAAAGTTGTCATCCAGGTTTTTTTAGGAATCTTCCGGCTGTGTGATGCTCCCGGTAATTTCTGGAAAGTTGAAATCCCCCATAAGGACAAAGGTAGTTCACTTGGAAGTGTCCTTTAGTTCCTCAAAGAATAATTCATTGGCATCATCATCCTGGTTGGGAGGTCTATATTAGACTCCCACAATGACATCCACATTATTTTTTTAACTCTTGATTCTTATCCAGAGACTCTCAACTGTGCCACTGCCAACTGTGAGCTCCATACATTCTAAGTCTTCTGTTACACACAGTGCCACCTCTCTACCCCTTCTGCCTTGCCTATCCCTCCTGAAAAGCCTGTAACTGTCCAACAGGGCACTCCAGTCACAGGATTCATCTGCCCAGGTTTCACTTATGCCAGCGATGTCAGATCTCTGGGACTGGGCCAAAGCTTCGAGCTCCTCTGCATCACAGAGACTCATTTCAAGCCATTCTCAGTAAAACTGTCCCATCCGAAGGTGTACTTATTTGTTCTATTGTTCTCCCCTACATTACTTCTTTTTGGTTTTAGAATCAATTTTTTTTTAATAGTATTAAAAATTCTGGGAAGGTGTGTATACACGCTAGTCATGCAATTTCCCTGATATCTCTCTTTTTCCTGAAGTAAGGGTAATGGATGATGACATTTTGCCCGTCATAAAGAAAATGTTACTATATGCCCTGTGTGCTCTACTGATAGTATCACAACTGTGCTACTACATTGTACAACCAAATTCGGGAGTTTCAAATCAGACACCTTTCAACTAGTAAGTCCGCTTCCCTTTACAGCACAACTGGGAAAACAATTTTCCTTTTACTTCACATTCTTTGATCTGGATATCAAGTTCTGATCTTACACATGTCCACAGTGAACCCACAATTTTATTGTTAATGTGATTCAGTATCAGACTGTGACTGCCTTTCAGAAGCAAAAGAAAAAATAGCCTGACATATTCCCACAATTATTCAAATGCCTCCTAAAAGTTAGAATTTATCCCTCAAACAGAATGAGGCCAAATATAAAAAAAAGCTAAATTCATCGATAATCAAAAAAGTGGCAATTCAAACTGTGTAACACGTATCATAGTTTTATGACAATACCTATGTAGAACATGAAGAGTGATTCCAAAATATCACATATGACCGCTAGTTTCCCAAGAAATCTTATTTATTTTTAATAAGAACTCGAGACACGGGAAGAATGAGGTGAAAAGTCAAAAAATAATTCAGGAAGTAAATCAAGGAGCAACTATACTCTGATGGAATAGAAAAGTCCTGGGTTTTCTTCAAAAATATAGTTATGAAAATAGCAAGATTAATAAATAAAAGGAAAAGTTTAGAGATTACCAAACTGATGTGAATGGAAACTAGTGCAGCTGACAAAGAGCCTCACCATGACTGCATCATTCAAAGCTCACATTTCATTCAATTCTGGTATAATGAAAAGTAGAAAAAGCAAGGGTATTGAGAACTGTCTTATCTAAAGAAACTAGATTCAGAGACATACTTCCAAATCTTAAAGTGTAAACTAAAAAAACATTTTGAGTACTGGGTTCTAAGGAGCAAATTAAGCATATACATGAAGGTAGAGATGGTGCAGAACAGATGAATGCATGGGTCAACATGGGGGTACCATGAAGCTGTGTACCGTATTGTCCCTGCAGCATCTGAAGGACAATTAAAAGCAGAGTGAGGAAGATGGAGAGCGTATGGGATAGGCAGTGGTGGAGGAGGAGGGCTTGATATTTCTAAACTACTGTGGTGCAGCTGGGTTGGCACATGGATATTCTTTTGTGTGTATAGTGTGGTTGGTTTTTTTCTTCAAACAAACCTAACCATGCACGGAAGTTTACAATCTATAGGAAAGAGCATACCAGAGAAAGCTGGGTCATGTGATCTACAGAAGCAGAAGATAACTATGTTTCAGTCAAAAACACATTTTTTTTGTCTTCTTTACTCTTCCCTGCTTTCTTTGGTTATGTCCTTATTTTCAAAGTCAGGAAAAGTCATGTTGCATTTTGATTTTGGGTGAGGCTGTTTGAATTGTACAGTACTGCCAAACTTACTGCTAGAGTTGGGTATCACTTCCTCCCTTGCCCCTCCTGCCCAAACACCATGCTTCAACCCATTTCATTACTTTTACAATGAGTCTACTTGAGTGTAAAGCCACTTGGGGCCTCTTTAGGGGTGGTCTTCAGGCACAAGCTATTGTATCACTAAAAATCAAATTGCCCCTTGTATAATAAGTTTGTGATGCCCAAACACTTGAAATAGAATTACAACAGCACTCAAATATGTAAGAGGAATTCAATAAAAAGTCGTGATAGCACAGCACATTTTCAGTTAATTAATTTCAGATATTGCATAAACTTGGATAGAAAAAAAAATCAGGAAACACTTCTGTGAGTGCATGCTGTAGAGCTTCACTGGAAATGCTGTAAGAAAATTAGAAAATAGCAGAAGCACCATTTTCAAAAGGAGGTACGTAACAGGGCCAGGCTTTTTTTTGCCATTCTCAGAAGGTTTTACAAACACAGGAGAACATGTCTCTGGTAACAACAAAAATGAAGTGATGAAATCATGATTTGAATGCAAAACTGAGATTAGCCAGATTCTGGAGAGTGAAGTCCATTGTCTATACTAAGTCTTAACCAGTTTGTGAGTTATTAATCTTCTGCAAACTTTACAACCAGTTGGTCAGTTACAGTGCTGAAACACTGTTTATTCTGTAAGTTCTATCTCCAGAAGTCTTCAGTATTCAGTTTCAGGATAAATCCAATCAAAGGCATGAGCAAACAGCAAAAATATTGAAAAATAAAAACCAATACATCAGAATTGTTTTACCTTTCCTTGTGCAAGCCTTTGACAACTTAGTTCTTTCTTACTATGCCTTCAGAGGAGATTACCAGGCACTGCTAAAGGTGTCAGTGAAATGTTACTACTATTGGCTACTACTGCATGCACATGAAAAACCGTTGGATGACAACAGCATCTCCAGCATGCTATCAAATCTCAGAGCTGGCATCAATCTCATTTATGAAGTTTTTATATAGTAGTAGTCTTAGATCATGACCAATTCCAAAGCACTTAAGACTGTTTAGACCTGGAGCTGATAAATCTCTTAGATCAGCCTCATTCAACTGCCTGTAGAGCAGGAAAAAGAAACTTGCTTTCCCAAAAATAGCAAGCTAACTACCGAACTATTCTCATTTGAGGCTGTCTTCATCTCTGTGTTGATGCTATTCCACTTTGTGGACACAGATTAATAGACAGAGGGAACAAAACACACAGAGGGTCATGATTTTCAAGTATGATCTACTGGAAACTCCATCCAAATTCAAGTTTACCCTTTCTCTGAGGAGAGATCTGAATCAAAGCCTAAGACAGGTTAAGATAATCTATCGCATAACATTATGAAATGGGTGCACATGTATTACTGGATCAGAAAAAAGTAATTTCTCCCATTTGTTTCATGATATTTAGTCACTTTAACCTATTTCCAATACAGTAAATGGATTACTTGCCTCCAATTACTTGCCTCAAATGATGACATCAAACCGTCAGTTTTCCTTTGTAAACAATGATTCTGTGTCTTCGAGTAAAACAGACAAATGTGAAATATTACTTCAGAGTCCCAATCCTTAGATGCTTGTCTGAAGGTATCAGCAAATCATAGAATAGTTTGGGTTGGAAGGATCTTAAAGTTCATCTAGTTCTAACCCTATTGCTATGGTGAGGAACACCTTCCACTAGACCAGGTTGCCCAAAACCCCATCTAACCTGGCCTGGAAGTCTTCCAGGGACAGGATATCCACAACTTATCTGAGTAACCCAATCCAGTGCCTCACCACCCTCACAGTAAAGAATTTCTTCCTAATATCCAGTTTAAACCTACTCTCTTTCTGTTTAAAGTCATTTTCCTCAAGCGCTATCACTACATACCCTTGTAAAAAGTCCCTCTCTAACTTTCTTGTAGGCCCCCTCTAAGTATCAAAAGCCTTCTCTTCTCCAGGCCAAACAAACCCAGCTCTCTCTCAGTCTCTCTTCATAGGAAAGGTGCTCTGTCCCTCTAACCATCTTTGTGTTCTTCCTCTGGATTCACTCCAACAGGTCAATGTCCTTCCTGTGCTGATGATGCCAGAGCTGGATCTCGCACTCCAGGTGGGGTGTCATAAGGGCAGAATCACCTGCCTTGACCTTCTGACCAGGCTTCTTTCGACGCAGGGTGTCGCGGGTTTACTCCGGTCAGATTCCAAACTTCACAAAATTGCCAGAAATTGAGAGAGGTTTCACAACAGGCAAGACAGACTCGACGTGAGGAAAAATATTAGAATTTATTGCTAACAGAATAGAAACTAAAAAGTAATAAAATACACAGTATTAAACACACTGTTTACCACCCCTTGGCCCCCTGCATCAGTGCAGGAAGAGAAACTCTCAGGGCGATAGCTAAAGTCTCTCTCTCCATCGGGCTGAGCAGGGTCTCTGCACCCCTCGAGGTCCTTTCATGGGCTGCAAGGGGACACTTGCTGCACCATGATCTTCACCATGGTCACAGGGAGCTAAAGCTCTGAGTCTCTTCCCTGCTCCTTGGGGTCCCTACCAGGGGAGTAAGCTGTCAGGGGACCCCTCCCCTGGGTCGCAGATTCTGGGGTTTGGCTCAGTCTCTTTATACCCTGATAGTTTTCACCAGAGTCCCGCCCAGAATAAACCTGCTCAGCATGTGGCTTCTCTCTCTCATTCTGTTGCAAATTCGAGTGGCGGTGGTAGCTGTGCTGGCTGTACTTAGTCTGGCCACCCTGGCGCAGCTCCCTGCACCCCTCGGTCCGGCTCCAGCAGGCTGCTGGTACAGACTACGCTGCTCCGGGCCCGCTCCGGGCTCCACGGGGCTTGCTCCGTGGCTGCTGCTGCCCCTTTGCAGGTGCCTCTCTGCTTGCTGCCACTCTGGGCAGCTTTTCTCTCGTTCTCTGGAATTTCTTCTGAGCTCTGCTGCACGTTTTGGCCAGGGACCCGGTCTTGGCCCTGGCTGCTCCTTTCCCCGCTGCCTGGTCTGGGCTAGCAGCTGCCACGGACCCAGGGTCATGGCCACTGCCCTCGGCCCGGGCCGGCCCAGCTCCAGCTCACAGTGTGTGTGGGGAGGGGGGCCCAGCCCTTGCCACGGCACCCGGCGTGCCTGCCCGAGGGGCCCGGGCCGTGGGGCCGAGCCTCCAGGGCCGACAGCTCTCTCTCTCTCTCTGCTTCCCTCCTGCTTCTAATTTCTACTGAGCCACGAGCCTTCTTTTCTGGCTGCTTAAATATGTCATTTGCAGAGGCGTTACCAGAGCTTTCGATTGGTTCTTCTCCGAGTGAGAACCAGGAAGTCCACTCTGAAACTGACCATTTTCAGTTCCAAGTGGGAAAGGACGAGTAAACCCATGACACAGAGGCAAAAATGTAGGTAATGAAAGCTCTCCAGCTCCATCTCATCTGACCCTAGGAAAACACCAATATGAAGAACACTCACAGTAACTAACTGCTGTTGTTCTCCTGGAATGATGTAACCTGTAAAGAAAGTAAGAGACAAATCCCATACTGCAACAACAGATCAGTTGCTCCCTAATGCCAGAATATGTACTCAGGGCAACTCTTTCCCATAGAATAGCTCTGTATCCTTTGGTTGTGCCCCTGCCCCAACGTTTCAAGCATCTATGGCTATAGCAGACAGCATAAGTCCATGAAGTGCTGTCAATACATGTGCCACATGGGTTTCTTGACATGGTAGGAGGTCTCTAGTTTATATTAATAATTCCCAAATTTTCAGTGGTTGAGTCCTAGTATTTCTACCTTTTACTTGTCTTCAATATATCAAAACTATTCCCTGGTGTCTTTTGCTTTCTTTGAAGGCCATGTGCACAATACAAAAGTAAAAACCACAGAACATCTTCATTAGCCTTGGATCTTTATTATTCTGTGTATAGTTGGGTGGCTGATAACTGTGGACTTATTGAAGAAGGTGCATTTCACTTGTGCTCAGTATTATGAATACATAGCAGCTTAGTTTCATTTCTCTGTGCAATTGCTGCACATTCATATACATGACAATTAGAAATATGAGACTTCTAAGGAAATATTTTGCTAATGCATTTTTACGCTATTAAAACATGTCTGAGAAACAAACTCACAGAAATTTCTTTATTGAAAAGCAAACAACAAAAAACCTGTTTACCAATGTTTCTAAGAATGGTGTCTAAGTGTTATGCTAATTATATTGATTTAGTTGTAACAAATAATTGTAGTACAGATAGTTATGTAGGAAGAAGGTGAATCTGTCCTTCAGCTGTTTACTGATTTGTGTTCCGTGTGCCTCAGGTACCAGTGCTCTACAGCACAGGTAACTGTCATTTTGCATTTCATTTAAGGTACTGAATGTCATGGCAAAAAATCCCTGCATTTATTCATGACAGAGGGGTTTATAGAAATCTTTTCTGTGGCAAACTTCCAGCTCAGAAAGGACTCCCAGCCAGCGCACTTGTTCAGTGAAAGCAAAATTCCACTGGCACATGAAACACATCTTCTTTCATGCATTTCTGCGTTTGTTCTCTGGAGTGTTGCCAGAACAGACTTAAGCTACAATAGCTAGCACCATTGTAAACTAGCAATTGCGAATGAGAGATTAAAAACTCCAGGGAAAAAAAACACTTTAAGTAACAAGGAGCATGGATTGGAGCCATACTCCTGTCTTCTCATTGCAGTGGTGCTACATGACTGTCTCAGGAAGCACAGAGGTGGAAGTACCTGGCCTTTTCTAAAGGGGTGTTTTTACGCTCACCCATGCAAAGTTTGAGCACTTGCCATCTGAACAGACATGTTTTAAGACACTCAGATAGCAAGGCAATGCTTCCTCACTTAGCATCTTCCGTGTCATCCTCATGCCTGTGAAACAATTTTGACTACAAATTTACCGGTTTGTGTAGTGTAAGCGAAGTGCCCTTTGATCACCTTTTTGTGCTTAGGAAAAAATGTAGCAGTGGCTCCTCTCAGCTGCATTGTAAACTAGAAACTACATCCATGTACTTATTTCAGTGGCATATTCATCCCTAGAATCCATATGCTCAACCTCTCTCCTGAAAAATAGCATTCAGCAAATAGCTTGAACATGTGCATCTGGTTTTAAATTCAGCTTACAGAACACAAAGTTATTGTCTCTTGTTTTACTGAAATAATCTACAAATATGAAAAGACTGCAGTGAGCAATGTCCCATTGTATATGAAGGCAAGCATTTAAAATTTTCAAGAGTTACTAGCTTAAATCATAACTCAGAGGAATTTTTTCCCAGTGACTGAATGTGCTCCATCTCAATTTGGTATTTTATTGTTATGGTCTTAAGTTGTTTTCCAGATGTAGCCTGTTAGACTGTCAGTTTTTCCAAACATATAGAGTTTTTCCTATGAAGATACATTTGGCCATTTTAAAACACTACATACAATGCTAACTCTGTAATAGGATATGGCTTTCTGTGCATCCTTTTCAATCCCTCACAATCAACTTGGCACATGCAGTATCTGACACAATTCCAGTTTGTTCATGCCAGTAAGTGGCATGATCAAGGGCAGATCTCCAGTCCTGTATCTTCTGGAGTTCTCATGCTAGCATTTGAATGTCTGCATTTAATCCTAACCCTTTTGTTCCATGATGTAGTTTGTACCAAAAACAAGTTTTAATTTACCTCCTTAGTCACATTTTCTCCAACTTAGGTACTGTCATTCAGCTTGGATGTAATAAAAAGTCAGAAGTCACAAGATAGGATGATTTTCACATTGTCATGTGTGTTGATATTTGGTGTGTAAACCCCAGTCTCACAGTGTTTCATGTTGAAATGTCTGATATAACCCTAAATTACTTTTTCAGTCTTGGCGCAGTTTCAGTGATATATCTGAATTACAAACATTATCTATAAGCACAAACTTGTTACCTGTGTTTGACAGCTACATGGATAAAGTGAGAACAAAAAGGCATCAGTGGTGCTGTGTTTGTCTTAAAAGAGATGCATTGCACCTAATAGTTGTATTTTTCTTAAACTGAACTGGCAAAAATGTTTCTAGACCTGAAATATGGGGTGGGATTCATGTCCTCTAACTTCATATGTTTTTCTGCATTAGAAGTTTAGATGTTACAGATACCTATCTCTAGGTTAATAATCTAGATGCCATTTGCAGTCAAAGGAGAAAAATTGGTATCTCTAGAATGTAATATATCTCATCCTAAAGTAGACTACTGAAATGAATCATACTTCAAAAAGGTATACTTCTTTCCTTTTGCTTCAAGAGAATCTAAACAAATAGTTCAAATGTGTGTGTCTAAAGTGAAGGGAGATGATCCCATTCACAGAGGATCTCATTAAAAGATTTTTAGAAGTTCATTTCCCTATATTTCTAGCATTTGTTGTTGTTTAATATTGGAAAGGTAAACAGCTTAGGGGGAAAAAACATAAGTAAAAAAACCCAACCTCTTACAAATTCTACTCTATAGTTCCAAGTGCTAAAACCAGGGATTAGTACAATGGATACCTTTGCTTCTCACTTGATCTTGCTATTGCAAAAATTCCTGTGTACTTTCCATTGTACTTGCAAATTAGAGGAGAAATCCTTAGGTAAAAATTCCAAAGCAGAGCTGGTATTCTCACAAATATCATATTATCACAGAATGGATTGGGTTGGAAGGGACCCCAAAGATCATCTCTTTCCAACAATGGGTAGGGACACTCCCCACTAGACCAGATTATACAAAAGTCCATCCAACCTGGCCTTGAACAATTGCAGGATGGGACATCCACAACCTCCCTGGGCAGCCAGTTCCAGTGTTTCGGAACCACTATTTCACCACCCTCACAGTAAAGAATTTCCTCCTGATATCCAATCTAAACCTACTCTCTTTCAACTTAAAGACGTTTCCCCCTTGTCCTGTCACATGCTCTTGTAAGAAGTACGTCTCCATCTTTCTTGTAGGCTCCCTTCAGTTACCGGAAGTCTGCTATAAGGGCACCCTGAAGCCTTCTCTTCCCCAGCCTGAACAATTCCAAGTCTATCAGTCTTTCCTCATAGGAGAGGAGTTCCATACCTCTGATAATTTTTGTGGTCCTCCTCTGGACTCTCTCCTCAATGTCCTACCTGTGCTGGGGACCACAGAGCTGTATGTGGTACTCCAGATGGAGTCTCTAGAGTGTAGGAGGCAAAATGACCACCATCAACCTGTTGTCCATACTTCTTTTGATGCGCCCCAGGATGCAATTGGCTTTCTGGACTGCAAGTGCACTTTGCCAGCTCATGTCCAGCCTCTCATCCACCAGCACCCCAGGTCCTTCTCAGCAGGGCTCCTCTCAATCCATTCATCCCCCAGCCTGTATTGATACTGGGGGTTGCCCAAGTGCAGCCCCTTGCACTTGGCCTTGTTGAACCTCTTGCGGTTTCACAGCCCCACTTCTCAAGTTGTCCAAATCCCTCCAGATGACATCCCATCTTCAGATGTGTCAACAGCACTGTTCAGCTCAGTGTTGTCTGCAAACTTTCTGAAGGTGCATGTGATACTTTTGATGTCATTGCTGAAGACTTTGATTAGCACTGGTCCCCGTATGGACCCCTCAGGGACACCACTTGTCACTGATCTCCATCCAGACACTGAGCCATTGACCGCTATGCTCTGGATGTGACTATCCAATCAATTCCTTGTCCACCTAACAATCCACCCATCAAATCCATCTCTCTCTAATTTAGAGAGAGGAATGTTATAGGGGACCATATCAAAGGCCTTACAGAAGTCTAGATAAATGACATCTGTCGCCCTTTCCTTGTCCACTGATGTAGTCGCTGCTCCATCACAGAAGGCCAAAAGTTAGTCAGGCAGGACTTGCCCTTGGTGAATCCACAACTTGCTTTTAACATTCATGCTGAGAAAAAACCACAATACTAAGTCCATATGCAGGAATTACTACTTCACAAAAATATTGAGAGCCCTTTAAAAAAAAAAGTAGATTAACACAGTTAGGTTAATAAAGTGGAGGCAGAATAGACAGCATCTATATTTTTATCCCAGTGTTCAAATTACTGTTCAAAGAATTAGCTGTGTTTACGATAACTTGTTATGATATGATACACAAGTGCTTTCTGCCATTGTCCCCTCCATGGCAGTTACTACGTAAATTTTTGATCTGATTTCCAAGAAAATACTGATGTATTGCAAAATGCGAAAGACCTAATTCCTCTCTTTTGTTCAGCTGATGGGTTTTGCTTGTTTTTTCCCCTTCCTCCCCATCTCCCACCCTCCCGTCTGCCCCAGTTTGGTCCAAAAATATCACACTAACTTTGTGAACTGAAATGGAATGCTGTTTTCCTCAGAGGAGCTACTGAAAAGTGCTGTTTTGATAAATACTGTAGGAATAGAACCCAAAGGAATTCAACTTAAGAAAAATACATGATGCTATTTCATTTCTCATCTTTGCCAGAGCTTTGATATGACTGGGCTCATTAGAAATAGAAACCCTGGTGGTATTGCTACTGATAACATTTTTAGATGTTGGTCTTATTATGATTTCTGCAATACTTAGTTCATGTAAACAAAATTTGCACATCAAAATCACTTTGCATTGTGTTCTTTTGTTTTTTTCTACCTTTGAGTCTGTAACCTTTAAAGAATTCAGGGAACATATGCAGGTGCCTTTTTGTCAGCTGTTATTAGATACCAGGATATAAGTTGTCAGTAAGAATCATGACCATCACACTCATATTTTCTTATTGCTGCCACAGATGGCAAAGTAACTGCACCAACCAGCTTTTTTCAAAGTGTAACCAGTGCCTGAAAAGATGGGTCAATAAATTCTGTTGTCCAAACAATATAACTCACTGAAATTGTTTTTGCAGCTTAACAGAGCATTCGTCAGCAGGGTACCAAACACAGCATACTGCTGTGTATGAAATACACATGCCTGTGAAATAAGGGTTATATCTGAAATAAGAAAGTTTACTCAGTTGGCATAGTGTTGCCATTATTGCAAACAAGCACTAATCCCACCCAAAGACACTCACTGTGTATTACTAGGACATATCAAGCTTGACTTGTGTGATAAGCATTTTATAAGCAGAGAGACTTTTGCAAAGGTTCTGCTTTCCTGTTAAGACTGTTGAATTTTCTACACTGGTGATATATATGAGTTGCTCTTTATTTATTTAACAAATGAAGAGCAAATTACAGTGTATTCATAGGACCAATGAAATGGACTGTGGTTGTGCTAGAAGCATGTGTAGTTACTGAAAAGAGAAGACAAGGGTAGGAAAGAATCCCAAACCAAAAAACCAGAATATTTTACCAGTGAATATCTCTGGAATATAAAGACAGTGTGGGATACTATGTATATGTGCTTGCAGGCACCCAGGTGTTACACAGCACACAGTATAGTGTTAAAATCTTACCCTTTACAGGTTGAGAGCCAATAAAGGATTGCTCATCAATCATATAACTTCCTATCTTAAGTGGCACTGAATCAAAAACCAGCCCTTGTCATGGGACAGCCAAAAAAATAGATTTCAATACTAAAATCAGACTATTTACTTTACAATTAATGGACTTGCCTCTCAGATATTTACAGATACATATCTGAGCTTGTGATACTGTAGGCTTTGTCTTGAAACAGAAAGCGCCACTGGCTAGAAAGGACATGCCCAAATAATTTAAATCCTTTATCTCAGTAGTAATAATTAAGTATTTATATATTGAGTATATCATACATTGCCCTAGGATCTTGTATTTTTCCTTTATCGCAGAAGTGTAAAAGCCTGAAATATCAGAAAGGCTGACAGCACAGATGATTACTGGAAGATTTCTTAGCTCAGCGTTAATACAAGCCCAACAGTGTAGCTATTACAGGAGTCTTAAAGATGTCCTCTCACATGCATCACTTACAGAAACATGAATGGAAAACATCTAAACTCTGCTTATCTTTCACTTTTGTTAGTTGAATGGATTTCTATTCTAGCTTAAGGGGTCCCATTAACCTCAGTAACTATACTGACATTCACTGTAGAGGTGCATCTAGAGTCAGTATCTAAATAATTGGGCATCAACTTCACACTTTATTTGTCAAAAGTTTCTACAAATCCTGTAGAAATTCCATTTACTGTCAAAAGTCTTGAATGAAAGATCATTGGAAGATTCCCCTCTAAATGAAAAAAAAAAAAATTGAATGTTGAATATTGTAGTTTAGACATTTCAAGGCCACTCTTCAAAATGTATGTATATTCAGTTCTGGGTTTATTTTTTTGTTTGGTTTTTTTTTTCCTTGGTGGTGGTGGGTTTTTTTGTTGTGTTTTTGTTCTGTTTTGTCACAGTGTTTGTTTTTTAGGGTTTTTTTTATTTTGGGTTTGGTTGTTTGGTTTTTTTTTTAAATCTGTTCTCCCCGAAATATGATTTCTCTTCACAAATATTAAAAAAACAGGATGTTTGATGTTTTAGAATCCCCCTGTGCAGCTGCTTTGTCAGTCCTTTAGGAGTGTGGCATGATAGGAATGGGGCAGATTGTTTATATTCTATCAGGAAATGCCAAATAAGAATCAGACCCTTACTGAATCCTGCAAAGTTTCCCAAAATTTCTCACAATGCCTATTGAGTATTTGGGTCTAGTTTTTGTAATAACCTTCATATTATATTAATATGGATTAAGAGTATCTGCTGTAAGAAAAAGCAAGCAGCCTGAATACAAGAATATGATTTTTAAAGATTATGAGCATTTGGTTGAAGCAGAAAACATATTTTTAACCTTTAGGGCATCTACAGTAAGTGAGTATAAGGACAAATGAACAGATTTCTTATTGTAAGACAGTGGCATCAATTAAATTTTTATATTGTATAATAAAACTTAGGTGAATTCTGATGTCTATTGGCTCTAATGTTAAGCACACTTCTTTTCATATCCATTCAGAACATATGTAAGTGACTCTTGACCACGTAAATATTCACTTCAGTAAAGGTGCTTTGTTATATCAGGGTAGAATATCAAGATCAAGAACAAGAAACCCAGTAGGGTTTGCAGACATTTATGAAGCCTTAAAAGCAGGCTCACATAACTTCTTATTGTGTCTTAAAGTCTTATTTCTAACACTATACACTTCTACACTTGTACTACAAGGTTATAGAAATTATAGGAGAGTGACTCCTAAAACTCTGGACCATGAGTTAAAAAACATGGTTTCTGTCCCTGGAAGAGTGTTTTCAGCATTATAACAGAAGTTGTACTAAAGTGAAATCATGAAGCATCTTATGCATACCTTCCCTCTAATATAACCAGACCTTCTTGCATGTAGATCTGCATCACATATGCTAGGCTGTTATTGTGTCAATACAAACTTAAGATGTGATGACAGGACTTCTAATCATATGTCTGTAATACACACTCAGGAATGCAGCACATACACAATTTCTTCAAAATTCCAAGTGTTCTGAAAGTCCCATGTTTCTGGGGAGCAAGGTGTTGTAGAAGAGGTAGTTGCTGTTATTAGCATACATAGAGGTGGAAGAGATTGGTTATCTGAAAATTCAGCCTGTAGCTGTAATACTTTGCTTGAGGCATATCACTACTGCTATGCAACCTACTACAAGATCACATGGAAATAGTTATTGGAAAGAGAATAAATTAATGCTTCTATGCACATCATTAATTTAATATCCTTCATTACTAAGAGTCATATATATAACACTACAGTTTCTGTATCCCCTAATTATTGCAAACAGTGATAGGAAATAACATGCAAAATTTTTTGTTCGGTGTTCTGGAAATCTGTATTGATGCTGATGGTTCTTTGTGGAGAGAAAGAGCTCTACGCTGTTTTTATCCAAGGGCATTTGTCATCCACTTTTAAATTGTGATCTTCAGGGCCAGTTATTCTGGTTTGATACACTTCTCATCACTCAATTTGCTATTGTGTTTGAAGTGCCTTTTTGATGTATTGTTTGGGGTAAAAGTATGTGTACTAGTATCCTCTGGAATCATTGAACTGTTTCTGAATACAGTAAAATAGTTTCATTTTTCTGACTATAATAAAACAGCACTAAAAAAGACAAAACAGGTATGCTCTATAAAAATGCTAGACATGAGTATTTTCCAGGAATATATTATTGTTCCAAACTGCAACACACAGACCTGCTTATATTTCCTTTACAGTCTACATTCACAGATTTGGTCCCTACACTGATTCTTTTTCTGCTTCTATGTAGTCACCCAAACCATCCACTGCTTTATATGCCTAATATGCACCCTTAATACCTATCGGTTATTAAAGTACTTTATGCCTGAAATCTCTGCTTGTAAGCATACTAGAAATATTTTTTCACTCATTTTATTACCTGAGTATACACAGGCTGGCAGTCATAGAGATCATAAAAAGGAGTAATCAACATTTGATTCTATGGCCCTCAGTCATTAAGGATGGCTTTTGTCCTTCATCATGTGTAGGATATTACAGAAATGACTGCATCGCCTGTAAGGAGAGACATGCTGTTCCTTTCCCTGCATATGACACTGCACACTGGCAAGTGCATTTAACTGGCTTCTCTTAAGACTCAGCAAGTTCTGCTTGGAACTTTTAATTTGAGAAGGCTGTAAATATGCCTAATGAGTTAATGTCTCTTTCAAACCTCAATAATCCCTCCAAACTGTTGGCAGTGAAAATTCAGTTATGGCAACACTGGAATAACTGGAAATTGAATTAGAATAAATTGACCATTTAAAATAGCCAAAATGATGGAAGATCTTTGCATTTCCTGTATCTGACAATGAGATTTCATACATTCATTTCAAAATTGTATTTTCTGATTTATAAAGAGTAAAAAAAAAGAACATTTTTAAATAGTCAACAGAACAATTTACTGTTGAAAAATAATCATTACATGTCCAAAACCATTTTAATCACATGAACTACTGAAAATTTTGAAAACTTTGATTTTTTCTTAGTCAATCTTAGATTTTATTTTCTTTTTTAAAAACAAAAATTAGAAAAAAATTTTATATAGTTTGTCTAATAAATGCAGGTTCAGATTTCACGTTCTTAATTAAGAAAAAAAAATAAGAAAAAGTCATCTCAAGCAGTATTAGACAGCTATGCCTATTTCTTCCAAGATTTGCCTTATAAATTCTCTGCCAAAACGAAGAGATGATATAATGTAGTTGGCATCTCAGTCCTTTGTATCAGGTCCTGTTTCTGCTCTGTCCAAATAGTCTTTTCTTTTTATCCCTCTTCTCTGCTCTCAATCAGAATACTTTCTGTTTTATTCTAGAGGAGACCTAGGAGGGAAATAAGACCTTGTCTAACTGGTCCGACTTTTTCCCCCCCTTCATAACAAAGAAATAATATTTAAAAGAGATTTTTTAAAAATCACTGAACAAAGCCATATTTTCATCAGAGTTTCCTTAGACCAAAATCCAGACATTTTCAAGTTTTGAAAACAGTTGGCAAAAGTGAAAAAAAGTGGCTTTTCAAATAAAGAAAAGAATAAAAACTCTCATAAAGGGAAACATTATATTTTT
This sequence comes from Lepidothrix coronata, assembly GCF_001604755.1. Classification (NCBI taxonomy): domain Eukaryota; kingdom Metazoa; phylum Chordata; class Aves; order Passeriformes; family Pipridae; genus Lepidothrix; species Lepidothrix coronata. The sequence continues at coordinate 4,176,259 of NW_016690198.1, forward strand.
CAAGATTTTTTTGGTGTGTACAATTCAACCTCTAATGCCAGTCTTTGACAATGAGAGATCAAGATTCCCCATTCCTCAAGCCAGGTAAGAAATAGTACCCTAAAAAGCTTGCCCATGTACCTTTCTGAAGACCTGCAATGACTTCAGTGAATCTCTCTTGACACAAGACATTCAGAAAGAAAATACATTTTTTTAAGGTGTAATGTGAAGAAAAATAAGCTTTTTGGGCCTCCCTGAAAATTATTTTATGAAAACTGCTTTAAATGGAGAGGTCTGAAGCTCTGGACAAAAATATCCTTGCATTTGAAAGATGTGATATGTTGCTACTTGGCTCTGTGTCTAGTTAATTGAAAAAATGGACTGAACGTAATGGATTCAGGCCACAATTCAAAATGTCATACATGGAAAGCATGAGAAAAACTTCTTTAAACATAAGTCAGACCATTGATTAATGGAGTTTGGACATAGTACAGTTCTATGAGACTTAAGAGATAAGATAACAACTGATATTAGAATATATTCAAGAAATTATATACCACATCATCAAAGCTGTGTAGTATTTATTTTTATTTTCTAACTTAGAGTTAACCCACTAGTTAGTCTAAATCATACTTAACAATCATCCTGCCAGTCTGTAAGACAAGAATGCATCTTTCACTACCAATCTTGTCTCTATAACCTTGAGATCTACAAAAGCAGTTGCTTTGAGGAAAGAAGGAGAACACATTGTTGAATTGTGCAGGTCCTGCAGTGTCTACACACCCAAACCAAAGATAATAGGCTCAAGTAGAGGGAGTAGGAATTCAGTCTACAGGAAATCTCTATCTTTACTAATGTCCCCATAGACAAAAATACTCCAAGATCTGATTCCAAGAACACACAGTTCCTGGTGTTAACTGCTGGACCCCACTTAGCAGATGAAGCCCCTTATTGGCTTTGGCACAGAGACAGCTTCATTCCTTGCAATCAGGCCTAAGAACTTAACAGTTACTGAATATTGGAACTGAATGAAGAATTTTCAGCAGTTTTGGGTGCTGTGTACTACAGAACGTTTGTTTGGTTTTTTTTTAACTTCTCTTCCACTATTGCAATGAGGTTCTGTGGATTTTTGACACCCCCATTTGATTTCTTCTCTTTCTGAAGAAAAGGGAAAATTGTGGCTGACTGTTCATTTGAATAAACCCATATTGAGATTCAAATAAATATCCCTAGGTTAACCCTTTGAAAGTTCTCACAAGTACGTGACAGCAGCTTCTTTAGAGCATGTAGAGAGTCGTGCTTGTATCTGGAGCTCCAAACCTCTGCATTTCGTTAAAAATTAGCAGAAAATCACATAAATTTCATTTGCATATGCTATTTCAATAATGTCTTCAAATGCCCAAAGCATTTTCACTCATCAAGGATAAAATCCTTGGCAAGTGTGAAGACTTTCAAGTGAGTTGAACTAAAATTATTGTTCTAAAGGTTGTGATAAGGTTTTCTTTAATGCTTAGATAACTTTATATCAATAATATATTGTTAAATTGCATAAGAAAGTCCTGAGAAATGTCACAGAAACCACATTGTTCCATGAAATTTTAAGGTTATAAGCACTTTAGAAAAGTTCCTACTTCTTTTTGAAATAACACATAATACCTAGTGTAACTCCAGAAATATTCAGCCTCATTGAAATTCTAGCATGGTTGCTCATTAGGTGTAGATAAAAACCAAAACTATATTTGACAGGAGTTCCTAGAAACTGCAGAGAATATAAGCAGCTCAGGTTTACTGCATACATGCTAGCAATTCTCTGATTATTCATTCATTCACTTACTCATTCATTCATTACTGCTAAATCAATGGGAGAACTTATTCACATGCTACAACTGCTACATTGACAGATCAGCTAGGAATGATTATACATCTTATGGAGATGAATACCTATGAGCAAGTGACGTAGTGCAATTAAGACAACAAATTCCAAGCAAATAAGTTACTTCGGAAAATTCAAAAGACTAATCATTATGATTATTTTTTAATAGCAATGTGAAGTTCTGCATTTATCGCCTGATGGAACGCCTGAAATGCATTGTGTGCATTCAAAAGCAGCCTAGGCTTCTGAATAGGACACTATAAACCTGATTTCAACAGATTGAAAACAAGATGTGACAAGCAGTTTGACACTGGCCCTCTACTAATTTCCGCTATTTGTAAAGAGGCACGTCTGAATGGAAACAGCACAGCAGAATGGGTCAGTATGGTTGAGGCCATGTCAGTCCACACATAAAAAACACAGTACTGGGGAAAATAAGCAGCCATTGATTTCTAGTGAAAGCCCCCAGCATCTGGGGAAAGCAGCCAAAACGAGGCACCAGCTGCTCTCTGCTGGAAATCTTTTGTGGAAGAGTGAGGGAAGAGAAAGAAAGCTGGTGGATATGAAAGGGGAAACAAGGCAGAAATCAGGAAAGAAGAGGTGCTGCTGACTGCCTCACCAATGCTTCATACCCCACACTTAGCATTCTCTGAAAAATAGAGGAGGGGAAGCACACCCCAAAACTTCTCTTTTATTTATGCAATGTAATGGGAATGGGTCCAATGGGAATTTCTCATGCTCTTTCACATTCCCTGAATTCAGCTGTATGGCTCCGTGTATGTGTGTGCGCGCGCGTTATTTTTTTAAATAATGCTTCAATCCAGTAAGTGTATGCGTCAAAAATGGAACAAATACTCAGTGGGATCACAGCTTCTCATTTGCATAATTGCATTTTGACAACAATTTTAAGAAGATAATAAATGGAGCCTGTTTTGTTTGAATTTTTTTGCCTATTTGACAAAAATCTTTCCTATTTGCTTTTAGGCACCTCCATAATTATTTCATGCTACAAATCATAGTGAAATTCTTTAACAATAACTCTCTTGCTTCTATCCCAGACACTGCAGGCAGCACTTTCTGCAATAGAATACAATAATCATGAAGTGAGAAGTTTCAGATGGTCTGAAAGTCTGAAATGGTTCCTATTCTTAATTCCCTTCCTGGACCAGCATGCACAAGTAGGCAAGGGGAACAATTCTAGACCAACACTGACTTTATGCCGTGTTCAGAATCTAAACCTCACAAAATTGTGTGAGCTTTATCCAAAAAAGGCACTCTTCTGAGAAAAAGCAATTCCTTATTAACAATTGGTAATATAGCTGGACAAATCTAAACAATAGCCAATCAGCAAGCGTTTTTTAAAGTCAGTACAGAACTTTAAATAAGAAACTTCACGAGGCTCTTTAGTTGCAAATAGCTTTAGAGACATTCCATCAATGCTGTTGAAATGAAAAGTACTATAACTTCTCAGTTAGAGAAAGTGCTCTCAGCAGTTAGAGATTTTTTTTCCAACATGGTTTCACAACTTTTCTTTTAACCAGTGGTGGAATTTCCAGGAGGATCAGTATTACACTCCTGGTCACATCTTGTTTTCATTGTATTGAAACTGGGTTTAGAGGGCCCTACTACTAAGAAAATTAGGCAGCTTCTGAAGAAATGCATGTGCATAACACTGAGTATTGAGTCAGACTTGAAAGTGAGAAAAATCTGGAGAGCTCATCTAATAGTGCTTCCAATGGGTGAGGCAAGCAACTTCTGCCTCTTGTCCACTCTCTAATTGCAAGTATAATTTCGTTTTCTCTAAGTGTCTTGAATCTTGACCAATTTTCTTTGCTATGTTTTTTTCCAGATACTCTGGTGTACCTCTAAAAACAACTGCCTCTACTTGAATGGGCCCTCTCCTAGATTTTTCTTAGATAAATAATGTGCATTAGCTCCAAATATAGTATGAATTTCTAATATTTAGTTTCACATAACCCATGTTTTCTTGCTTCAAAGCTTGCAAAAAACCAGGTTACTAACGAATTCTACACTGTCTTCTCTTTTACCAAAGATTATGTAAAAACTAACTAGTGTAAGTAAGAAAATACTTTAAACATTTATATTATGATCTGTGTTTTGTATTGCCACCTGTACCTTCATACTGTAATATTCTTTCACTTTCCTTGGCTTCATACCTCATTCTCTCTACATTTCAGTGAAACACTCTGACTGCTGTGTTCCCTCTTTTCCTTACTCTTTCACAGAATAATTACACTTCAGAGAAGGAAATGCTGGAAGAGATTGCATGAAACTGGCAGAAAAGTTCTGCTGTTATTTACTGTAAGCTGGACTGTCACAGGTGAGGAATATGTATGCATATGTTTGTGATTATAAAATTGGGACCCAGTTTAGTTTTGGATTCCCATCACCCCAGTATTTTTGGCCCTGATCTACACAGCTAAGGTAAAGAACCTTCCAAAGCATTCTGTATTTGCAAAGAGCAGCCTCAGTATGTAAGAGTTGTAGGACTGGAGCTCATGGAAAACTAAATATCAGAGAATCTGAAGTAATTCAATGGTCTTGAAGAGTATCAAATCTTCTTCATTCAAGCAACAAAATATTTTGACGAAATGCCATGACTGCACACTTCCTTCATTTTCATTCCTGTTTCAGGAACATTGATTATTCTAGTAGAAAATTTGAAAAAAGCCTATGTGAAGATGATGTCTAAAAACACCTAGACACATATACCTGCAAGAAATTACATTCTTTGACAGTACTTTGTTGGCTGTATCATTACCTTATAGGTGGACAGGCACAAAAACCAAATTTTGCTTAAATAAACTGAAGCAGAACAGAAAAAAACAGAATATAACAAGAAAAGGTGCTCTGGGAGTACTGCATATGCTTATTAGACAGTACTGAGCTAAATAAAAGCATATTATTTTAATTGAAAAAATATGGCATTCCCCCTTGCACCATCTTCAGACAGCCTGGGATATCTTTGTATTACAGCATGTCTGAATACATGCATTTGTCAAATTCATTAAATTCATCCAGAAAAATCTATTTCCCTAGTCCATTGTTATGCAGATTTATCGGAAGATACAACAGAAAAGTTTGCAATTGTTTAGCAGTTGTGACCCACTTTATGAATTTTCCCTATTTCAAAACCTTGAAATACAATTTATAATATAGTGTTCTGGATACAATTAATCACATTAATTTCTTCATTTCCAGCAAGCACACATTTTATCTATATTATTTCTCTTATCAATTTTTCTTAGTCTCAGTGACCAGTTTAATACACAATTATATCTCCAGCTTGCCCTCTCATCATATATCTTACCTATGTATGTGATATCCACTTAACTACAGTGGTTTGCATCCTCAGCTTGTATAGATAGACAAGGAAATTCACTATGATCATTACAGTTTACATCTGCTAAATATACAGTCCTATTGCAGTATGAAACATTATTATGTATTAGAAAACATAATTTAATTGGAGGAGGTCAAATTAAGGTCACCTTAAGGACAAGGAAGAAGCATAAGGGGAAGCACAAGGCTTCCCCACCAGTGTGGAAGTGTGTATGTGCATAAATAGCCAGATATTTACAGAAAGAGAAATACAAATTTAGAGGTAAATGGAAATACTGGCAAGTCATAACTCAGATGGTTTTGGAAAGGATGCAGTTTCCCTCATGAATGATTACAGTACAGACATCTATACCTCTCTTAATAAAATGTTTATCATCACAATCAGTTTTCTAAAAATAAAATATCTAATCTGATAGGCTTAGTCAAGAACCATAAAGATTAGGTCAGAATAATTATAATATGATCAGTTAGATCTAATGGGAAACATTTACCAAAAAACTTCACATGATGTTCAGAATATTTCTTTTTAAAAGAAATTGAATAAAAAGTTGAACATTTACCAATGTGAAAAAATTCCACACCTTGCTCCATACTCATTCACCAGTACAGGAAAGCATTTGATATTTCAATATTGCTTTAGAGTTCCATAAGAAATTCAGTAGAAAAGATCTTCTTAAATAGTAGCCAGCAGCTGAATGAGAAGAACAGATCTTGAGTGAGGGCTATTTCACTGGCTGATAGTCTTACAACTACTCTTGGCACCAGCTTCAGACTTCTGAGTGACACAATCACTTTTGCTTCTTTCAAAAGCATCTGACACATAGTGATTTTAGGACAATCAAAGGCTGCAGAAGTCTGCTAGGCCCACAGTGTCACAGCTACCAACACTGAACTCTGCATGTCTCCTGCTCTAAGATAAAGTCTGTTTTGAAGGAAAACAAACTTCACTGATGTTTTGTTAGAACTAAGAGCAGCTCTTGAAAGGCAAAATTACATCATGTAATTATCTTGGCCTCCATCCTAAAAGTCTTTGTGCTGCATCAGGAGTGCTTTACATGGTTCAATTAAATAAAAAGTAGACACTACAGCTACATTTTTGTGCTGTCTTTCCAGGAAGCGCATGACAAAAGGTTCTACCCAAAAAAACAGAGCAGATTTTACGACTCATATATGAGAATGCCACATTATCATCTACTTTCAAGGAGACTGAAGCTCAGTTAATGCCAAGAGGTTTCTTAGAGTATTTAATGAGTATCTCCAAAACTCAGAACTCCTGCTTTGTCTCCATAGCTCACCTCCATGCTCAGATCTCAATACCTTGAGTACTATGTGAAATATAAGTCCATATAAGAGGAACACTCCCTGAAAAAAAGGTCTAACCTTTCGGTAGTGCTGCAATAATATGATCAACAAGATAAGTATTGGTAGTGTCAATGCAATGCAAGTCTGGTGAGCCCTGCTTGTTCCACTTCAGAGACAGTATTATGCAGGCAAAACCAGGTGTTTGAGAAAATAGCATCCTATACTTCTCCTTACCTGGAACTCAATTATCTAGCTCTCATCGTCATAGACTCAAGTATCCACACACTTTTCTGCTGGCATATTATGCACTTTAGATAGACCCTCAATCCCTCAATTCCTCTCTTATACACAAGAAAAAGCAGTTGACACCAAAAGTAGGATGTCAGCCTTGAAATTCTGAAGTGCCTTTTCTAACGCACTGAAAACACTCAAGATGTAGGCACTCTCCTAAGCAGTGCCTCATGAGAACTCCAAATCAGAACTTGTAGTAATAATAAATCTACCCTGCAATAATAGGTTAACAATCTAATATTAAAAAAAAAAGTAGTATTTTTAAAAGGCAAAATTATTGGCATGTGTAGAGAAGGCTCTTCATGGATGCCTGAAAGAATTCTGAGCAAAGTGTTACCAGTGTAATCTTATATTTCAAGCAAAGCATTGATCTCACAGCAATTATTCCTGTCTGGGTCAACTCAAGGGGAAAACAAAAGCCGTAAGCATTAAGGCACTAGGCTACACTTTTACACTACTTTTCCTATAGGGGCCAGTAATGGGAATTTGGCAGAATGCATGTAGGTAAGTGATGGGAGATCCCAGTATTTTCGAACGTCTTTATACAAAGTAATTGTCATAATAAATGATCAAGGACACAAAAGAAAAGTTAAGTAAAATACATCACTGTGTACAACTGATGGACTTTTGTTATTTTTTGTCACCAGTACAGTTTTCCACCTCTGTCTCTGTCTATGGATTTTCTCCCCTGCTTCCTTTTCTTTTTTATCCTCCATTTGCTGGGCTGTTCCTTTTCACAGAATCATGGAATCATAGAATAGTTTGGGTTGGAAGGGTCTTTAAAGATTGTCTAGTTCCAACCCTCTACCATGGCCAGGGACACTTTCCACTAGAACAGGTTCATCAAATCAGCCTGACCTTGAATACATCCACAGATGGGGCATCCACAATTTCTCTGGGAAATCTGTTCCAATGCCTCGCCACCCTCATAGTAAAGAATTTTTCCCAAATATCTAACCTGAACCTGACCTCTTTCAGTTTCAATCCATTCCCTCTTATCCTGTCACTATGCAGTGTTGGACAAAGTATCTCTCCAATTTTTCTTGCAGGCTCCTTGTAGGTATTGGAAAGCCTCATTTAGGTTACCCCAAAGACTTCTCTTTTCCAGGCTGAACAAACCCAATTCTCTTAGCCCTTCCTCATAGCAGAGTTGTTCCATACCTCTAATCAACTTGGTGGCAATCCTCTCCCTTTCAGCTATCACATTTCTCCCAACTTTTTGTTTATTACCCAACCTAATCTCTTCTTCCCATTATTCTCTCTTATCCCCCTCCAGTCACATTTCCCACAACAAAATGCTGCCCTCCAGCAGTCCAAGTGAGGTTGAAATTGTTGTGAACACAGTTCAGAATTTGTGAAGAAGGCTAGAAAGCGAAGACTTCACTTATTTAAAAGAATAATGTATATTAAGCTATCAAGAAAAGACTACAAATTAAAACATATTTTAACATTGCCTTCATAGCCTTTCTTCATTAACAATGTTTATCATCAAGATGGTTACTAAAAATAGAGGAGACTAAAGTCAACTCTGCTGTATCTAACGCTACTTGAACACCGCTAAAGACAGCTGTGGTAAGGAAACCAGAACAGGCAGTAGTGCAAGAAGTCATCAGGACCCCTTCTTAGCTGTCTCTCACATGAATATCCAGTGTGTACGTGGTCTTTCTGCAGGGGTGGGGTTACTTCTTCTGCTTTGCACAGAGAGATTTTGCCATCACACACCCGGAATCCTTCTCCTCCTCCACCTGCTGAGGCCAGCTAGGGCTAATTCTTGACACAGGTACTTTCTTCCACCCTAAGCCTTGTTTACTTCTCCTTAGACCTGAGATAATTGGACAATAGTCTTATCTCAAGTTCCCATCACATTCCAAGTGCCAGTCAGGAGGAATATTGTCAAGGGGGATTCTTTGGAGGTCCCAAAAGGGAGTTAGTTACTTCTGTGCAGTTTGACAAAAATTCTTTCTATGTTTTTGACAATATTTAGGACATTAACAACTTTTCAGTCTATCACATGCTTCTCTTCATATCTCCAGTAATAACTGCCAATTTTGCTTTTCTCTGCAATTAGCCTACTGAATCTGCACATGGGTGATGAGGGAGTACAAGATTTGAGAAGATTTCCCAGATGATGGAGGCCATCTGCCTCCTGCACCATGCAGAGGTACCCCCACAAGGTTCCCCTGATGAATTACATCAGCTTCCCACTTTCTCCCTGCAATTACCCTTGTTTCAAAGCTTTCTAGACTTTATGGCTATCATAGTTCAAAGCCTCTAAACTCTTAGTCAAAACACGTTCATAATGATTGTAAACCCGTTAGATCTCAATCCAACAGCATGCTTTGGCTTAGATATGTTTTTTATTCACATGCCTCTCTGATGGGTCAATATTCATATTCTTTTGGTCTGTGTTTTACTAGTCTGAAACACTCTATACTTGTTTTATCTCAGTTTGTAGAACAATCTCCATTCATATGATATGTTTTCACTTGCACAGAGATGGAATTGAACTCACCTTTCTTTCCACTCAGTTTTGTGAAGTTTTATGTCTGAGGTCTAACCAGTGCTTCTAGTATCTATTGTTAAAAGTCACTTTTCACTTGTCATCAGATTGGTGATACATATTTATTACCTCTGTGTACTCTGCTTCTGTTGACAGCAGAGTGTTTTGATTCCTAATACACAAACTATGCTTTATTCTCTTCCAAAACATAAGAAGGAGGAAGTTGGTTTTGATTTTGAGAAAAAGAGCTGCATGGACTTTCCTGCCAGGTCACAGAGTGAACATACTGGAGTTTTCAAAGTCTTGGGAGAACAAGAGGAAATTAATACATGTGCAAGCAAGTCACTGAAATACTAAGGTAACAACCTGAACTACATTCCTAGAGAAAGTTCAAGGGGAAAGAATAAAAACATCATCATAGCAACTCACTTTAATAAAAATTTTGCTAGTATTATGGTTTAAAGAGTTCTTAAAAATTTAGCAGAAAAATGAGAGATCTAAAGGTCATCTCTTATACTCAACGAAGTCCTGTATTAATCAGCTTCAGAAGACATTATGAATTTTCTGAATGATGATATAAGAGACAGAAAACAAACCAACATGCACTCCCTGACAACAATTTCACAGTAAAAATTCAAAATATTATCTTTAAATAAGGATTTCTGGGAATGTGCTTCAGTACCACTGCACAGATCCAGGGTATTTTAAGAAATTTGTCTCTTACCTTTGTTTGGGAAGATAAGCACCAAATTAACCCATAAAACACTTCAGAATCTGGACTAAGTGTTTGTAGCTTGTGTGAGATTGGTAAAAATACAATTCTTTTTAGGCAAATTCTTTATATTTCCTGTCTGCTCTGGAAGGAACAAGTCAGATTGAAAGACAGTGGTTCTTACATCTTTCATACAAAAAGAAAAAAGTACAATTCTGTGTAGCCAGGTATCTATCATCTATTTCTCTCCACAGAAATGTCTATTCCATTCATCCTCCAGTAAATCAGTGGGAAAACCGCCTACAAAGAAATAATACGTTAATTTTTTTGTGATATATTAGCAAACACTGATGACCATCACCTGTAATCCTTTGCACATGCTCTATATGTAGTCAAAACATCTATATTTTAAAGCTGAGTAGTTTGAATTTTGGGCAGGTTTTTTTTGTTGTTGTTTGGTTTGTTTGTTTGTTAGTTGGTTAGTTTGTTTGTTTGCCCCCTCCCCCCAAATAGTCTTCAGGCAAAAACCATGGAAAACAGTTGTTCAACAACTTAAATAGCTGCCTAATTTTCCTACTAAAAGGAATAAAATTCCTGCCACAGTAAAAGGAAGCTTTGAAAGCCAGATTGTAACTGCCTTTCAGCTTTGGGCATGATAACAAGCAAAACACTATATGAGTAGAAAAAAACAAAATTACACAACTACATAGTTCTGTGCAAGCTTGAATTAGAGATATTATTTATTTTAAATATATAAAATACCTGCAGATTCTTTCAATTCTGAAGTCTCTCTTTTACTACTTTTCAGCTTCAAAAAATAGAACAGTAAAAAAGTAGTTGTAGAATTTGGCTCTTAGGTTCTCCACACTGCTATACTACTTTTTGCTGTTTGTCTGAGGTTATATGCAATATTGTCATAACTATGACTCAGAGGGAGATATACATTCTGCCCTTGAAGTGGGCCTGACATATTTATTTATTGATTGATTTTTAAAATGCACTTACCTAACAAATTCTGAGAGAATGGTTAGAGATTAAAATATAAATAGATACTTGTGATCATATGAATCTCCATATCACTTTGGCAAGCACTTGAGTTATTAGATGAATCTTGCTCTGTGTCGTGAAATTCAACAAGTTCAGACTATGATGACAGATGATATAATGCACCTTCAGACAGACAGATGGATGGATGGATGGATGGATGCTATACATCAGGCTGTCCTCAAATAAAGACTTAGTATTTGACTACACAATTTTCACACATTTGAGGGTTGGTGTTGGTTTCCAGCAAGAATTACCTGTGTTTTTGGCTTAAGGTGTATAAGGAAGAATATCAAATATTAGTCTGTTGTTCTCTGTAGCTGCAGAAGCTTTATGAGCAGCTAGATATCTTATGCCTTAGTCAGTCATAAAAATACAGGGAAGAGGAACCAGGGCCTTTAAGGGGCCAACATTGCTGAAAGATGTTCCATGATGCAGTAGGACAGTAAGTAGGGGTGAACTTTGAGAAAGTGGATGTAACTGATGGCAGTGAGGAAAAAAAAGTCATTCAACACCCTTCAGGCCTTTCTTGGACATGGAACATTAGAGTTCAGTTTTTGATAGGAAAATTTATCACAGTTCATATTAGGTTGACGATGCAAATCATAAGGACAAGGTTCCAAGCCTGATGCATTCTTCCCCTAGTTCAATTGAATCTGGCCACTACCTTATAAAAGATGTGGAAGATTCTGGGGGTTTAAACATTCATGATTTTGAAAACATCTGGATGAGTTAAGATTTGAGAGTAGCCTTTACCTTGAGGTCCATTTGTTTTCATTGGCCTGTATTACTGCTTTGCTGCAGATTTACAGATTCTACCAGCTTCCCTCCCACGATGTGATAAACGAGCCTCACGGTTTATAACTCAGCTGTTGAGCCCAGGTGGCAGAATAACCACTAAAAGAAAAAAAGAAATTAAAAAAGAAAGACAGGGAATCATCAGGTCATGGAAAAAAAAATAGTGGGGAATAAACTGAGACAAGATATCCCTAAAGCACTCTCTCCTTGTCTCATTCAGAGTCTGAAGCTGCTTTTCTCTGATGAAGGATGCCTGCTAACACTATCTGTAGGAAACACAGTCCAATACGAATGTCTCCCTGCCTGTTCCTCATAGTTTTTAGAGGTTCAGGGTGCATCCTGATGATAACACTGTGCGCATGAAATTTATATAACTATATTTAGAATGTAATTAGGAACATATGCTTACCTACAAACTAGAGGCATACAGTGTATTCATCACAAACTTTGCACAGTAGAATATTACATCTTGGATTGGCACAGAAAATTTTGTCTATAAGCAAGACAGTACTGACTTCCATGGGATTAATAATTCATGTATTTTATCTCATTCAGGGCATTTCAGAAAGTCCATTATACTATATTTTCTGTATAGTCAGTAAATTTTGTTGCTCTTAAAACCCATGAAATGAAAAATAGGCTTGAAAAGCCATAACACTATCAATACATTAATATTTATGTAGCACTTTTCATGACAAACATTCCAAAGTGCTCTCCAGTAAAAGAAAATGAAATAAAGCATGAACAGAATGCAGATGACTGTAAGTTAAAAGGTCACTGAAACAGACAAATCAAATGAATCTATTTGGTCAAGGGACTGACCAAGTTCACCCAGTTAATTCTTGGAAATCCTGTGTTCTTTTCTAAAGCTCTGGCTAACCAAGTTTTAGGAATAAATGTCAAGAATCAGAGAATAATTAAAACAACCATAATAAATAAGGGGGACATATTGAGGCCATTTCAGTGCGGAAAAGTAAGAAGGTGTTATTCCAAATAAGTACTGAGCATGCAGCATGCTTCTTTCCCCTGGCCACACATTTATGTAACTGATAGAGTCGATAAGCTTTAGTTATTGAAAAATTAAAAAAAAAAAAGGTAGGAAGTATTTTATTCATGCACCACAGTGGCAATAATTGATATGTATTATGTTAATATCTTTACCATGTTTCAGTCATTCATGAGTGAAAAATACATGTAGAGGACCAATGCTCTCTAATGCATAACTACAGTATCTCTAACTGTAGCTTGTTTCCAGCTAATTTTCATTCTTATTTTTTTAAAAAAAGATTGTGTTCCATTGTAAAATATCGTTCAGATCTGATGAGTTTCTTCACTGGATAATAAGGCTCATGATTAAATAGAAGAAACAAATTTGGGGCAATAAAAGAACACAAGAAAATTGAGCATGTTACATTAGGTGAGATTAGAAGAATGAGTTGTTTTTCCTAGTTGGTAATACCTCATGACAGAGTGTTAAGTGTGACGCTGCATCCTATTTTATAAATACTTCCAGAGTATAATCCAAAAGTTCTGTGGCTATTGGAGGGTTGTAGGTGGCTTTTAGAAGCTAGTTGCAACAAAGATAATTTAAAAAGAGGTGCACCCGTGAAATTATTTAGTGTGTTATTTGTACTCCTTAGAGGCCAGAAAAAAAGTGCTTACTAATGGAATTAGTAGAGTAGAAGAAGATAGAAAATTATGTTTAAGGCTTTATGAACTTATATTTTTAGAAAAGGGAAGGCAAGGCAAGGCAAGGCAAGGCAGGAAAGAGAAAAAAGGGAAAGGGAAAGGGAAAGGGAAAAGGAAAGGGTAAAGGAAAGGGAAAGGGTAAAGGAAAGGGAAAATGTAAAGGAAAGGGAAAGGGATGGCAAAGAGGAAGGGGACAGCGAAGAGGAAGGGGACAGCGAAGAGGAAGGGGACAATGAAGAGGAAGGGGAGGGAGAAGAGGAAGGGGAGGGGAAAGGGAAAGG
>NW_016690198.1:4190165-4192153 GCF_001604755.1 Lepidothrix coronata
GGGAAAGGGAAAGGGAAAGGGAAAGGGAAAGGGAAAGGGAAAGGGAAAGGGAAAGGGAAAGGGAAAGGGAAGGGAAATGTACAGAGTTGTCCACTTGTATTCAGCTACTGCCAGGCATCATGTTTTGTCTTTTAATTGGAACACAAACATTTAATTTTTCTATAGGTATCTGTTTTTTTTTCATATTAAACTCTCTTGGCAATATAGCTCCATTTTATTTGAGTGGTTCCCCCCCCGCTGGAACCTCTGTGCGGGTGCAGGGGTCCCCAGGTGGGGAAAGGAGATGGGGAGCTTTGCCGGTGTGGCTTTGCGCCCTCGTGGGAGAGGAGAGGGGAAGCCTTGGAGCACACAGAGGTTTGCTGGTCCAGTTTTGGGGGGGAAGGGTGATGGGCGGACTGTGGGGGTCCTTGGACTGGCAGGAGGGCAGGTGGGGCAGCCCTGCATGAAGTGTCGCAGGTAAGCGATATGAGGCAACACGGTGGGGGGGAGGATAAGGCCAGGGTGGATAATGGTTTCCTCTGGGGGGTTGGGGGTCTCAGCTAAGCTAGAGCCGTGAGAGGTAATCAAGCTCCAGGTGGGTACGGGGGCTGAAACGGTTTGTTTGTTTTTGGCTCACCTGCAGCTACTGCCCAGGCTCAGTATGTTCTGGATACATTTGTTACATCCTGCAAGAGTGGTCAGGACAAAGGGTTGTCCCCGGGTATTTCCTTGGGATTGAATATAGATAGGTGGCAATAAAGTAGGAAGTGAAAGACTTGCCCTAATCGTTTTAATAGGAATGAAGCCTGTGTACCCCATGTGGTTGCGAGCTATGCTGGTACATGCCTTCGGTAGGGTTGCCCATACCAGACAGGTCAAAACTGTAGGGCCAGATACAATACATCCTTGGGCAGGATGAGCTCGTTAGCCTTCTGGCAGTCATCCTAGGAGAAGAACAACTCTTATTCTAAACCTGGACTGATAAAAGAAGGTCACTCTAATTAAACCTACGTCCTGAGGACCTCGCTTCCACTGTCCAAGCTCACTCAGCCCTGGCAGATGAACCTTAGGATTAAAGAGTGGGTTCAGTTCCGCACATGCTGCGTCTCAGCTAAAAAATCCATTGCACAGGCTCGAGGGCCTTACATTTGCAAAGCCCTGCAGCAACAGGTGAAGGTCGAAACAGTAGGTGAAAGATGCACTGGAAGCCGCAGACCCAACCCTGCATGCAAGTGGTTCAGGATATTGGTCGTCAGAGACTGACCGGAGATGACAGTCTTATTGAGCAGCATCCTGAACGACCAAGCAGCCTTTTCAAGGAGAGCACTGCTTCCTCCACATGGAGAGGGACCTAGAAAAGGTGGCTTAACCAAAGCTCATCTTCCCCTTCACCCGGTTGGTTAACCATGGCCAATGGGCATCTTCTCCAAATGCGGTCGCACAAAGATCAAAAGAAAAAGGCACACACCTGCCTCCAAAGGTGTACCCAAATTAACTCTAGCATGTTGGAACATCAGAACCACGCTTGATTCTACGGATAGTGGATGTCCTGAGCATCGTTCTGCTCTAACTGCCCACAAACTGTCACATCTCAACATCGACATTGCTACTCTCAGTGAAGTTCGCCTTCATGAGGAAGGCAGCCTTAGAGAACATGGTGCCAGTTACACACTCTTTTGGTCAGATAAACCCAGAACCAAAAGGTATGTCTCAGGAGTCGGCTTCATGATCAAAAACTCTATTGGTCCTAAACTCGAAAATCTGCTGACAGGTCATTCTGATCACATTATCTCCTTATGCCTCCCACTTCACAACAAGCAACATATTGTCCTCTTTAGCATATATACCCCAACTCTCCAAGCTGACCCTGTCAAAAAAGATAAATTTTACACCAACCTACGCCGTCTTACCCAAAAGGTGCCTGCTGGTGATAAGATCATTATCCTTGGTGATTTCAACGCCAGAGTCGGAAAGAATTTTGAAACCTGGTAAGGAATTTTAGGCAAGCA